>NC_069657.1:109696856-110014356 GCF_027244095.1 Hemicordylus capensis | reverse complement strand
GAACCAGAGAGATTTTGAGAGGCAGGTAGTTCTGAGCCAGACAGCTTTGGCAAGATTCTGTTGTTGTGGTCACGCCTCTTTGTATGTACCACAACAGGAACAGTAAGAATCAGTATCTAGTTGCCATCCAGAACACTATGCCTTGAACTTTACATTCTTAAGCACTACTTGTTTTTCCTTGTTTATACTAACTGTGTTACCCACATAAGTCAGTTGACCACTGAATTCTGAACCCATTTATCCTGACACCTGCAACAGGCCTGCAGCTGGCATTGCTGGATGGATGGGAGGGGTTTCTTTTGCCTTCTCAATACACTTACATGTCACCATAAGTGTCTTGTGCTTATGATGAGAGAGGCTCAAGCATAGAATCCACTCCTTGCCGGAATATAGAAGGGACAAAGGACCAGGTATTGGGGAATAAGGACCAGTTTATGAAACATCTTGAACAAAGTTCTTGCTGCTGTCTCTGTGGTTGCTCCTACATTACATTCAGGTACTGTGTGTATCTTCTGCCTATATGCTTGAGATGGATTGTGCAATTATGTACCATATAATTTGGCAATATATTTCTTAATGGCATGAGTGGTACCAGTTTGGTATGGAATATCTACAGGAGGGACCTGCAGACTATCTAATATTCATGTCTAGAGCAAAACTAGGATGCCTCACACAAGGTCAGAGTCTGACTCTTCTCCAAACAGCTGAAGCTTTTTTAGCTGAACTGAATTGGGGGAATAAGTGGGCTGCCTGCCAGGTAAGGGTTGGTGAGACCTGCTAACATCAGATAAGATGGTACTGACCTGGGCCAACCATAAATGCTTCTCGGACAGACCTGATAAGATCTTTGCCTGAACAACAGTTGTCCTTTGGCTCTGCCTGCATACCTCTGTAGCCTTGTTCCAGGTGGTTCTAGCTGGGAGCCTGCCTGTCCGTGCTATGTTCTCCATGACCTAGACTTTCAGTTTCCTTTTCTAGCTGCCCTCCGGCTGCTGTTCCTTGCATCCTGTTTCCAGCTCCTTTTAGCTGGAGTTCTCCACTCAAACCTTGGGCTGTCTTTGATTCTATCTCTGGAGTGACCTTCCTGTGGATTGGCCCTAACCCAGACTCCAGTCCCAATGCTGCTGAAACTCACACTGTCAGTTCTCCAGCAGCTGTGTTGCTGCTGGGCACAAGCCCAGAGTGCCAAAGGAGCCAGCCTCCAGAGCAACCATTTTTCCATCTCCTTTCATGCAAATGGAAAAGGAAGGGACAGAGAGTGGAAGAGAAAATGAGATGGTGCTCAGTTCTGTCTTTCCCACTTTCCCTTAAATGTGCAGCAGGGGGAGGATGGAGTCTTAGCTATGGAAGAGGTAGTGATGGGGAGCATTTGCTAGGCTAGAATCCATTCCAGAGTGCACTCCTTTGTCCAAACAAGGTTGGCGATGGGGGTTGGGAGGCAGGCAGGCAACAGGTTTGAGGCACTCAGCCGATCATTGGGAGCACATGCCCCTTGCACCTAAGCAACCAGTGCTGATGCTACAGAGGGAAAGAGAGCAGCAAAATCCCCCCCACCCCGGAACAAGCAGAAGTGTTCTGCTCATGCGGGTTTTACTCTCGATGCTGCCCATTGATTCTTGGAACTTTTGAATTATTTTCCAGAGTTAAATAAATAAGCAAATGAACCCAGAAAGTGACGTATTCAAGGGAAAAAAACAAGTTACTACCTACAGTGGAATAGTCAGTACTAGGTCTCAGAAATCCTAACATTCTGATCTATTATGGAGAAATGTAAATACTAATTGATGTAATGAAATACAATATTTATCCGCTCAGCTATGTAATGTTTGCTTTGAATAGTAACTTCTGGGACAATTTCAAATCTTTAGGCATATGACCTGAAACATGCAGGTTAAATGTTTGGAGTGTGTGCATGTGTGTGTGTGCAATTTAACTAATCAAAAACATAAATTTCATTAGTACATAGTCAATTTGTTATTTGATATTGCAGGCCTTTTATCTTTCACTTTAATCAAGAAATGTAACACCTGTGGTTTGCTCACAAAAGCTTCTTTTGTCAGATGAATACCTGCAGGCAATGAAGCAATTACATTTGTTGCTTGTACCAGTGTAGGAGTCACTTCCACTAGGGATAAATGAGAACTTTTGACTTCATTCTTTTGTCCAGTGGCATGACTAGCTTGAGAAAGAAGTGTCTGAAATGAAAGACAACAGAGGAACAAAGTAAAACTCTTTTTAAAGCTCAGATCTCTGATATTCTTGGAGAAGATTGGAATACCTGTGACCTTCTGTATGTTGAAATGGGTTGGCCACCCTTTTAAGAGCAAAGAGTGGTGAACTATTTTGAAAAAATAACAGCACAGAGAAAATGTTACCTTTTCATATTTAAATTAAAACAAGACAGTAACCAATTGTTCTTGTTATAACACATTTCTGTTTTTTCCAAATACAGGAGGCCCTTGTTATTTGTGGGGGTCCCTTTCTGGCCTATAACTGCGGATAACAAAACCATAAATAATAAACCTTAAGTCTATGGGAACTGAGGATTTTGGTTCCCGAGCCCAGGAAAATGACCAACAAAATCAACAAAAAAACTCAGTGTAAAAGCCAAAATAAGGAGGGAACATAGCACTGTTGCCTTGGCCACCTCAACTCTCCCACTCTCCATCTCCTCCAGTAATGCCCCCCAGTCTGTAAATTCAAGAGTGTCTCTGCATAAGTTGGCACTGTATCTGTAGGACTTCCAAAGGCTTCAAAAGGCTCCACAGGAATGACACCAAAAAGTACTAGACAAAACTTCAAAAAGCTACAGAGCAATGGCTTCCAAAGGATCCCAAAAATGTTTTGAAGAAGCTCCAATAGTGCAACAGAAAAACCTCACAGAAACACTCAGACATACTCCTCCAAACTCCTCTCTCAGCTGTCAGGCACGTGCAGCAAGAACACGCCCATAAAAAGTCGATACCGTAGATATGTGTGTACTGCAAATAACGAGGTTGAATATAAATTTCCCATCCATGAATATTTTATTATTTCACATATTTTTCTACCGCCCAAAACTTACATCTCTGGGCAGTTTTCAATAAGATAAAACAAAGGTAAAACATTAGTTTAAAAACAAAACAAGAAAAAACCCCTCACAATTTAAAACTATTTTAAAAACAATATTCTAAAAACAACACTAAAACAATCAAAACAATATCAGTTAAAAGCCTGGGTGAACAGATGTGTCTTTAAATACTTTTTTAAAAATTGTCAGAAATGTGGAGGATCTTATTTCACTAGGGAGCGCATTCCAAAGCCTTGGGGCAGCAACAGAGAAGGCCTGTCCCTGAGTAGTCACCAGACGAGCCGGTGGAAAATGCAGGCGGACCTCTCCTGATGATCTCAATGGGCGGAGGAGTTCATGAGGAAGAAGACATTCTCTTAAATACCCAGGGCCCAAGCTGTTTAGGACTTTATAGGTTATGATCAACACCTTGTATTTTGCCTGGAAACATATCGGCAGCCAGTGTAGCTCCTTCAGTACAGGAGTAATATGGTCTCTCTGAGATGACCCAGAGACCAGCCTGGCTGCTGCATTCTGGACCAACTGTAGTTTCTGGACTACGTACAAAGGCAGCCCCACATAGAGCGCATTACAGTAATTCAGTCTGGAGGTTACCAGCAGATGTACCACTGTTTTGAGGTCGTCTGTCTCAAGAAACGGGCACAGCTGGCGTATCGGCCGAAGCTGGTAGAAGGCACCTCTGGCCACCGCCTCAACCTGGGACACCAGGGAGAGACTTGGATCCAGAAGCACCCCTAGACTGTGTACCTGTTCCTTTTGGGGTAGTGTGACCCCATCCAGAACAGGCAGATCAAGATCGTCCCTCGAGTTACGACCCCACACAATGAGTACCTCCGTCTTATCTGGATTCAGTCTCAGTTTGTTATCCCTCATCTAGCCCATTACCATCTCCAGGCAGGGATTTAGGGAGGTTATGCCCTCTCCCAGTGATGCTGACATGGAGAAATAGATTTGGGTGTTATCAGCAGAATAACACCCTGCACCAAATCTCCTGATGACTTCTTCCAGCGGTTTCATGTAGATGTTAAACATCGGAGACAATACGGAGCCCTGAGGGACACCATACAAAAATTCAGGTTTTGAAGAACAGTCTCCAAGGGACACCATCTGGAACCTGCCCGAGAGGTAGGAACGGAACCACTGCAGAGCAGTGCCTCTCACTCCCAACCCCCGCAGACACTCCAGAAGGTTACTATGGTATCGAAAGCCGCCAAGAGGTCCAAAAGGACCAACAGAATCACACTTCCTCTGTCCATTCCCAGTTGGAGATCATCCTTCAGGCCAACCAAGGCAGTCTCCACCCCATAGCCAGTTCGGAAGCCAGTTTGAAATGGATAATCAGTTTTCTCCAAGACTGTCTGGAGCTGAGAGGCCACCACCTTCTCAATTACCTTGCCCAGCCACAGAAGGTTGGAGACAGTTACTCAGCTCTGAGGGATCCAAGGTAGGCTTCTTCAGAAGCGGTCTAATAATTGCTTCTTTAAGACTAGGAGGCATCCTACCTTCCCTCAGAGACGCATTTATAATCTCTACCAAGCCTTCTACAACAACCCCCCTGCCAGATAGTATAAGCCATGTCGGGCAAGGGTCAAGAGAAAAAGTGGTGGGCTGCACCATTCCAATCACCTTGTCCACATCCTCAGGAGACACAAACTGGGACTGATCCAACCTAACCACATAAGAGAATATGCGAAACTGTGATGCACTAAACCACAGATAATGAGGGCCTCCTGTATTATTGTTTTGTGTGATCTCTGTGTAGGCACACATAGTAGAGATGTGCATGGAATGGAATTTGTGTTCCATGCCATGCTCAGAATGGAATGCAAATGCTTGGGACGTTTTGTTGGAACAGCTGGGTGACTCAGTTGTTCCTATGGAAAGCGCTCATAAAGTTCAGAGTGCCATTTTAGAGGGTTATTTTCCCCCTGCTAACTGGTTTTCGCACTGGCTTCTGATTGGCTTACCATCTCCTTGCTTCTTGGTTGACTTCTAATACAAATCTTGCTTCTTGCAAGAAGCAAATGTCATAGCTTATCATCATGCAAATCTTGATTCAACAGAAAATGTATATCACCATACCATACATTCTTTAAATGAGGAGAGAGATCTAGAATTCTGGTGGTCAAAATAGTAATTTTGATTTTGTTAGCTGGATTTCTAAATTAATGACAAATGAGTTTTTTATAGCTAGCGTTTCCAGTTCTGTGTAGAACATTAGTAATTAATAATAATTTTTGTCATGAAGTGGTAAGAAACTGATCTTCCACTTGCTGTTAATGTAAAACGAAGCAGTGTGATTTCTGCCAAGGATGCACATTGCTTCCCTTTCTATTATAGTTTTCATTTGGCTTGCAAGTTGGCTTGGCGGCCTTGGTGTTAAATTTCAGGTCTTTCTGTCAACTCTGTTGTAGCTATCCTGGTTTTTGTTTGTTTGTTGCCTAGTAAAATAATTGTTTTGTCATTTCAACCACACTGGTAGAGCCAGAGTGGCTTAACTGTTGAATAGCTACATGGATAGAATAGCCATAACATTTTTTAAAATTTTTATTTTTGCAATGGCTGCAGCACTTTCAATACCCTTCGAAAATACAACAGTTTCATAACAGACTTACATCCTGACTTTGCATAGAGTTTAAGTATTTTGAAAAGCTCCAAGCCATTTCCCTCCGAGAGACCACTTTGCACCCTAGAAGTATGATTCTGCCAACTGTCTTAGCCTAAGTTGTTGTAAAATGAGCAGAGACTTCTTTAAACTATTCACTGTTTTTGAAAATATTTCCTGTTGAAACAGAATAGTACAGTGGAGCTTTCCAGATGAATATGTGAATTTATATGGATTCTAGATTCTGTCAACTTCAGGTGGCAATAAACTTCTCTAGCATTTGAGTTGTGCTACCACAAGAATATTGTCTAACTGGTGAAAACGTTATACAGGTCTGCTCAACTTCGGTCCTCCTGCAGATGTTGGCCTACAATTCCCATAATCCCTGGCTATTGGCCACTGTGGTTGAGGATTATGGAAGTTGTGGTCCCAAAACAGCTGTGGGGCCAAAGTTGAGCAGGCCTGAAGAAGGTTGTGTTTGGGGTGGTTATATGAAGTAGTAGACCACTGCTACTAACTAGTATGGTTTTTCTGCTGGCTTCCTAGATGCAGTTGTGCTCTTGCTATATGTTTCAGGCTTGGAGGAGTTAACCAGCTCCCTCTCAGAGTGGGACTGGGAGTAAAGGAGCTTTTGATCAGAGCATCAGAAAGTAGGAAAGGAGGCTGTTTCCAAGTGAGGTATTTGATTAGAGTCACCTTGCTTGCCTTTGGTATTGGGATAATCCTTTCAAATGGCAGTGCTTTTATTTGCCACTTTAACTTTTACAGGAGTTGGGAGATGGCCATGAACCAGCAAGGTCATGCTTGCTCTTTATGTAATAACGATGCTGGACTGTGAACAATCAAGGATGTATTTTTAAATGATTGCAATGATTTTGTACATTACAGTGGAAGTATAATTTTGTCTCTCCTACTCCCAGTCCGCACATTTTTCCTTTATTTTCATTAGCTATTAGAATTTGCTTCTGTCCCTCCATTTCCCACCATATCACCTGATCCAGTGATCTCTTGTGGGGACAAGGGCTCTGATATATGTTTGGAGCTCCCTCAACTTACCAGACTTTTCTCATTCAATTTAACTGAGGGGCAGCTTGTATGTATACAAAGAGATGAAGTGAATAGGGAGCCCTGCTTGCAAAGGATATTGCTATGTGCAGCAGAGTGCACATAAAACAATAGACTGTGGTGATATTTATATATGGATGCATAATGCAGGACTGTTGGCAATCCTAGACAAAATTTCCTGTATTTGGGCCAACTTGGACTCCACTATTTCTGCAAAGTCTATGAAGGGGGTGTCCAGCAATCCCTTTTGCAGTATTAGATTCAGTAGCGGAGCCAGGCCAGCGGCGGCCCCTACGTCTGACGCGGAGTGTGTGGTCTGGCTCCCGAACTGGGCCACGCGGCCTCATTCCAGAGTTGGATCCAGGCCAGTATTGCGTTTGCAGAGCAACCAGGAGTGGCTCTCCTTTGCCATGGCTCTCCCTTGTCTCCTGGCGAACACAGCGCTGGCCATCTAACTCCCAAACGGGCCCACGCAGCCCTGTTCGGGAGCTAGATCGGGGCCAACGCCATGTTCGCAGCGCGGCCAGGAGAGGCTCTCCCTGAGGGAGAGCTGCTCCTGGCTGCGCTGCGACTGCAGTGCTTGCCATTTAACTCCCAAACAGGGCTGCACGGCCCTGCTTGGGAGCTAAACCAGCCCCCCGCATCTGCTGTCAGACGCGGGGGGCGTGTCAGGGCCATGAGGCGCGGCCGCTGAGGGGCGGCAGCCCAGATTCTTTGGACCCAGTCGCCCAATAGTGGTTACGCCCCTGATTAGATTGGATCAGTTTCAACCTATGATTCCTGAGGATGTGGACAAAGTGCTTGGGGCGGTGCCAGATGTAGAGCCAGCGTGGTGTAGTGGTTAGAGTGCTGGACTAGGACCGGGGAGACCCGAGTTCAACTCCCCATTCAGCCATGAAATTAGCTGGGTGATTCTGGGCCAGTCACTTCGCTCTCAGCCTAACTTACTTCACAGGGTTGTTGTGAAAGAGAAACTCAAGTATGGGCTCCTTGGAGGAAGAGTGGGATATAAATGTAGTAGTAGTAGTAGTAGTAGTAATAATAATATTTCTATATATACCACCCAAAACGCAGGTCTCTGGGCGGTTTACAGCAAAACAATAAAAACAACAAATAAGGTTAAAAGAGGTTAGAACATCACACAATTTTAAAATTTAAAAGGTTAAAACTATTAAAAATAAAACAATTGAAACAGATTATTTATTTATTTAACATATTTTAATGCTGCCCAAAACTTATGTCTCTGGGCAGTTTACAACAAAAAAATTAAAACATTAGTTAAAACAAATAAATGACAACAGAGAAATCAAAACATTGGTTAAAATAAATAGCAACAAAAAGTCAAAACATTGCAACAATTTTAAATTTTAAAACAATATAACAATGTTAAAACTATTAAAACCATATTTAATTAAAAGCCTGGGTGAACAGATGTGTCTTTAATGTTTTTTAAAAATTGTCAGAGAGGGGGAGGCTCTTATTTCAGCGGGGAGCACATTCCAAAGCTTTGGGGCAGCACCAGAGAAAGCCGTCCCACAAGTAGCCACCAGACAAGCTGGTGGCAACTGTAGACGGACCTCTCCTGATGATCTCAGTGGGCAATAGGGTTAATGGATCTATGGATCCTTGCCAAACATGGCTGCTTCTGTCTAGCAGGTGGTATGGCCAAGGTCACCCCAATTGGACTGGAGTTGAGGTCCCAAAAGGCCAGGCTCAGGCCTGTGTCTGAAATAGTCATTCAGTTGAGAGATTCCGTGATGCCAAGCATCAGTGAACTGAGTGAACTGGTCAATTCTTGAGAAACAGGCGAGATCGCCTGTCCTGTGTTACAACTGTTACTCACCCACACCCCCAATGCTTGTGCAGCTTGCTATGTTTGCTATGACTGTCACTACTGATCTTTCGTTTCACATATATTTCCATGCAATCACTTTGAAATGTTTTTTAAGAATGCACATTAAGTATATTCTCTCTCACACACACTCACACACACCCCTTAGATTGAGGTCTCTCACATATTCTATATAATAAAGTGCTTGGCGTGCGTCCCTGTCTTCGAAGGATGGTGTCTGCGTCTGTGTCTCCCTCGGCTGTTCTGGGTATGCGCGGAGTGCATGCCCAGAACATGCCGAGGGAGACATGATGGCCGGCACCAGGAGGCCATGTTGCCCAGTTGGTCGGCCCAGCCGTGGGGAGGCCAGAGGCGGTGGCGGAGGGTCCGGGCCGGCCACGGCGAGGCCAGAGGAGGCGCCAACGGGACCAGACAAGCCGGGGGGAGGGTAGAGGCAGCGGCAACAGGACCAGCCAAGCCGCGGGGAGGGTAGAGGCGGGGGCGGGGAGCAGCACTCTGGGCGGTGGCGGGTCCAGCCCGGCCGCGTGGAAGGCCAGAGGTGGCGGCAGAGGGTCCGGCCCGGCCCTGAGGAGGCCAGAGGCGGCGGCAATGGGACTGGCCAAGCCGCAGGCAGGGTAGAGGCAGCGACGCCAGGTCCGGGCCGACCGCGGGGAGAGAAAAGATGGCGGCGGTACAGGCAGCAAACACAGCAAAGGGCATGAATTTCCGGGCCCCAGCCGCCCATCCGTCCAAATGGCAAAAGATAAAGTGACACACAAGCAACACCCCCCCCCCCCAAAAAAAAGGGGGAAAGAAAAAAACCTTGCTGAGGATGAAATACAGATCTAACAAACAGATCGACACAACCCTACTAGCGCCCGTTAATTTAACGGGCTTAAAATTACTAGTAGGATTAATGTTTTCCCTTTGCATTTTTGACTTCCTAATACCAATTTGGGGCAGAGGCACCTCAAGAGACAAATCTGCAAAGCTCAGAAATGCAGATTGTCTTGAGACCAAGAACCATTCCTTCTTGATAACAGACTACAGCACACAGGAGATGACCCTCAATCTCTTGAAACCCAGCTCTGACCAACAAACAATTGTCAGGAGTGAGCAAGTTTTCTGACTCAAGTTAATTGACACTTCTAAGATTCATGACGGACATTGTTGTTTTGAAAGAACTTTATGTCCAGATCTAAGGATCAAATGACTCTCAAGAACCTAGCTTTTTGGACATGGCTTGAGCAACCTTTGCTCATCCTAAGAGCTTGCTGCCCAGCTGCATAGCAAAAAGCAGACTCTCCCCCTGATAGACAAGAGACTGTTTGCAGCTTCTGCTGCAGGGCGAGAAAACTGGGACTACTTCTGTCTATTCCTATCTGCAAACCAGCATGCCTATTTGAAGCCTGTCTGCTCTGCACTCTAGCCTCAGATCCAAGCGACGCTTACACCTATTGGCCATGATGAGACTTGGTAATATGCTTTCCTGGAAGACAACTCAGTCTTGGCCTCCTCACCCCTTCCCCCTACTAAACTCTGACATTTTGCCACCCCGCTCCTAAGCAACCCTCCCTCATCTTCATTCTTTTTCCTCTGTTACGGTTTGTTAGTTAACGTAACACTGAAATCACATGCAACCAACCAACACATTTATTAGTTAGGAATGTATGCACTACACTATGCTAAGAAACATGATTGACCTGTTTGATTTACCTGATCAGTACTACTGCGTTAATAAAGCCCATTGAAACTTAATAAGTGTGTCTGTCTTTCCTCCTACCTGTGTGTCTGGATCATACATGGTTGCCATATCAGAGAACTATGCCAGTTTAAGGCTTGTTCACTCTGGCCAAAAACTGGCATAGTTTTCTGATATGGCAACCATGTATGATCCAGACACACAGGTAGGAGGAAAGACAGACACTCATTGCTAGCTCTGGAGCTTACACAGAGTGTGAATCAAGCTTGGCTCACAATGCAGGGAGATTGTTGGAGGTGGCCTAGTTAATATCATAAATGCTTCGCTGAAGGATTGTAGGGTGCCTCCTTGTTTTAAGGAGGCAATGGTTAGACCACTTCTTTAGAAAGCCTTCCTTGGACCCCTTAGCGATGGATAGTTATAGGCCAGTCTCCCATTGTTGGGCAAGGTGATTGAAAGGGTGTTGGCCAACCAGCTCCAGGCGGTTTTGGAGGAAATTGATTATCTAGACACATTTCAAACTGGCTTTAGAACTGGCTGTGGGGTTGAGACAGCCTTGGTCGGCCTGATGGATGACCTTTACCAGGGAATCAACAGAGGGATTGTGACTCTGCTGGTTCTTTTGGATCTCTTGGCAGTGTTGGATACCATCGTCCATGATATCCTTCTGGATCACCTGGGGGAGTTGGAGATAGGGGGCAGTGGTTTGCTCCTATCTCTCAGGTAGATTCCGTATGGTGGAGCTTGGTGATGGTTGTTTCTCAAAACAGGAGCTGCTATATGGAGTCCCTCAAGGCTCCATTCTGTCACCAATGCTTTTTAATGAAAGCACTGGGTGAGGTCATCAGGAGATTTGATGCTGAATGTTATAAGTATGCTGATGACACCCAAATCTATTTCTCCTTTTCATCTTCATAATCAGAAAATGGCATTCATTCCCTAAATGCCTGCCTACAGGCAGTAGTGGGCTGGATAGGGATAACAAATTGAAACTGAATCCAAGCAAGACAGAGGTGCTCATTGTAGGGGTTCAGAATTTGAGGGATGAGTTAGATATTCATGTGCTGGTCAGGGTTCTATTCTCCCAGAAGGAACAGGTACGCAGCTTGGGAGTACTCCTGGACCCAAACCTCTCCCTCGTGTCTCAGATGGAGGCTATGGCCAGGAGTGCTTTCTACCAGCTTCGGCTGATTCGACAGCTGCATCCATTCCTTGAAGACAATGATCTCAAAACAGTGGTGCATCAGCTGTTAATCTCCAGGCTTGACTATTGCAATGTGCTCTATGTGGGGCTACCTTCATATGTAGTTCGGAAACTTAAGTTCTAAATGTGGCAGCCTGACTGGTCTCTGAGGTAACCTGGAGAGACCATATTATGCCTGTTTTAAAATAGTTGCACTGGCTGCCAATATGTTTCTGGGCAAAATACAAAGTGCTGGTTATTACCTTTTAAAGCCCTGAATGGTTTAGGTCCGAGTTACCTTTGAGAGCACCTTCTTCTGTATGATCCCCACCGCACGTTAAGGTCATCTGAGGAGGTCCATCTCCAGTCACCATTGGTATGTCTAGTGGTGACTCAGAGGTGGGCCTTCCCTGTAGCTGCTCCTGGGCTGTGGAATGCACTCCGGGCAGAAATCTGTAGCTTGAGTTAATTGTTGGCCTTCAAGAGAGCCCTTAAAACCTAATGGTTTGGCCTGGCCTTCCAGGGTTTTTAAATTGTTTTAAAATGATTGTTTTTAAAGGACTGATTTGTGGGTTTTATTCTTGCTGCTGTGCATCTTCCAGAGCCATTTGGGGCGGTATATACACGTAATAAATAAACAAGGAGTTTCTATTTGGAATAATGGGCAATTGTACTGCAGTTGTGACATCTTTTAATTTTCAACAAATATATTGACTGAAGTTGAGCTTAAATGTCTCTCTACTGAAATTGACTAGAGGGTTAAACAAAGTGCTTCATGTATTGTTCCCATAAATTATTATTTGTAGTGCAGATAGATTGCACTCAGATTGCTTAGCCCACCCAGATTTGCCCGGATTTCAGCTTTCTTTCTTTTTTTAAAAAGCTAAGTTCTAGCTCTCGTAGAAGCGGAATTATGGAGCAAAACATGCAGTCACAATTCTGCTCAAAAACTATTTTCCAACCAATTTACATAATATACAAATTAGGCAACTGGATTTGGAAAGCCAGAATATGGCAACCCTACAGTACACAACTTTGGGGGACCTTACTTTCCTCCACTGTGAAAATTGTCTGTCTATTTCTGCTCTCTGCTTCCTACCTTCTAACCAGATATCAATCTGTAAAACGATCTGACCTCTTATGCCATGACTGCTAGGTTTATTCAAGAGCCTTTAGTGAGGGACCTGTTGACACTCTCAGATAATTCTAAAAGGTCAGTGAGACAGGACAACTTTGCAGAAGCCATGCTGAGTGTCCTTTTGCAAGGCTTTTTCTTCCATATGCATAATAATTTTATCTCTGATTTATGTTCTCCACCAGTTCAACTTGGATATTATCCTAATTGACCTGTAATTTCCTTGATCTCTCCCTTTTTAAAAATCAGTGTTACATTGGCTGCCTTCCAGTCCTTTTGCACAGAACCTGATTTTAGGGACAAGTTAAATATTTTTGCTAGATCAGCATATTTTACTCTCCTTTCCCTTTCAGCTTTTTCCCATTTAATGTTTGAAAAAATTCTACTTTTGAAGTCAAATGTGATGTACCTCACTAAATATGAAGTCAGATGTGGTGCACTTACTGTCTCTCTGTGGTAATGTATCACCATCTGGATCACCATCTGAATCTGGGACAATTGCATATGTTTAGTCTGATTTTTCTTCTCTGTCACTTCTGTTTGTTTAATGTGAAGAGCTTGTTCCCAAGTTTTAAGATGTCCAGCAGTTGCTTCCTGCCCCTCATCCATATTAATGTCAAAAGCCTTGCTTGCTGTATATTTTGAAATATGTTCCTGTATGTTCTGGATAAATGTGTACAACTCAGAAATGTATATTCAAATGTAATGCATTTCCTGCTAGTTAGTACTGCAGCTGTGTTACTGTGCATATCAGAGGTCTTGGGCAGAACCTATGGCATATAGTATAGCTCATGCACAGTCCATATAGGCAGTAAAAGGTCTCTGTCATATGATAAGGTCACCATCATTAATTTTCAAATTATAAGGAGAGACTTGCTGGTTTGTGATGGTCATTATTGCAATATTATGTGTTGTGGATCCTGCCTGCACATAGAATGAACTGTGATCTTAATTAGAACTTTGACAAGCCCTCTCTGATAAAATGATGAGATTATTCGTAATTGATGTCACAATCAATTACTATTTAGTTCATCACAAGCCTACTAACAGGTCTAGCCTTAGTGCTGGCCCCAGGATGTTGATGAGTGTGTGGCTGCCCTGTTCATGCTGTTACTGCGACAGCAGGGCAGTTTTTCAGTCAACATCCTAATGACCTCTTTTGAAGTCTATTAAATTAATGACCCTGTCACATTGGCCTAACCTCTTATATCTTCATTTGGACTCTTTTTTGTTGTTGCAAACTAGCATTTTTGGAGCACATGAAAGAAAAGATACTTGGAGCTTTTTCTCATATCTACCCGTTTTAAGATGTGTAAATTATTCATTTGCTGCATGTGTGCTGACGGATAAAATTATATTGTGCTTATTGGGAGACCATTGCATTTCCTTTCAACTGCATTTTTGTTGTTTAATTTTCATCTTTTGTAGGTACCTAAAGGACATGTTTGGTTAGAAGGTGATAATCTTAGAAATTCTACAGATTCCAGATGCTACGGCCCTGTTCCATATGGGTTGATAAGAGGACGCATTTGCTTTAAGGTATACTTCTGCAGTCTAAAATGTGTTAATTTAACAGTTTTTCTCATTCTTGGGGCCCTACACTACCACCATGAGACACTTTCATTATCTAGTGAAGCACGAGGACCAGGGTGTTAAAATGTTACAAAAGAACATGATCTCCTCAAATAAGTATTGTGTTTAAAAATGTATAAAGTATTAGGCAAGTCACTCTCAAATCTCCCGACATAGAAATTGAGTGCAAACAGAAAAATACCACTTACCTTTGACTATGTGTTCATTTTAAAGTGGGAGTGATATGGAAGTAAACTGCACTTTTATTTTCCAGTCATTTCTAGAGAGACACTGGATATGACTGGCTTGGATCCAAAGAACCATGCACCCAATGAGATGTTGCTTTCCCACTGTGACATCTTAAAGCTGCCTTGGAAGGTTAGAGAACCTTCCAGGATGGCATGTGGTGGAACATACTGGGGAAACCAACCTTGTGCACAACTGCAACCAACCTTGTGCACAAAAAGAAGGGCCTTCCACTTGCACAAGAGGTACTTTGGTTCCAAGCCACACTGTCATTACTGTATAACAAGTTACTTTCAGGTGCTCTCACTGAAATTATAATTTCAGAGGCTTTTAAACATATTATATTTTACTCCTTGGTTGTTTTACCAAGAGGTAAGTGCTAAATTTGCCTATGGATAGTTGTTAAGCTACCTCTAAGCAGCAGCAGCAAGAGATAATGAAGCAGAGATAAGCAGGACTGTCTAATGTTTTGCTAGTGTACAGTGCGGACAGGAGGCAACTACTGTAGGGTAAACATTGAAAGAGCATGATGTATGCACAGGACTAAGGCTAAGGTAATTTGAATATTAAAAGATTTCCCCTTGTGTTGCTTATGTTCTGTGAGTTCTAGGAGTTGCTTGTGTTAAAAAATTCTAGAATTTCAGAGGGGAAGGTAATATCCTCTAGCAAAAATATGAAACTTGTTCCTACAATCAGGCTCTATACCAGAGGACTGGAAAGTATCCAATGTCACTCTGATGTTCAAAGAGGGATTCAGGGGGAACCGGGAAATTACAAGCCAGTTAGCTTAACTTCGTGATGGGTAAATTGATGGAAAGCATACTTAAGGACAAAATTGTCGTTTAAAATTAAGGACAAAATTAAGGGAGAAATATAGGGGGGAAAGGCCTTGCTGAAGGAGAACCAGCATGGCTTCTGTAAAGGCAAGTCTTGCCTTTTGGAGTTCTTTGAGAATGTCAACAGGTATGTGGACAAAGGTGATCTGGTTGACACAATATACTTGGACTTCCAAAAAGCTTTTGGCACAGTTGCCCCACAAAGCCTCATGAGTAAAATTAGCAGTCATGGGATAAGGGGACAGGTTCATGTATGGATTAATTTTCAACTGGTGGAAGGACAGGAAACACAAGGTAGGAATAAATGGAGAGTTTTCACAATGGAGGGAAGTAAGAAGTGGGGTCTCCCATGCATCAGTACTGGGACCAGTGCTCTTTAACTTGTTCATAAATGATCTAGAAGTGACCAGGTTTGCAGATGACACTGAACTATTTAGGGTAGTGAAAACCACAACAGATTGTGAGGAGCTCCAAAAAGATCTCTCCAAACTGGATGAGTGGGCAACAAAATGGCAACTGTGATTCAGTGTAAGCAAGTGTAAAGTGATGCATATTGGGGCAAAAAATCCCAACTTCACATCAATCAATTAATCAATCAATTTATTGTGGCCGTAGGCCATACAGAAAACATACAAGAATTAAAAGAAAATTAAAAACAGAATATACCAGCAGTAGTATGGTACATAATAATGAACAGTAGCTCCTAAAATTTAGATCTTAAACAGGATCTTAGTCTAATAGCAACATAAAAGAATTTCACCACCACCTTGGTAATTTCATTGTCTAGATCCTCAAGACAAAAATTCAGATAAAAGGGCTCAGCTTTTCCTGGAAAATGCTCCAATAGAGGGAATATGAGTTCTTTTCTGGTATCAGAATACAGGGAGCAATAGAGCAGCACATGCGAAACAGTTTCAGGAAGGCCTGCACCACAGGGGCATAGGCCATAATCTGAAGATCCCTTGCAAAATCTTTTTTCCAGAAGGGCTGAAGGCAACACGTTCATGCGGGCCCTAGTAAAAGCTATCCTAAACTTAGGAAAGTGTAGGGAAGCTAAATACTTAGCACCTTTATTCCCCAAAGGGGGCATAATGCCAAAAAATAGGGGAGAACAGGTCCTGTTTCCCCTGGAAACAAGATTTTGGTGCTCAAAATCATGAAGGCATTGTATAAGTGTAACCTTCGCCTTCTCAATTCCCATGAGTAGAATTTCAGAGGGAGATAGGCCCATTTGCATTATTTTGTTGTTAACATATGACAACCAAGGGCTAGGAAAGGAGTCTCTCCATAGGAACAAAAAATAGGAGCGCTCCTGGGTATCCAAGCAGAGTTTGATCCATCTGGTAAAAGTAAGTTCCCATGCTTTAGAGAGAACAGTAAAAAGTCCAGATTCCAAACACAATGCAGAGTAAGGTACACACCTGGGAACCCCAAAGATAGCCCTAAGAAATAATGACTGAACCGTTTCCATCTCTGATGTTACTCCCTGAATCCAAAGTGGGACGCCATAAAGTAATTGGGCTACAATCTTTGCTCGAAAAACTTGGAGGGCCATAGGCATATACTGGCCTCCTTTAGAATAGTAAAATCGCAAAAAAGCGTTGAGGGTTTTACGGGCAATAGAGATAGAATACAATCTTTGAGATTTCCAGTTGAGATTGTGTTGGAAATGTATACCAAGATATTTAAATTTATAAACCTGCTCGATATTTTCCTTATTAATCGCCCACTTATAAAGTTTCCTAGCTTTAGGAAAAACCAGGACCTTAGATTTCTCATAATTAATGGATAAATTGTTGTCATTGCAATATTGGGCAAAGGCTGTCAGCAATCTACGAAGACCGAGTCGAGTCTGGGATAAATAGCACCGCGTCATCCGCGTACAGCAACACTGGCACACGAATGTCAGCCAGCTTTGGGGCGTGTGAATCTACCTTTTCTAAGCACTGCGCTAGATCATTGATGAAAAGATTGAACAAGGTAGGGGCCAGAACACTGCCCTGCCTAACCCCGCGAGTGACGGGGATTGGATCAGTTAATGCCCCATTAGGAGCATATCCGACTCGGATAGAGGAATCGACATGGGGCATAATCAAAAACAACAGTCTTTTGTCCATCGAGGACTTCCCAAGCTTAGACCATAATAATTCCCTGGAAATAAGGTCAAAAGCAGCTTTTAAGTCCATGAAAGCTGCAAAAAGTCTACCCTTGGGCGCGCTAGAATATTTACAAGCAAGATGGTTCAGAATCATACAGTGGTCAAGTGTAGAGCGACCAGCTCTGAAGCCTGCCTGTTCGGTCCCTAGGATCTGCTGGTCAGAAATCCATGTTTCAAGTTTGGATAGCAAATAAAGGGCATATACTTTGCCCACTACCGAAAGCAGGCTAATGGGTCTGTAATTAAACGGGTCAAGATGGGAACCCCGTTTAAAAAACGGAACCACTATTGCTATTCTCCACTTAACAGGGAAAATACCTGTACTGTTTATTGAGGTGAACAGATTGGCTAAGACGGGGGCCCACCATTCCACATTGGCTAGCAAGACCTCAGGAAGAATAGCGTCAGGGCCTGGGGCTTTACCAGTTTTGAGACGGCTAAACAGATCAACTATTTCATCTGGCACAACGGGGGCCATAAGGGTAACTTCTCAAATGAGGGTGACGCAGAAAGCTGCGTGGGTTGAGCATTATTATAAAGAGCATAAAAATGGGATTCCCATGTTTCAGCTGGGATCCTACACAACATATTAGGATGGTTCATCATCGAAACAATATTCCAAAAAGCACAACTGTCTTTTTGGTTTGTAGCCAATATTAGCTTACCCCAGGTATTTTTTAATGCCTGAGTCTTGGCAGATCTAAGGCTCCTTTTGTAGGCCTTCTTAATCAAAAAATATGTTGGTGGGAGATTGTGATCTAAACTCAATCTATAATCTCGATAAATGCTTTTCAGCTGATCACGCAGCCTTCTGCAATGCAAGTCATACCAGTTATTAGGTCGTTTTCCATTATTCACATAAGAAGGGTGTGGGTATCTAGAAGACAAAATCTTTTGAAACACCATACCTTCTAGGTCCTCATATGCAGTAATTGCTTGTGGACCCGGTTGATCTAATACAATTAAGTTATACAAATTGTTTCCCTCAGGGGAATCATATAAGGTATTCAACTCATTTTCAACTTTCTTTGACCACTTGATTTTACAACCCAGCTTAGCTGATCTTTCCTCATACAGGCAAGGGAAAGGGGTATCCCCCCTCACCCGAGGTAGAGCTAAACAAGTGAGCATCAGAAGATGGTCACTAAAGATTTGCTTGCCCACCTCAAAAGATGTAACCAGGGGGAGCAGGGAGCGAGAAACCATAACATAGTCAACTACACTACTCCCCCGCGAAGAAATGAATGTATATTCGCCTGGAATATCCGGCGAAATAGTGCCATTTAACAATACCAGCTCAAACATTCTAGCCAAGTGAATCAGTTGGACTCCAGACCTATTGATAACTTGATCTTTGGATTGACGGGTTGGA
Organism: Hemicordylus capensis; assembly: GCF_027244095.1. NCBI lineage: Eukaryota > Metazoa > Chordata > Lepidosauria > Squamata > Cordylidae > Hemicordylus > Hemicordylus capensis. The sequence continues at coordinate 109,995,581 of NC_069657.1, read as the reverse complement.
ACAGAAGATCCCACAAAGCAATCGCCCCAGTTCCATAAGTGGGAAGCCATTAAGGCACTATCATCTGTGCCGCATCTAGAATTGAAATCGCCCATAAGGACGACCACGTCATGCGGGTACTTTAGTGTTGCTTCTAATATATATAGATCTAGTTGTTGCCAAATATTATTGGGCAAACTGGAGGTTAAACCAGGAGGAATATATACGTTGAACAACAAAATATCCTCACTTAGACCTTTGAGGAGAATAGTCATAGCATATGGGGGAAGATCAGGCAAACAGATAGATTCAACATTGAGAGCTAACGAGACACAACATGCCAAACCCGCCTTAGACCTTCCCCTATTGTTATCCGAATGAGCTTTTAGTGCATGAACGACATAACCACTAATGTTCAAGTCTTCTTTGGACCAAGTCTCTTGAAACAATAAAATGTCCCATTGTTGCAAGAAGGCAATAAACTCCATATCAAACCATTTCCCAAGCCACCCAGCTATGTTCCAACTGAGAATTTTCCAATCAGATTGCCTGCAGTTTGCAATATGTTCCTCCAATTCAGCACGGGGATGTAGATCGGATGGAGTCTCTATAGGTGAAAAACTAGAGCCACTTCCTAGCCTAGATGTAACCATCAAGGGATACATTGTTGGAAGACTGGACTCTCCACCAGCAAGTAAGGCAGAATCACCGTTTAAATTGTAAAATCCCCGTTTAGAAGAACCTAGCAGACGATGTCACTTCTGCACAGAGGATTCCGGGAACTTTGCCGGAACTCCACTTATATTTGTAGAGGGGAAGAAGAAATTGGAGATTTTAGTCTGCCTAAGATGGTGGGAATCTAAAATAGGCAAGTTATTCAGTTGATTAGAGGAAGCAGCAAGGGTCTTCTCCATCAATACAGGTATCCCATTAGCCTCCTCAGGCAACTTCTTTCTATGCTTATGATTTTCTGCTAAAATGTTCTCAAGAGAGATTAGCTTCCTGATATTAGCCCAAAGTCCATCCTTAAGAAGGGATCCATCATTTATTTCAGAAATGCTATCCTCAGCTCGGGATCCCAATGAGCTGGAATTAGAAGGAATAAAAGGGGAGCAAAAGTTCTGAGACCCAAGAGTTATCAAAGGATCCCTAGAGTTTAGACCATTCAAATCTTCTGGTTCAGGAGACTCCTCATCCTCCAAAATCTGCAAGAAATTAAAATCTGCTGACAGTGTCCCAACTTCCGAAATTGTTGTAAAAAGTGGATCTTTGTATTCATCAGAAGGCAGGAGAATCGGGCTAGATGAAGCATGGCCATCCAAGACAGAGTCTCCGGGCCAACAGTCCTGAGGAGGATTCTGCGCCACAGAAAAGGAGTGTCTCCCTAGAACTCCCTTCTGGGGGATCTCATTCTGCGTATAATTCCACTCTGGCAGACTAGGGTTCACAGCCTTGTTGGGAGAGTTCAACCGGTTCACATCCATGTCCACAAACTCCTCAAAGACCCTCGTTGGGGAAATTTCCCACGTAGCCAAACGATTCCTCATTCTAATCAATGATTGAGGGATCAAAGCATGATCAAATGTAAGCAGGAGTTTTAAGCATATGCACTTTGGAAGGTCTTAGTTCTAAGAACGTCATCAAATCAATGGCTTGTACAGGAAAAGCCAAAATCTGAGCGAGAGACCTACAAATTTGCTTTTTTGAATACCAGCTCTGGCAATTGGTTGAATTCAAGCAAATGTCCAGAATTAGTTGTTTAGGTTGGTATACTAGCTGAAGTGTTCTCACATTCCCCCCATAATTATGATATCCAGAGTGAGCCGAAGAGGAGACCCCTCCATGAGTACTGGAACCAGCATACAGTGGTGTTTGACTTGAGAGTGGGGGCTGAAATTCTGTCTGCACGCCAGCATCCACAGGCTGGTGATTCTCCTTCGGATTTGTTGCTATAGGAGCCCTACATTTATCTTTTAAAATAAACTTAAGATAGTTTCTTCAATTCCAAAGCCAGCTGTTTCATCTGTTCTGAGACTTTAGAAAGGCGTTGGAAAAGATATTTCAAAGTTTCCAGCATTAATAAAGCCAAATTAGAAGAGAAATCCTCACTAGAGCTGGATAAGGACGCATTCCTGGGAGTAGAGGGAGGTAAATCAGCTGAGTCATTCAAGAGTATCAAGGAAGGCTCATCCGCTTCACTTAGATTACTAACCAGGTTAGAAGATTTATAGCCTTCACACTTTGATTCTGAACAACTCCCCACCATGCTGCTTCTCACTCCAACACCTAATTTATCAAAAGCGTGAGTACCCTCAAGAATATCTTCAATGCCTCTGCAATTCAGCTTACTTTCGTTCTGAGGTTGCTGCAGCTGTCCTGGATGCTCATAGAGTATATCCTTCTCCACTTGGAATGTTTGATTTACTTGAGATGCAGTAACCTCTTCTCCCAGGGATTCCCGAGCTGAAGGTCTCTCTTCTAAGCGGAGCAGAGAGAATCAGCGTCCTTCCCTCAGCGTCGTTAACCGGAAGTCCCCAAACGTTACCACATATACGCTGATGGAATCTGAGCTGTTGATGACTGACCAGGAGAGAGATCTTGGGGTCATGGTAGACAGCTCATTGAAAGTGTCGACTCAGTACATGGCAGCTGTGAAAAAGGCCGGTTCCATGCTAGAGATCATTAGAAAGGGGTCTGGATATAAAACTGCTAATATTATAATGCCCTTATAAGAAAACTATGGTGCAGACACATTTGGAGTACTGTGTGCAGTTCTGGTCACCATATCTTTAGAAGGATACTATGGAACTGGAAAAGGTGAAAAATAGGGCACCCAAGATGATCAGGGCCCTGGAGCATGTTCCTTTTGAGGATAGGCTACAGAATATGAGGCTCTTTAATTTGGAAAAGAGGCGACTAAGGGGAAGACATGATTGAGGTGTATAAAATTATGCATGGAGTGGAGAGAGTGGAAAGAGAGAAATTTTTTTTCTCTTTCTTGGGTCATCCCATGAAACTGAAGGCCAGAAAATTTAGGACCAAGAAGAGGAAATATTTTTTCACATGGTGCATAATTAATCTATGGAATTCTTTTCCATGGGATGTGGTGATGGCCACCAGCTTGGATGGCTTTAAAAGAGGCTTAGACAAATTCATGGAGAACAGGCCTATAAATAGCTACTAGTCCAGTGGCTGTGGGCTACCTCCAGCCTCAGAGGCATAATGCCTCTCAATACCAGTTGCGGGGGAGCAACAGGAGAGAGGGCATGCCCTCAGCTTTTGTATCTTAAGAAGGCTTTTGTATCTTAAGAAGGCTCTCCAGAGGCATCTGGTGGGCCACTATGTTATACGGGGTGTTGGAATAGATAGGCCTTGGGCCTGATCGAGCAGGGCTGTTCTTATGTTCGAATATGATAATCAGAGCCCATAATTTAGGTTTGCTTTTCCTAGCTCAGATAATCATTTTGTGCTGTGGTGAACTGTACACACTGTTTGAATTAGAACTACTCTTTAGATTTTGACAAAGGCTTGATTATACTGGTTATTTTATTTTCAGTTTCCAAATGGAATTCAGTTTTTTCACTCCTGCTGCAAAACAGGTTCACCTTTTCCCTGAGTATCTGCTACAAAGCCAGTTCAGAGCCCATCACTGTTTGTGTAAAGCTGGAGTTTTTTGCCCCAATGTACATCACTTTACAATTACATTTATATCCAGAATAAGAGTTGCATGTGGGAAATGCTTCCACACACATCAAGTGGAGCAGCGGATTTCAGGTATCCTCCCATCTTGTCTCTGCAGCTTCCTATACCTCCTGAAAATGTCTGTGAAAGGTCTTCAGGGATATATTTTCCTGCGGCACAGGTGGCTGCAGAAGGAAGGAGGAATTGCTGAAAATCGCTCCTCAGTGCACATGAAGTGTTCCTTTCATGCTACTCTTTAGACGTAGGCAAGTGAATCTCATTTGCCATTCATCCAGTTTGGTAAGATCCTTTTGGAGGTGTTTAGTCTACTTGGATTTTCACTATCTTGAATAACCTGTTGCTTACAAAACTGGCTACTTAGGAGTTAATCTGATTCCAAATCATTTATGATCTTGTCAAATAGCACGACTTCCAGTACAGTCGCTTGAAGGATCCCACTTCTTACTACCATTTACTCTTACATGGTCTTTACTCAATCACTGCAGGGGCGTAACTATAATAGGGCAAGGGGAGACAGTTGTCTGGGGACCCACTGCCTGGTGGGGGGGCCCAGAGGCAAGTCACATGACTCCTCCAGCCACGCCCCCCCGGCTTCCTTCAGTTGTATTTATCCTCCGAAATTGATGTGAGTGTTAAGACCAGAACAGCATGTCTTTCTTTAGTACCATTAAATGTCTTGCATCGTCCACAACTTACAAAACCTTAAAAAAAAATTTAGGATGATGTTCTATTGTAGCACATAGGTTACTATGCTTTTTGTTACCACAATTCAGCCTCATTTAAGATTTCTTTACTTCATAAGCTGAGCTTCAGTGAGTGGGGGGCCCATTCTAAAATTTTATCTCTGGGCCCATTCCAACCTTGCTACACCCCTGAATCACTGATTCAGAAGAAGACGTATCCGCCAATCCTAATCCTTTATCTAGGAGTCTTTGATGAGGAACATAAGACTTTCAGAATGCTTTTGACAAAGTATATAGTGTCCACCAGTCCCATACTTTGACAGTGATTGTCTTGATGCACAGCATTCTCACACTGGAATGTTTTATGTTAGGGCTGTTGTGGAAATGCAGGCAATCCCAACACTGTTGAGAATTAGTGAGTGCACAAGCAGTGCTGTTACAAAGGGGGATTTTGTGTGCCCCTCTGGTAGGTTTGGTTATAAAGCAGGAAGTCTTTCCCAGAGGCACTGACAGACGCAGACTTTGGTCATCTAATGAATATACCTTATTGAATCCGAAGAGACACATTGAGAATAGAAAACATGCAGGCCATTCCCACATGACTCAACATGCAAGATGAAACGTGTCTAAACTTAACTTCTATTATTCTTTCATATAATAAATTAATATAGATGTTTGTGTGTTTGTGGAGTGGAGCATGGATTCTTTGATAGGTTGTAAAGTGTAGACTCTGACGTGTGGTTGATGTGGATTCTCTAATATGAGTACTCAATCTAAAAATAGAGAGAAGAGAGCATGTGGGGTTTATCCTAACAGATGGATGGGGTTGAAGACCTAGATCATGAGAACATAGATCATAAGACTATTCCAAATCAGCTTGGTCCAATGAACACTCAAAAGCATTAAAACACATGTGGGGTGGTGGTGGGGGAGAACTGGCATGGTACGGGCTGGGAACTGACCATGTGGTGGTTTAAAAATAGAGACAAGAGGACCTTCAAGAGTTAAGACAGCATGACACAGACGGGACTCTGGAGTTCTGGAGCAGAGACTGAGAGGAACTAAACAAAGATCCAAATAGACTCGGCTACATAAATTAGGAAAGGTTGGACAGAACCAGCTTCATTTTATCTCAAAGTTTAGCCTTCCTCAGGCAGGGTATGTAAATGAAAAATACAAAGGATTCTGGGTCTGGAGCAGTCAGAGCTGCTATAACTGAGGATGGCATTGGATAGACAGACCTGGGCCTGGAGATCAGATTCCTTCATCCACCAGAAGAGGCTCTCTCCTACCCAAGAGCCCCAGCATGGCTATCTGCTGGTATCAAGTAAATTCACCATTCACTTAAAAATAGTGGTAAAAGCCTAGAGAAACTTGGCGTTTCGGTCAATGCTCTTGAGAGAATAGTCCACTGCCTTTCACTTCTGCCAGCTCCCTCAGCTTTCAGAAACATTATGCTTCCTCTGCTGGACCCTGCCTCATGAGTTGCTCCTTCCCTCCATTGGGATTGCATGGTCTTCAGTCATCAGATGCTTTGAGAGGCATCTCTCTGGCTTCTGTTGCCACTGGGTTTCACCCACAGGTTTGGGGTATAATGAGATGTTCAGGATCTCTGAGCCTCTCATGGTTTTGCAATGAATCCATTCTGGTTGAGGCTCCTACATGACTGGTTTTTTTTATTCTGGGGAGTAGTTCTGGCCTTCCCATGGAGGACAAGGCCTGGGACACCCCCCCCCAGCTCCACCAACACCTTGGTAAAAACAGATCTAAAAAGCGGGGAATACCTGGGAAAATTCCTAATCCTAGCCTGACTAGTTGTCCTTGAAACTGTTCCATCATACTCCAAATGTGAAGGGTGTCTGTGAAAAGAATAAGACTCTCAGAGCCATGGGAAGATAGAGAGTTGAGCCTCCTAAATAAATGAGAGCCAGCGTGGTGTAGTGGTTAGAGTGCTGGACTAGGACCAGGGAGACCCGAGTTCAAATCCCCATTCAGCCATAAAACTAGCTGGGTGATTCTGGGCCAGTCACTTCTCTCTCAGCCTAACCTACTTCACAGGGTTGTTGTGAAAGAGAAACTCAAGTATGTAGTACACCGCTCTGGGCTCCTTGGAGGAAAAGCGGGATATAAATGTAAAATAATAATAATAATAATAATAATAATAAATTACCTGTCCAGGTGAGATGCCACATGACGTGATGAAAAAGTAGATTGACAGGTAACTCAATGGTCAAGAGCAGGTGGGGAAGAAGAGAGACGGGTCTGTATAGCCCCTCTTTATAGGGCAACAACATGTACCGGAAGGGTTGAATGAATCACTGCCCACCTGGTGGCATAACAATGGACAAAAAGGTGTGACAAAAAACCAGGAAATATTCTAATTCTGGAGCTAGACAGAAGATGGGTTTATCTTGATAATGAAATACCCAAATCCTGTCTCTTCATTAATACTTGAAGATTATTTGATGGCTTTAAAGTGTCTGGGTCCTTCTATGTGGGCCCCCAAAGGTGAAGGGTCTGTGTCAGGTTTCCTTACACAGGTGACTTGTTTCTTTGTTGCCAGCATTTGTTAATCTCTCCTGGACTTTTAAACCCAGCAGGCCCTCCATGCTGAGCATGTCTTGAAGGGGTGCACAGGGGGGTGTCCCAGAAATCTCAAAAGCGAACCTCCGTAACAGTGCTACAGTTATTCCCATTCACTGATATGGCAATAACTGCAGGAGCACTGCTTGCACAACTGCTCATTCGTGACAGTGTCGGGACTACCTGCATTTGTCCACAACAGCCCCAGCATGGAACATTCCAGTACCAGAATGCTGTGCATTATGTTGGCCACCCAGCATGACTTTCCTTTGTAGAAGTGCTTTTTATCAGTTTACCCAGAACAGAAGGTAGGCTAATGGGCCTATAACTTCAATTCATTAAAAAAAATTGTGGTACTTAAGCTATATTCCAGTAAGGAGGCAGACTTTACTGACAACTTGCATATTTTTGTTAGAAAAACCAGCAGATTCACATTTGAGCTTCTTAAGAATTCCCAGGTATATACTATTAGAACCAACTTAGCACTGTTAATTTGTAGTTTGTCAGCCTGCAAACTGAACTGTGTGTTGCTTGTATTTGACTTCGTTTCTGTCGTAGCCCCAGCTTAGTCAACGGCTAACATGTGCAGTATTATGGAGCTATAACGCTGCATCCCATTCGAAGCTGTTGAAGACTTCTAAGCAAGTCCCAACTTGTTCAGAAGCAGTAGGTGAGGAAGCAGCAGTTCCACAGGCTTCTCCATTGTCGCAAACAGGAAAATCTGCAGAAACACTGCTTCCAAATCTGCTGCTTTTGAACAGCGTCAGGGCTTGCTCAGAAGTCCAAAGGAGGCGCGGAGCACAGCACTATGGTTTCATAAGGCTGTGCATCATGTCAGCCAATGACCTTCGTACACCATCTGGCCTACAGGTATATTTTAATACTTCAACAAATGGGTGAAGATGATCAGAGAAAGTGACTAATATTAATTTCTTTGTCTTTACAGTTATGGCCTCTGAATGATTTTGGATTTCTACGGGCAAGTCCCAATAGTCACAGGATTTGTAATGACTAAGTGAATTATGCCCACTCTCTTTTTCCATTCTTTAATAGCCTTTTAAAAATTATTCTTTGAAATTATGTATTTTTGTATACAATAAAAAGTGTGTGATTGAGACATTCCTTCTAGATTTGAGAGCTGACAATGTTGGGAACATAAATGTTGATGCAGCTCTGCAACAAGATTTCCCACTTATCCCACATAGAATTCTTTCTAACAGTCTTGTGGCATTATGCCCTTATTTATCATGCACATTTGGGGGAGGGGGCAGGCACAGAAGTTATAGTCTACCAGTCATCATGGCTTTAAAAACAGCAACTTCAGAACTACTTTGCTTTTTATATAATTGGAATTTGAAAATATAGAAGTTCTGAATACAAGCATTTTAAATAAAAGTTTCAATGGAACTGTACTTTCACTATGGTAGAAGATAGATCAGATTTTCTTCTGGAGATGAATACCATTCAAATGCTTAGCATCCCCTAATGGAACATAAGTGAATGCAATCTATTGTCAAATTCTGTGCTAGCCTCCTTGGAACATTAGTATACCTAATGTAATTAGTATACTTAAAAATCCAGTTTGAGACAATGGATTTTGCAACAGGAGTTCCCAATAATAATAATGATCATCATCATAATAAATATTTATATATCGCCTTTCAACAAAGTTATCAAAACAGTACACATAAAGATGGTTCCCTGTCCCCAAAGGACTCACAATTTAAAAAGACAATTTAGGCAGACACCAGGAACTACCACTGGAGGGATGTTGTGCTGGGGTTAGAGAGCAAGAGAGAGTGAGAGCGCTGCTCTCCCCTTGCTAAATATAAGGGAATCGCCTCTTTCAATAGTGTCTCTTTGCTCATTTAGCAAGGGTTATTATCACTTGATACTATAACTGCTTGAACATAATGAATGGCAGAGTTATTCCCCGCACCCTGGGCTGTTTTCCAGGAGAACTACTACTGTACTACTTTTTGTATTTTGTCATGTCTGCTTTCTAAAGCCCACAGTTCAGTTTAAAGTTTGTAACTTGATAATATTGTTTAGCTTGGATACAGGATACGAGATCCTCTGAAAGTAGTAATCTCTGCACCAGAATATAGAATTCACATATGTGTGAGTGCCACTAATTATATAGTAAACAGAAGAAAATTTTGAAATAGGAAACTAATTTTCACTAGGACAGGGACAGTTTGTGCCGTGTGTATAAAAAGGCACATTTACAACATCATTTGCATGAATCTTCAGTGAGGAAATGCAGAATAGAAACATTCTCTTTGGATTCAGTTTTGTTCTTCTTCATGTCTTTTCTTCCATTGTATTCTCTAGCATATTCAGTCTATTGAGTGTCCAACTAGATGCATCCTATGCATTCTCCATGTGCTTGAATCAAAGAAATCTTCAGGGTTGGGTCACTGAAGAATCTCTATAAGTAGCGAACAAGAGTCACAGCTTACTAGTGAAATATCTTCAGCTTCGTTTTTGCAGACAGTGTATGTTCCACCACATCGGCACGCAAGAGAGTAACACTGATCATCTGTTGAAACAAAATACAGCAATCATTGGTTTTCTACGTAACTTTGAACACTTCTTAAAAGCTGCTTATAGAAGGGCTTGGGTTTTGAGACTTATAAATATGAAATGGTAAGCTATTTTAAAAACTGATAAGAACTACAGCAGGAAATCCCTAATATGAAAATTCCCATATGACAAAGGTTTTAATATTAAAAATTAAACAATAGTTCTGCAAGAAAAGTAAGGTAGCTCCTTACTGAGATTCAGTGTATAGTGTAGTGGTTATACTGCTGGATTTGCAAAAGGGATACCCAGGCACATTGCCCGACATCCATGAAGTTTACTGGACTATCTTGGGCCAGTCACTATCTGTCAACCTAACTGACCAAACAGGATTGTTGTGAAGCACCCTTGTATGGCACTCGGGATTCACATACAACTATTTCTGGACCAGTCCTTAAAATCCGTATGATCTATATTGTTTATTACAATGCTAAGAGCCACTGAGAGATACTTCAGTTGAATCAATAAGTAATATCCAGACTTTTTAGTCATGACTAAGCATCACTGAAATCAGACACAAGTGAGTAATCACTAACTTAATTCCCATTAATGGCAATGGGATTTGCATGACTAACATACTGGATGTTAACCAGTATGTTTACTCGACATGTACTTTCCTATGCATGTATCTATCTCCTGTGACAGCACTGCTAGCCCAGGTAGGGCACTCACAGAAATAGGAAGTTTATAAACTTGAGTTTGCTCCACATTTGTTGGAATTTATTACAAGTGTAGAAGCTACAGAGGAAAAAGCTGCAGTAAAAATGTTGTCTGTGTTTGACAACCATTACACCATCCTTCTTGCATCTGTATGAATACAACTTCTAACACTAACAGATAAGCAGGATGCTGTTGTTGCTGTTGTGTATTTCATACTGCTAAATCAAAGACTTCCTAGCAGCCAACACACCAACCAATTCCATGATTTGGATCATTAGAAAACAAACTGAAAATAAAACAGATCAGTATTGTAATATTTGCATATATATAGTGCAGCCAGATTTGGAGTATGTGTATGATACTGGCTGTCCTATCTCAAAATTGATACTGTAGCAGTGAAAGAGAAAATAAAAATGGCAACCAACATGGATCAAGGGTTGGTACACCTACAAGAAAAACTAAAGCACTTGGAGCTTTTTAGTTTAGAAGGAAAACAAAACCCATCCATTACAAATAATGGGGAAGAGATATTCTTTTACTCCTCGTACAACACTAAAATGTACCCAACAACATTGACTGGCAGTAGATTCAGAGCAGACAAAAGAAGGTACATCACACAATACATTAAGTAACAGAATTTGCTGTAGTGATGGCCACTGGAGTAGATGGCTTTAAAAAGGGATGGGACAAAGTCATGGATAATATGGCTAATAGCCACTGGAAGATAATAGCCACTGGAAGGTTCAGAGGTAGTGGTTAGCATCTTGACTACAAAAGCACTGGTGCAACAGGAGAAGAAGAAAAAAGAAAAGAGGAGAGCTGGTCTTATAGCAAGCATTAATTGTCCTCTTTGCTTAGCAGGCTCTGTCCTGGTTTGCATTTGAATGGGAGACTACATGTGAGCACTGTAAGATATTCCCCTCAGGAGATAGGGCCACTCTGGGAAGAACATCTGCATGTTTGCATGCAGAAGGTTTCAAATTTCCTCCCTGGAATCTCCAGTTAGTGATGGGAGAAATTCCTGCTTGTAACTTTGAAGATGCTGCTGCCATTCTGGGTAGACAATATTGAGCTAGAGCAGGGTTTCTCAACGTGTGGGTCCCCAGATGTTATTGGACTTCAACTCCCATAATCCCCAGCCCCAGTGGCCTTTGGTTGGGAATTATGGGAGTTGAAGTCCAATTACATCTGGGGACCCACACGTTGAGAAACCCTGAGCTAGAGGGAGCTATGGTCTGACTCAGCATAAGGCAGCTTCCCATGTTCCTAGAAGCAGCAATATAGCACCAGTGGTTCTGAAGAATTCCAGCCCTCTGTGTCACCCGAATATATGTACCTGAGGGCTGCATAACTCCTAGGGACATGTTTTCAGTTAGCACAGAGCACTTCCTAGGGAAGAGGAGGTTGTTATGGACACTTTGCATGCCAGTAGTTAGCTGAACTTTTCAGAAGCACCAGTGCTTCCCTTGCTGCATCACTGCTTTTTTAGTTAGGCTGTCAGCCAGTATGTCTCCCAATCCCAGTACAAAGTGCAGACAGCTGTTCTCTTTGTGCCTTGTTTGTGGGTTTCGTGGAAGCATCTGGCTGGCCTCTGCTTTAACAGGATGCTGTACTAGATGGATCCTTGCTGTGATTCGGCAAAGCTCTTATGTTCCTATTCCAACACTTCGGTTTTTAACCACATAATCTCTTACTGCAATTCCAGGCCATATGTTTGAGTGAAACCTGAGCATCCACTGGCCATCCTTGTGTTAATTCATGTTCTGTAAGAAAGCAAGAACAGGCATTAAGTTCCAGTACCAGGGTTAGACAGAGGCTGCAAGTTCACAGTACCATATAACCTCTTGCTGTTACAATAGTATTGGTATAGTAGGCAGGACTCCCTGGGGTGGCTTAACCCATCTCCATTAATTACATGCAAGCGACAAAAACAGGGAGGGAGTGGGAAGCAAAACAGCAAGCAAAACCCAAGAGAGGCAAGCCTTAACCACTGCTTGGTAGAAAATTGTTTATTCTGACAGAGTAAAACAAAATACTTAAATTTTTCAAATATTTACATTATAGCTATATTTTATCATCTAAGCAAGGCCTATTAAGGTTTTCTTAAGCAATTTATCCAGCAACAGAATGAGGTCTGATCCATCTTCAGTTTTAGCTTATTTCTCCCACTTATGCTCATATCTCTGAGTCCCAGCTGTAAGTTTATTATGAGTTAGGGTCATACAATAAAATATTACTTTTTAAAAATCCTGTAAATCTTAAGCACACAGAGCCATTTAGCCAACATGTTTGCCCACATTACATCCACCCCATGCCACTGCCACCCTAGAGGATGTTGCAACTACCCTGTATCACAAAAACTACCATTCCCCAGTCCCTATAGTCTGGCTAGCAGCATTTGGCTCCTAGTCTACAATACCATCATGACAAGGATATCACACTCCCTCTACACCCTGCTTTGGTGCACATAGATTGCTTTGGACTGTAGGCCATTCCCCTTCCCCCATCATAAATAAATAGTTTAGGGTAATCACAGTTTCCTTAGGGTGGTGACCATTTCCAATCAATCTTAAATTGTTTAAACATTATAATACAATATGATATGTAATTTAAAGTATGAATTATTAAAGATGTCATATGGCTTTACTACTGCTGGAAATTTGCTGTAGGAGGAAATTACTCAGCCTGTAGTGGAGGGGTGCTGATCCAGTCAGCACAACAGGGAGCTGTATATAAGACACAGGGCTCCACTGCCCAATCTTTCCCTTTCTAAACAACATTTTGGAATGTACTGCCTTACCATCTCAGACCCACATACTTCTGCTTCTAGTAATCATCAGGAGAGGGGGCATTTTTTCCAGCACCTCTACGAGAAATAAGTATATAGATTGTGCAGTTGCACCTCTGCAGTGCTATGGCCATTATTTCCAATGATGTAGCATCACGGAAATGTGATTGCACAATTTTAAGTAGTAATACACCAGCCCTGTTCCACAACACTGCTGATGTTACTTTGGATGCTTGCAGAACTGCCTGTATTACCCTGTGCCGAATATCAGCCACTGCTCACTGTCTCTGAGATCTAGAGTCACACTTGCACTCTGGAGACCACACCCCTCACTGGCTTACTCCCCTATGTTCTGGGGCCTATAAATCCTAAAGTAGCACTGGCTCCCTGGGATTTGGTTCCTGGGCTATCTGTGTCGCTCAATAAATAAATAAATAAATAATGTGTGTAAATAGCATAATAATAATAATAATAAATAATATAATAACAATAACAATAACCTTATTTCTTAGCTGCCCCATAACGAATTATTCTCTGGGCAGTGCACAACACAATATTAAAAAGATCCAATAAAAACACACACTATACATAAATCACAACACAAAGCAAAAAAAAAAAAAAACAGAATACAAAAACCTTTAAAAACCTTTAAAAATTAATTTCAAAAATCAAATTTTTAAAAATCAATTTTAAAAAATTTGAGTGAACAGAAAGGTCTTCACCTGGCATCCAAAAGAAGAAAGTGACGGTGCCAGGCAAGCTTAACTGGGGAGGCTATTCCATAAACGAGGTGCCACCACCGAAAAGGCCCTCTCCCTAGTAGCCACCCACTTCACTTTGTTTGGCGGGGCATTTGGAACAGAGTTTCCAAAGAAAATGCCAAAGGAACGAAGAAACTCTGCAACTTGGGGTTCTTGAGAAAGCATATCATACAGGAAGGCACACATCTTTGTATCAAATGGTGATAAGACAACAATAGTGAAATAGTGACCTTACTGTGTGGAGATGGAACTTGCAGGCTCCTTTAGATGTCCTGTCCCCCCCCACCACCTTTCCCTTTGGGTGAGTGTGATAACTGTCCATAGGAAACAATGGAGAAATCAACTATTTTAAATGTAGCTGTGACTAAGCAGCAATGTGCCTCCCCAAACAAGCGGTAGTAAAAGAGTTCATGCTCTTTATAGCTCATATCTTATTTCTGGTGAAAAAAGTTTGTTCATTATCCTCATAAGTGCAGGTGGGGGACAAGTGGCTTATGACAGCCTTATAGTGTATGTAACTATTAACACTGCAGGTAAAGGACAAGGCTGAGGCTGGATTGAATTTCAGCCCCCAAATCCGCCATACAAAATATCCCATAGGTTGTAGTAAATGCCAGTTTACTAAAACTGCCCTCTCAGATGCCCTCCCTGTAAATTAGCACTACAGGAGGACCTTGAATATTGTGGGGGTAACATTCTTGGAAAGTTCTGCAAATGTTGAAACTGCTATATTCAAGTACTAGACCAAACTCTCAAAAATGGGGTTAGGTTTCTTCTCAACTGGGGCATGGTTAAAAGTGTTAAAATCCACTCTCACATTGTTTCTTAGCCTAGACCTCTTGCTTTGTTTACAAAACCAAGCTCATCCTTCTGATTCATATAACCAGTGCAGGCCTGAAGAAGGGAGGAACACTGCTTATAAAAAAGCCTCTTTTCAAATACAAATCACAAGCCTTCTTGCAAAAGCAATTTTTAAGCAGACTAAAAAAGAAGGGGGGAAACAGAAGGAGGAACTAATTCTTGGCCAACCATCTGGTTTGGGCAGAAGAAGCAGAAGCTTTATGATCAGGCCAAGCAGTCGTGGAGCCTTTGGAAAAGCAATTAGTAGTGTGCATGGTTCGGTTCGGGCACACTGTTAAAGCCCTCCGGACCGGTTCAGAAGTCCGGCGGTCCGGATGGGCGGGGGACTGTTACTTTAAAGCTGGTGGTGGTGGTAGTACTTACCCCCCCGCCGCTCTTCCCCCTCCGGCGCTGGTCCCCCTCCCTGCCGCCCCTGCCCCCGTCGTTGTTCCTTAAGGCTAAAAGAGTCTAGAGCTAGCGGCACGCATGCTCTCTCTGACGCTGCCGCGCGTGTGCCGCATACATCACATGTGCCCTGCGCGGTGCGCGCACTCGTCTCTGATGCTGGCGTGCGCGCCGCATACGTCACATGTGATGTATGCGGCGCACGGCAGTGTCAGAGACGAGCGCGCGCCGCGCAGAGCGCATGCGTGCCGCTAGCTCTAGTCTCTTTTAGTCTTAAGGAACAATGACGGGGGCAGGGGGCGGCAGGGAGGAACTCTGCCGCCCCAAGAAGATTTTTTAAAGGACCAGCGCCGGAGGGGGAAGAGCGGGGGGGGGGGTAAGTACTACCACCCCCCCCGCTTAAAGTAACAGTCCCCCCCGTGCCGGACTGGGGGGGACTCCAGACCGTGCACACCCCTAAAAGCAATGCAGAGTCTACCTATCCCCGGATTAGTGAGAAGTTGCCTTCCCACCCCCTCTGCTGCCTGCAACTCAATTCAGTTAGGGGGCAGTTAAATGGGTTTTCCTAACTGGAAAACTGTGAATGACTGAAACGACCCTGTGATAACTGAACTCATATATATGGAGGTTGCCCGCAAATAGGCAAGCCCGTGGGAAATGAATTTGCAATATCCGAGGGCTTCCTGTACTAGGGATATTTATATATAGGTTTTCCACAAAAGTTCTCAAAGTGGTTTACAAAGAAAATAAACAAGATGGTTCCCTGTCTCCAAACAGCTACAATCTAAAAAGGAATAACAAATATCAAAACAGTGCAGCAATATAACTACAAGAGAGAAGACATACATTGAGTTTTTTAAATGTTTACAAAACAAAAGAGTCATACTTTTCAGAAGAAATAAAACTTGCATTAGAAAAAGTAGCATCTTTTTTTTTACTCATATTTTAATTGGTACCTTTTAGATGTTTTTGGATGGAGGCGTGCTGTTCCCCAAGCACAGCAAAACTAACATTTAGGTGCTTTAAGGCCACAAAGGTGAACAGCAGCATACAAATTTATGGATTTCTCCATTATTTTCAGTGGATTTCTCTCACTTCTGCTCTTGTGGGGGCGGGGAATAAAATGTCTAAAGGAACATGGAAGTTGGTAGCCTATTTGAATCAAGGAATTAAAAACCTATAGAGGGTATTCACACATGCAGCCTAACCCAGGCTAGGGCAGGCCAGCCTGGGTTAGGCTGCATGTGTGAAGTGGTGGGAGCAAGGTCAGTCCTGGTGCTGTCCCTGTTCCAAGCCCCACTTTTTAACCCGGTGTTTAGCCGAGGTTAAGTGAACGTGTGGTTTGCTTAATCTCGGCTTGCGATTGGGTGATCACAGCTGGTTAAACGGCTCCCCCCCCCGGCAGCCCACTGCCATTTCTGGAAGTGACCTGGGGGGAAGGAGCGGCTATGCCAAGAGTGGCAGCTGCTGTAACAAGAGCGGCAGCTGCTGTGACATGCCCCAGGGGCACCTTGGGATGCAGGAAGGGGAAGTCCTCTCACTCTCAGTGTTTCCCTTCACCTCACAGCTGCTTGAGTGGGTGCGGTGCACAGCGGAGGGAAGGACGATGGCCACTCGCCTGTTGGGGAAGGCCTGCCTTCCCCAGCGAGGTTGTGTGCACGATCTCATAGTTTCTCATACTTTAAGTTCTGGTGTGTCTTGTACAAGTTCACTCTCTGTTCTGGATAGAGGAAGATCTGGACCAGCACCTTGCCATTGAAATGTTGATGGTTCTATTCTGCTTCTGATTGGTTCCAACAACTCTCTCAAATTTAGGTCACCAAGTACAGATATAAGCAAATAAGTCGGCCGCAAGCATAACCTAAAATTAGCTTCATTTTTTTAAAAACTCAAAGTAATGGACTTGCAGCCTAAGTTGGGTTGACCAGACTCTGTTTTCCTCCCTCCCCATGCTTGGGTTCTGGGCTGATAATATGTCCAAGAATCTGCAACACCCTGGGGGTGATGGCAGATATGTCAAGAGTTTGAAAATCACCAATCTAGTCCCGTATCCAGTGGCAAATACTAAGAAACTTTACATCTGCACTCAGTATTTATCAAGTCCTAACTTGTTTTGTTCATTAAGGCCAGATCTTGTTAATTTGTAAAGTCGTCATTGCTTTGCATGCAGATGCAGATATCATGCAGGAATGATGATACATATATAATCCTATACATTTTAGTAATTTCTTAAACATGAAAAGATGATGTGCATACTATTGACAACGTTCAGGTAAAATCCTATATTAACTGCAACTTGCTACTATCACAAATGTTCAGCATGCCCCTGAACACTAGGTGCTAGGAAGCACCAAAGGAGGGGGCAGTTGCCCTCTTTCCCCCACTTTCAGGCTTCCCAAGTGCACTTGGTTGGCCACTGCATGAGGCAGGATACTGGACTGGATGAGTCTTGGCCTAATCCAGCATGGCTTTTCTTATGTAATTCTCTTCTCCAGTGAATACAGAGACTTCAGAAGTATCTCCCAGAGAATGTAGGTCTTCTTTCAGAAGTGCAAACGGGGCCTGTGCAAAGATCTGGCCTTAAAACCTTGAAGCCAAATCATCTGTAACTAGCCCTGCAGGGAGGCAGCTGTTCCAAATGCTTACCTGTGCAGAGTTGAAGAGGGCCCTTCAAGGGATCTGCAGCCATAGAAAGCTACACAGGACAGTGTGCAAAGAATCCTCGGAATTTCCCATTGTTCCATGTGCACCATCCCATGCAGCTTCCGTGATGTCACTGGGGCTTTCTGTGGATCCTTTAAAAAGCCCCTCCCCAGTGCTACACAGAGGACTGCTCTGTGGGAAGGTAAGCCCTGGGATTGGATGCCTCAGTGTGAGGACAGGTGTAAATGATTCAGCTTTGGCACTTCAAGGCTGAATCTTTGCACAGACCTGGTGCAAACCATAGTTCACTTATAGTATTTATACATAAACTTCAGATTCTGGAAAGCTTTCTGACAAATTCCCATATGATTTTAGGAAGTAGGAAAGTGACTGATGAAATACAGCTTTTGTAGATAATAGTCTAACTGTTTTTGTGGTGTTTTTAAAAAGCCTTTACTATTCAGAAGGTTGCCGGTTCAAATCCCCACTGGAATGTCTCCCAGACTATTGGAAACACCTATATCGGACAGCAGAGATATAGGAAGATGCTAAAGGGCATTATCTCACTGCACGGGAGGAGGCAATTGTAAACCCCTCCTGTATTCTACCAAAAGAAAACCACAGGGATCTGTGGGCGCCAGGAGTCAAAATCAACTTGACAGCGCACTTTACCTTTCATAGATGCAGAGCCAGGATATCGCAGCAATATATGTCAGTGTTTCTAGGTCAGGGTTACAGCTTTGATATAGCTCAAAAATGGGTGGACCCAGAAAACAACGGGGAGGAAGGTAGGCTCTACTAACAGCTTCAGCCACTAGTGGATCACTTGAACAGTAGTAAGGTGTAACAATAATTCTGCAAGTGACAACAGTGTGGAATTAACTGCCTCACACAAGATGCCACTATAGCTACTCCAGAATGTACTGCACTATGCACAGTCACAGAAACATATATCAAAGTCAGGTACTGGTTATTGGCGGTCCTTGGTTTCTAACAAACCAAATAGTTTTAAACCCATAGTAATTCATAGTAATTTATACCCATAGTAATTACCCATAGTAATTTTAATAAAATCACTGCTATAAAAATATTTTTAAACAGTTGGACTGGAGATATAAAATATGCTTTAAGTATGCCAGTACTAATTCATCGTATTTCTTATTTAGTGATTTGAGATTGGTGGTAAGAGAAAACACTAAATGAAGCTAAACTGAACCTAAAGTCAACATCAAAATGTGTGAAGAAAGCCGCTTATAAGGAGAACAGGACATGTTAAAGACCAATAAAAGTATGTATAAGTCCAAGCAAATCTGTGCCCCCACATTCTTTCTGGGGCTCGGATACATTATACAGTACTGTACAACAAAACATTTCAGAACAAAGGTTACAGGGAAGCTCTCCATTTTGGTGCAACCGATCTGCTACAACAGTTGTTAACTATGAATAATGTATTGGTAGTGAAATTAAACACTTATTTTAACTGTCCTCATGTATTGGTGGAAAAAATCTAATTAGCACTTTAATATTAAAGCATGATTCCCCCCCACACACACACCCTGCAATTCATTAATTAGCGGCCGATTATCCAGTATCAAGTTGGCCTGTGGTCTATGCCTCCTTTTTTGCAACATTAAATTGTGATTCTAATTTTACCTGAAATCTACACTATAGATCTCCAGGGAATTAGTTTCATCTAAATTAATCTTAATGAAGGCAATTAAAGCAAATCAGACAAGTTAGAGATAATTACTGGATCAATAAAACCTCTGAACTAACCTATTCCGAACACCTCCAGTACATTAAATAGATATAGATTAAAACAAAGTTAACCCACTTCCATCTAAGACTTTGCTGCTGTTGAAATAGTAAGAAATGGGAGAAAGGAAACACTAAGATTCTGTTATCAACTAATCCATCTTGATAATTATGTTCCTAATCAGCAGAAGACAGACTACAGTAGAAGCTCTTCAGTAGAACTAGTGACACACAATGACAGCAAGATTCTTCTTTGTCCCCTTCCTTCTATCTTTTCCATACAATTCTATGGAGTATACGTAGCGTTTATTCTTTACCAAAATACATTAACATTAACTTAAATAGTCTATAAATGGCAACAAAATTATGTGCAAAATTGTATGATACCTAAACCCAGAGTACATCTAAAGCATGAGATAGAAAATTTTACCATGACAAATCTTTCCTTCTCAGGATTTCTTGTAGCCAATGAAACACTTCAAGAATTTCTCCTGGGGACAGGAAAAGATTGTCCTACATTCTGGCTCTCTGTCTTTTAAAATAAAATAAAATAAGGGAGAGGGGAGAACAGTTAGGCCGTCTGTTTTCTCTAAACTTGTGAAGAGAGTGCAACAATAAGATTCTGTATTTACTTTTGAGAAAGTCACATTTACTTCAGTGGACTTCTTCGAATGGCTTGTCATTGCAGTCTAGGATTCAGAAAGCTAGCTCTGTTATGAGCTGTTTAACAGAGACTTCTAAATCGAACAAAAATGTATAAAAGTTAGAAAACTCCCATTATATAGCCCCATGATGGGCTCAGAAACAGTAATCAGATTGAGGCACCTCCATAATCAGCAGCCAAAGAATGGAGATAATGACTAGAATTTCAAGTGTGCATGCCTTAACTATCACTTCAGTTTAGAAAGTTGATATTTTATATAAGTTGCCTGAGTCTAAAGTATTCATTAGTGGGGGTTTATCTTCTCGTTTTAATTTACTTAGTGGTAATAGTCAAAGTTGTCCTCTTTCTCCTTTGCTCTTTAATTTATCTCTCGAACTTTTAGCTCTGGCTATTAGGCAAGACCAAACGATTTCCAGTATTCAGATGGGTAGTGAGGAAGTCAAATTTGCTTTATATGCAGATGATGCCTTGCTTTTTTTGGTCCAACCCTAAACACATCCTTGCCTCCCTTGACTGCTTTAATTTCTAAGTGTGGGACCTTATTAGGCTATATGATGAATTATCAGAAATCAGTGGCTCTGCAACTTTTTCTCTGCAAAGATCTCTGCAAAGATCCCATACTGAATAAGTGGGTTTTCAAGTGGGCAGATAGTCATTTTAAGTATTTTAGAGTGTTAATTTTTTAAGATTAAAAAATTAGCAAATGGTTCCTATTAATTTAAATCCCCTCATTAAACAAACTGAGATGGATCTTAACTGCTGAGGAAGGCCCCGTTTTAGTTTTTTGGGGGAAGATTAATATTCTTAAATCTTATATTGCTCCCAGATGTATATATTTGTTACATGGGTTGCCCTTGTATATTTCTCCTTGGGAGGTGGATGTTTTATTTAGATCTTTTTTGTGGGGAGGGGGGAATAAGCAATCTAGAATTTCTTATAAGAAACTGCAACTGCTTTTAAAGAAAGGTAGTTTTGATTTGCCTAATTTCCAGATATATCACAATTCCTTTCTTATTTCCAGAGGCATATCTAGGGAAAAAGGCGCCTAGAGCAAGCACTGAAATTGCGCCCCTTGTCCAAACATCTGACACCCATCTTTCAGATAACTTTACCGTAATATCAGCTGAAAAATACAAGTCAAGCTCGTTAATCTTTTAATATTTCAAAAACTATTTAGCAGTGGACGTAGCCAGACCAAAAAATGCAAGAAAATGACAAATTTCAGTATGCTGGGGCTCATGATATACCCAAATACTATGTGGAGGTGTACTTGGAAAACTAAACAGAAGTGCCTGTCTAATTCTCTACTATGCATTGTAACATCACTATTACATAAGTTTTAAAAATAAATGGAGAATTTGACTTTTCCCAGATACTCTGAAAATCATTAAAGGATATGCAGAGTAAACTGTGTCACTGCTTGGAATATATTCTAGTATTTCAGAAAAACAGTTAAAATGAGAGAACGAGAGCAAGAAACTCCCAGTGGGCCTTAATACTAAGGATTTCACACTAATTCAAAGACAAACTCACCATTAATAGCCATATTATTAAGACATCACATTTAACTCACTTATCACAAGAAGCAAAGTAAGAGCAAATGAATACAATCCTAGCTCATAAGCTTCAGCTCAGTATTCACAAGCCCTGATTCTCTGTACATAGTGCCAAACTGAATATGTATACTGTGACTTATATTAAATTAATTTTTTAAAAAATTTTTTACTTGTAGCCCCTCCGGGGGGCTTCCTAAAGGCCGGGGATGGGGTCTGCAAAGGTTCCCCTTCTCCCTGCTAGCCTCTAGCGCCTTGCAGGGACCATTTGAGTATGTGCAGTGGCCATTTTTAAAAATAGTGGGGTGTTTTTTTAAAGAAAAAATGGCCGCCAAAAACAAAAAGGCCACCGTGCATGCTCAAATGGCCTCTGTGAGGCCTGGCATGGCCTAGGGCCTCACAGAGTCCATTTGAGCATGTGCGGTGGACATTTTGTTTTCAGCGGCCATTTTAAAAATAATTTAATTTTTAAAAATGCCCCCCTTCTAGTGGCGCCTGGGGCACGTGCCCTGCCTGCCCCACCTAGATACACCCCTGCTTATTTCTCAAGCTTTGTACTGTAGAAAGCCTGATGAAATGCGCAAGGCTCCATTTTTGGCAATAGTTGAGGTCCAACAATTAGTAACTCTTTTTGGCTAAGCCGCATTAGGTTCAAGGTTCTTGAAAAATTCTGCTTGGTATAGTCCCATCTATTTTGGCTGTAAGATCTGCTTGGAAAAAACATACTGTTCCATTTCCAGACTTGTCTATTTGTGCATGAGGAGTCCACATTATGGGGTAATCCCCAAATAACTATTGCTGTAAGACCTGTCTGTTGGCAGAATTGGGCTAATAGTGATATATTTTTTCTATCCCAATTAATATCCTCTGCTTCTGTTTTTAAACCATTTCATCTTATACAACATGAGTATGTTCTAAAAGCAAATGGTGCTTGGCAATATATTCATTTAAGGCACAGCATATCTAAAAGGTTTGGTCCTCATGCTATTAGGGCTTCGGAAACTCCGAATATTATCAAATTCTGTCATTATATTGGTGAATTTGATCGGGCTCATATAATATGCTTTATAATTTTATCCACGTCCAGGTAGCACCTCCATTCAATACTGAAATAATAAAATAAAGCTTGGAATTCAATGTTCTGATTATACAACATCAGTGGGATGTGATTTTGGCTGAAACTGCCAAAGTATCTTATGATTTGAGGGGTCAAGTAAGTTCAACAAAAAATAGTCTTTTGTTCTTATTGGATTTGACTCCATGAATGTGGGCTGAACAAATCTGATAAGTGTTGGAGATGTGGGGAAGGAGACGCGGGACTCTTACATCTGTTCTTTAATTGTAAAGTTATATCTCCACTCTGGAAAAAGATGTGACTATATCAATTTAGTTATAGTGAGGGAATATCCTCTAGACCCCATTTCAATTGTTGGGAATTCTCTCTGGTAAGAGATACCCTTCTATTACAGCAGAGTGCACTGAGGCAAAACACAGCAGAGTCTGCCCAGGCATGCATGTATGCTGAGAGTAAAAGAAACTTGGAGCCAGTTCACAGTTTCAAATCAATATAAGGAGTCTTAATTGGTGAACTCCATTCTAGATAGTATAGAGGAGAGATAGGATCTCTAATCTAGCTAGCTAACTGGATGCAGAGGGATGGTTTATGCATCTCTGCACACATGGTGCAGGGAGAGAGGAGCATATTTTATTTATTTATTTATTTATTGGTAAATTTATATACCGCCTTTCATTAAAATAATCCCAAGGCGGTTTACAGCAAAATTTTAAAACAAGATGGTGAAAAAGACACAATTAAAATATTAAGTGAAAAATATTAAACAAATCTGATTACAATTTTAAAACAAAAGCATAAAAGCAATAAAGAGTACAAAAAACTGCAACAGAGAATCAAATAAATGCCTGGGCAAAAAGCCAAAATTTTACACCCTTTCTAAAAGCTGTGATGGAGACTGAGGAGCAAATAGCCACTGGGAGAGCATTCCAGAGTCTGGGGGCAGCAACAGAGAAGGCCCTGTCCTGCGTGCATGACAACTGAGCCTCCCTCATTGTTGGCACCCGGAGCAGAGCCCCCTCAGATGACCTGGTCAAGTGGGCAGTAACCCTTGGGAGCAGGCGGTCCCTCAGGTATCCCAGGCCCAAACCGTTAAGGGCTTTAAAGATCAAAACCAGCACCTTGAATTGGACCTGGAAACAAACTGGTAGCCAGTGCAGCTCTTTCAAAATGGCTGTGATGTGCTCCCACCAGGCTGTGATGTGCTCCAGATAAAACCCTAGCTGCCGCATTTTGCACTAGCTGCAGTTTCCGGATATTCTTCAAGGGCAGCCCCATGTAGAGCGCGTGACAGTAATCCAGCCGTGACGTGACTAAGGCATGGGTAACCGTGGCCAGATTTGCCTTCTCAAGAAAGGGATGCAGCTGGCGCACTAACCGAAGCCGTGCAAAGGCACCCCTGGCCACTGCCTCCACCTTAGCTTCCAAAAGCAGAGCCGGGTCCAGTAATACCCCCAAGCTGCGTACTTGCTCTTTCAAGGGGAGTGCAACCCCATCCAGAACCGGTAAAATCTCCTCATCCCAACTGGTTCTCCTACTGACCAACATTCTCTCTGTCTTTTCCGGATTCAATTTCAGTTTATTAGCCCACATCCAACCCATCACGGCCTCCAGCCCCCAATTCAGGACATCAACCATCTCCCTAGGATCAGGTGACAAGGAGAGATAGAGCTAAGTGTCATCTGCATATTGTTGACAACTCAGTCCAAGTCCCCAGATGACCTTTCCCAGCGGTTTCATGTAGATGTTAAACAGCATGGGGGACAAGACCGAACCCTGCGGGACCCCACAGGCCAATGGCCATGGAGCCGAGCAGTAGTCCCCCAGTACCACCTTCTGGACCCTCCCCCCAAGAAAGGACCGGAACCACTGCAACGCAGTACCTCCAATTCCCATACTCGAGAGGCGGCCCAGAAGGATACCATGGTTGATGGTATTGAACGCCGCCGAGAGGTCCAGCAGAACCAACAGGGACACACTCCCCCTGTCTAGTTCCCGGCATAGGTCATCCACCACTACAGCGACCAAGGCAGTATCAGTCCCATACCCAGGGCGGAAGCCAGATTGAAAAGGGTCCAGATAATCCGTATCATCCAACACCCTCTGCAGCTGGGATGCCACCACACGCTCTATCACCTTGCCCAAAAACGGCAGGTTAGAGACCAGTCTATAGTTGTCCAGGTTGGCGGAATCAAGGGAGGGCTTTTTTAATAATGGTTTTACGATCGCCTCCTTGAGGCACGATGGCATCCTGCCCTCTCTTAATGAGGCATTAATAATCACCTCCAACCATCTACCTGTACCCTCCCTGGCAGCTTTTATTAGCCATGGAGGACAAGGGTCAAGAGCACACGATGTCACCCGCACACTGCCCAGGATCTTGTCCACATCCTCAGGCTGCACCAATTGAAAAAAATCCAACACAACAGGACCAGATGGTACCAGAGGTACATCTGCCAGAACTGCCAAAACTCTGGAATCCAAATCAGCACGGATGCGAGTGACTTTATCAGCAAAGTGACACGCAAACTGATCACAGTGGGCTGTGGATGGTTCCTCCCCCATTACCTGGGGGGATGTGTGCAGCAATGTCTTACCTCCACGAAACAGCTCCACCGGTCTGCACTGAGCAGATGCAATGGATGCGGAGAAAAAGCATTTCTTCGCTGCCCCCACCGCCACGGAGTAGTCCCTAAAATGGGCTCTAGCCGGTCTTTGGTCAGATTTGTCATGACTCTTCCTCCAGCATTGTCCAAGCCGTCACCCAAGTTGTTTCATCGCCCTAAGCTCCGAGGAAAACCAAGGAGCCGAACGGGCTCCACCAAGCAGGAGAGGGCATTTAGGAGCAACTGTGTCAACAGCCCGGGCCGTCTCTCCATTCCAGAGATCAACCAGGGCCTCGACATGGTCACCAGCATTGGACACTGGAAACTCCCCACGGGCCTTCTGGAATCCAAGTGGATCCATGAGCCTCCAGGGGCGAACCATTCTAATCAGTCCACCTCCCCTCCAGAGGGCAGACGGAGCAGTCAAACTAAAACCCACCAGATGATGATCTGTCCATGACAAGGGAGTTATCTCAAACTTCCCCACCTCCAGATCATTTATTCCTTGGCCAGCAAAAATCATATCCAGAGAACGTCCTGCCATTTGGGTAGGGCCCGATACCAATTGAGACAGGCCCATGGTTGCCATGGAGACCATGAAATCCTGAGCCACACCCACTGGGGGGCCTCAGTGCAGACATTGAAATCTCCCAAAACAATAAGCTTGGGGGAACCCAAGGCCACCTCCGAGACCACCCCCGCCAGCTCAGGAAGGGAGACTGAAGTGCAGCGGGGTGGTCGGTACACCAACAGAATCCCCAGCCTATCTCGGAGGCTCACCCTCAAGGACAAACACTCGAAATTCTGAGATTGCCTGACCAGGCACCTGGAAATGGGGAGGGTCTCTCGCTAGATGACCGCAACACCCCCTCCCCGACCCTCCAGGAGGGGCTGATGCACACTCAGGAAACCTGGAGGACAGAGCTGAGAGAGACCAACCCCACCCAGCTCATCCAACCAGGTCTCTGTCACACATACCAGGTCAGCATGCTCATCCACAATCAAATCGTGGATGAGAGATGTTTTAGTATTAACTGACCTGGCATTCAGCAGCAGCACCCTAATCCTCGAGGGAGTGTTCTCAGAGCTCCCAGGGGTCTCAGGGTTGGGAGAAGACCTGGAAAAAGGAACAGGCCCCAGTTGCTTGGACCGTTTCCCCCTGTAACGGCTTGCCCAACTCCCACCACCATACCTCCCTCTGCCCACTACCAGTGATATTGCTGCCCCCACATGTATGTGTTGCAAGGGAGAAGAAAGAGAAGAGGAAGTGGCAGGCAGGCAGGAAGTAAGTCCCTGAGAGTAACAATCTACATATCAAAGGGATAGTGTCAGAGCAGTAGAGAAGGGATGACCAATGTCTTGACCCCTTAGCCCTCTGACTCACTAATCTGTCCCCCTCTGTCATTGAGACATGAGACAGCACAGAGTCCTTCACTTCTAACATCAATTTTGTTTGGATTGCCTCCTAATGTTGAAGGAATAATCCCAAATCAATGGGAATGGGTCACTAGGGCCTTTCTGGTGGCTAAATGGATCATTTAACAAAATTGGAAATGAAAATATCCTCCAGATATTGACTTCTATATAAATAACTTAATTTAATTTATATATGTTATATATATTATATATAATTATAATAGTTATATAATAATTATTTATAATTAAATAATAATTATAAATATATAGTTTAGTTTTATTTTATTAGAATATAATAATACTTATATATTAACTTATATATAAATGGTTTCTTGATTTACTTACTCTGGTAGCCTCTTATTCTTCCAAGTATGAGGGGATCTGGTCTGAGTTTTTGGAACTATTTGCATTGTAAGTATATACTCTTCATATATATATATATATATATATATATATATATATATATATATATGAATGAGACATGTGTCAAACTGTTCCATATTAACTCCAACAACCATTCTTGGAACCACAGTATGGGAATAATTTCAATAAACAACCAGATTCAGTTTACCTGGCCCTAGAGTTTGAACATATATTCATAACTAATTAAAAAGTAAGGTTTCAGTACCATTTCATTCTTGAATACACACGCAAATATATACTCAATCCACCTTATCCTGCCAGTATATGTTTGTCCATAATTTGTAAATCATTAGCTGTGTTAATTTTAGTTTCGTTTTTTTCTCTTCTCCAAAATTCCAGACTCTGGAATGCTTTCCCAGTGGCTATTCGCTCCTTGGTCTCCATCACAGCTTTTAGAAAAAGTGTAAAATCTTGGCTTTTTGCCCAGGCACTTATTTGATTCTCTGCTGCTGCTCTATAGTTTTTATTGCTTTTTTGCTTTTGTTTTAAATTTTTTAATCAGATTTGTTTAATATTTTCCCCCCACTTAATATTTTAATTGTGTCTTTTTTACCATCTTGTGTTAAAATTTTTTTTTTGCTGTAAACCGCCTTGGGATTGCTTTAATGAAAGGCGGTAAATAAATTTAACAATAAATAAATTTAACAATAAATAAAATATCACTCAGCTTAAAATATTTATAATACAGCAGGGAAATACACTAATTAAAAAAGTAAATTCCACATTTATTTTTTATTATTCATTTATCATAAGAACATAAAAGCAGCCCTCCTGGATCAGGCCCAAGGCCCATCTAGTCCAGCATCCTGTCTCACACAGTGGCCTACCAGATGCTGCTCAAAGCCTACAGGCAGGAGTTGAGGGCATGCCCTCTCTCCTGCTGTTACTCCCCTGAAACCGGTACTCAGAGGCATCCTGCCTTTGAGGCTGGAGGTGGCCATATTTATATACTGCCCGAAACTCATGTCTCTTGTCTAGTTTATAGTAAAAACAATAAAAATTAAAACAAAATTAAAACATAAAAACACTAATTTAAAATTTAATGCGATATTAAAACTGTTGAAAACGATAAATCTAATTAAAAGCTTGGGTGAACAAATATGTCCTGACTGCCTTTTTAAAGGTTATCAAATATTTGGAGGCTTTTATTTCAACAGGGAGGACATTCCAAAGCCCCAGGACAGCAATGGAGAAGGCCTGTCCCTGAGTAGCCACTGGATGAATCGGTGGCAACTGCAGACAATCCTCTCCAGAAGATCTCATTGGGCAGTGGGGCTCATGGCGAAGAAGACATTCACTTAAACACCCTGGGCCTAAGTTGTTCAGGGCTTTATAGGTTATAACCAATACCTTGTATTTTGCCTGGAAACTTATTGGCAGTCCAGAAACTTATCGACATTTGGAGACCTTTTCTGAAATTATGTATCTGGCATTTCATGACCCCAAAGACCTTCAATTTAAGGTGAGAGTTACGGCACTCACAAATTTTCATTTGTGCTACAAAAAGCATGGAAATTGTTAAAGGGAATACTTTGATTTCTGCACCATGCAAACAAAACAGATGTTTCACAGTTTCACATATCATGCTCCATTATTATGCTCCAAATTAGGTTCCATGAGCCCACACTTGGTCTTCTATCTTATTTATTTACTTATTTATTAAAGAATTTGTGGAGTTTACTCAAAACCACAATACTAGAAGCCCAGTTAGGTTGTATACCCAAAAGGAGGAAAAAAACCACTAAGTCCAAGAATATGCCAGCATGGCTAACAGGTAAAGTCAAGGGAGCCATGAAAGGGAAGAAGACTTCCTTCCAAAATTGGACGGCCTGTCCAAATGAAGAGAACAGAAAAGAACACAAACTATGGCAAAAGAAATGTAAGGGAGGCAAAAACAGGGTTTGAGGAACATTTAGCTAAAAGCATCAAGGGGAATAACAAAAAAGTCTTAAAATACATCAGATGCAGGAAAGCTGCAAGGGAGGTGGTTGGACCATTAGACAATGAGGGAGTGAAAGGGATTATGAAGGAGGATATGGAGGTTGGTTGCAGAGAAGCTAAATGAATTATTTGCATCTGTCTTCACGGAAGAGGATACTGGGCATATACTTGTTCTTGAACTAGGCTTTTCAGGAATGGAGACTAAAGATCTGAGTCAGATAGAAGTAACAAGAGCTGATCTAAACTGTCTGGAAAAACTGAAAACTAACAAATCACCAGGGCCGGAGGGTACCCATCCAAGAGTCCTCGAAGAACTCAAATGTAAAATTGCTGACCTCCTTGCTAAAATATATAACTTATCCCTGCAATCAGGCGCTGTAGCAGTGGAATGGAAAGTAGCAAATGTAACATTGATTTTCAAAAAGGGATCCAGGGGCGATCCGGGAAATTATAGGCTGGTTAGCTTAACGTCCGTTTCAGGCAAATTGATGGAAAGCATCCTCAAGGATAAAATTGTAAAGCACACAGAAGAACAGGCCCTGCTGAGAGAGAACCAGCATGGCTTCTGCAAAGGTAAATCTTGCCTCACCAACCTTTTGGACTTCTTTGAGAGTGTCAACAAGTGTGTGAATCAAGGTGATCCAGTTGACATAGTATACCTGGACTTGCAGAAAGCTTTTGACAAAGTTCCTCATCAAAGACTCTTGAGGAAACTTAGCAGTCAGGGGATAAGGGGACAAGTACATGTGTGGATTGCTAACAGGTTGAAAGACAGGAAACAGAGGGTAAGTATAAATGGAGAGTTTTCACAATGGAGGGAAGTAAGAAGTGGGGTCCCCCAGGGATCTGTACTGGGAACAGTGCTTTTTAATTTATTCATAAATGATCTAGAAGTAGGGGTAAGCAGCGAGGTGGCCAAATTTGCAGATGACACAAAATTATTTAGGGTAGTGATATCCAAAACAGATTGTGAGGAGCTCCAAAAGGATCTTTCCAAACTGGGTGAGTGGACGATAAAATGGCAAATGCAGTTCAATGTTGGCAAGTGTAAAGTGATGGACACTGAGATGAAAAACCCCAACCAAGTATATGTTGATGGGATCTGAGCTGTCAGTGTCTGACCAGGAGAGAGATATTGGGGTCATGGTGGACAGCTCGTTGAAAGTGTTGACTCAATGTGTGGCAGCTGTGAAAAAGGCCAATTCCAATTCCTAGAGCACTTTTCTTATGAGGCAAGGGTACAACACCTGGGACTATTTAGTTTAGAAAAAAGACCACTGCGGGGAGACATGATAGAGGTCTATAAAATCATGCATGATGTGGAGAAAGTGGATACAGAGAAATTCTTCTCCCTCTCACATAACACTAGAACCAGGGGTCATCCCATGAAATTGATTGCCAGGAAATTTAGGACCAACAAACAGAGGTACTTTTTCACACAACACATAATCAACTTGTAGAATTCTCTGCCACGAGATGTAGTGACAGCCAACAACCTGGATGGCTTTAAGAGGGGTTTGGAAAATTTCATGGAGGAGATGGGCTTTGGGCTTGATCCAGCAGGGCTGTTCTTATGTTTCTTATGTTCTTATTTAGCATATTTTTATAGTGCCCCAAACTTGCATCTCTGGGCAGTTTACAACAAAACAATAGAAATAACAGAACAAGTTAAAACATTACAACCATTTAATTTTTTAAAAACTATTAAAACAGTATTTAATTATAAGCTTGGGTGAACAGATGTGTCTTTAAGGGCTTTTAAATGTTGTCAGAGATGGGAAGGCTCTTATTTTAGCAGGGAGCACATTCCAAAGCTTTGGGGCAACAGCGGAGAAGGCCCGTTCCCGAATAGGCACCAGACAAGCTGGTGGCAACTGCAGAGTGACATCTCCTGATTATCTCAATGGGTGGTGGGGTTCATGGCAAAGAAGACATTTTCTTAAATACTCAGGGCCTAAGCCATTTAGGGCTTTATAGGTTATAACCCGCAACTTGTATTTTGCCTGGAAACATATCGGCAGCCAGTGTAGCTATTTCAATACGGGAGTAATATGGTCTCCAAGATGACCTGGAGACCAACCTGGCCACTGCATTCTGGACCAACAGTAGTTTCCAGACTACATACAAAGGCAGCCCCACATAAAGTGCATTGAAGTGCATTCCAGTCTGAAGGTTACCAGAATATGTACCACTGTTCTGAGGTCGTTTATCTCAAGAAACAGACGCAGCTGGCACTTCTGGCCACCGCCTCAACCTGAGATACCAGGGAGAGGCTCAGATCCAGAAGCACCCACAGAAAGCATTCCTGTTCCTTCCAGGGAAGTGTGACCCCATCCAGAACAGGCAGATCAAAATCATCTCCTGACTTTACACAATAAGTATCAAGGTATTATCTGGATTCAGTCTCAGTTTGTTATCCCTCATCCAGCCCATCACTGCCTCAAGGCAGGCATTTAGGGAGGTTATGCCTTCCCATGATGATGTTGACATGCAGAAATAGATTTGGGTGTCATCAGTATACTGATAGCACCCTGCACCAAATCTTCTGATGATCTCTCCCAGTGGTTTCATGTAGATGTTAAACATCGGAGACAATATATAGCCCTGAGGGACACCATACAAAAGTTCAGATTTTGAAGAACAACAGATTTTGAAGAACAAAGGGACACCATCTGGAACTTGCCCGAGAAGTAGGAGCAGAACCACAGCAAAGCAGTGCCCCCAACTCCCAACCCCCTTAGACGTTCCATAAAAATACTATTGTCGATAGTATCAAAAGGCGCCAAGAGGTACAAAAGGACCAACAGAGTCACACTTCCTCTGTCAATTCCTAATTGGAGATCATCCATCAGGCCTACCAAGGCTGTCTCCATCCCATAGCCTGCTTGAAAGTCTGTCTGAAATGGGTCTAGATAATCAGTTTTCTCCAGGACTGTCTGGAGCTGGGAGGCCACTGCCCTCTCAATTACCTTGTCCAGTCATGAAAGGTTGGAAACAGGCCTGTAGTTGCTCAATTCTGAGGGATCCAATGCAGGCTTCTTCAGAAGTGGTCTAATAATTGCCTCCTTAAGGCAAGGAGGCATCCTGCCCTCTTTCAGAGAAGCATTTATAGTCCCTACCAGGCCTGCCCTCCCCGCCAGATAGTATAAGCCATGTTGGGCAAGGGTCAAGAGAACAGGTGGTAGGCCACACCATTCCAAGCAGCTTATCCACATCCTCAGGAGCCACAAACTGGAACTGATCCAACCTAACCACACACGAGGAGTTGTTGGATACCTGCATATCAGACATGGCAGTAATTGTGGAGACTGATTCTAAGTCTTGGGATTGTTTTTAATGAAAGGCAATATATAAATTTAACGATAAATTTAAAAAAAGTCGGCACAAATACGAGAGATTTTGTCCACCAAGAACTCATTAAACACATCACAGCAGATAATGGTTCCAGATTCTGATTCAACGGAGTAGGAGCACATACTAGCCCTCTCACAGCCCTGAAAAACTCCACCAGACGTGAGCTTGCAAATGCAATACAGACAGAAAAGAATTGCTGCTTTGCTGCACGTATTGCCTGAGCATAGATCTTCAAATGTGCTCAACGTTGAAATCTGTCAGATGTAAGCTGAGTCTTTCTCCACTTGCGTTCTATTGCGCCGCTTCAGTCCCTGTAGTTCTTCCATATACCAAGGGAAGTGTTTTGAAGCAGGTTTGAGTGGACGCTTCAGAGCAATCATGTCTACTGCCCTGGTGAGTTTGCTGTTTCAATTCTCCACCAGGGCATCAACAGAATCACCGGCAGAGCCAACAATAAATCCCTCCAAGACTTCTTGAAATTCTACTGGATCCAATAACCTTCTCAGTCAGACCATCCTAATAGGCCCGTCACCGCCGCTGAGGTGGGAAATGATTGTGAGACCAACCTTAACCAGATGGTGGTCCATCCATGACAGTGGGGAAATCACAGGAGTCTCCACTCACAGAACACCACCCTGATCAGAGTGAAAGACCAAATCAAGTGTGTGACCAGCAGTGTGCATCGGTCCCGAGATCATTTGGGATAGGCCCATAGTTGTCATGGCCGCTATGAACCGTCTCGGTTCATAGCAGCCATGACATATGAACCACCCTGCTACGAACCACCCTGGACAGACTGGTCCCGGAATGAACACTGAAGTCCTAGTCCTTCCACAAGCCTGGGGGGACTCCAACGCCAAACCCAAGACCAAGTCCATCAGCTCAGTTTGGGACTCTGTTGCGCAGCAGGGAGATCGGTACACAAACAGAAGTCTTAGTCTATCCCTGATCCTCAAACCTAAGTACACAAATTCAATATGGCTAGACACTTCCACAGGGATCCTGGTAAGGGAGATGCTATTCTTTTAGACCACAACCACTCCACCTCTCCACCCACAGCTCCTCAGCAGAGTACCCTGGAGGGAGAAGCTGGGACCAGACTGGGCCACCAGCCTCCCCCAGCCAGGTCTCTGTGATACATACTAGGTCAGCGCCTTCATCCAGAATCAAATCATGGCTGATTTCCGATTTGTTCTGGACCGACCTGGCATTACAACAGAGCAAGCTGAGGTTCCATGTGTAATTGGCACTGCTCCCCGAGGTCAAAGAGCTGGTAGGACAGCCAGAAGGGGAAACAGCTAGGAGATTTCTGATTTCTCTTGCCCTGTAGCGGCCCACTGACCTGCCAATGTTACTTCTTCTGTTTTTGACATTAAGCTAGGTGAAATTCATCCAGGCAGAAATGCAACAGGTGCACTTTCCTCAATCCCTTGCACTGTGTGTCTTCATTTGATCTCTCTTTGAAAAATGCCCTGGTAATAGACTATTCAGTGAATTTCACAAAATTCTTTACAGCTATTTAGGCTAAATTCTAAAAAAATACTAAGTAAGGACCACAGTACTAATGGTAAAATGTCCTGCACAATTATCAGCTTTCCTGTTGAAAAGAAGTGTGTTACGCACACTGACTGACATACTGCACAGAGAACCATAAACTGAAGATGATGCACCCATGCTGCTGCTGAGGCGGGGCTGCTCCATGTCTACTAAGTATTACATAATTGAAGCTCCGACACTACTGGAAATTATGGGAGTAGGACAACTGCAATTATACATTGCTCAGTAGGCATGGAACAGTGTCGGCATGCTTTAGAGCAGGGATGCTCAATGTTGGGTCCCCAGATGTTTCTATGGGAGCTGTTTTTGTTTTTTGTTGCTGGTGTCTATCTTATGCCCCCCCCCTTTAAAGATTGTGAGCCCTTTGGGGACAGAGAGCCATTTTATTTATTTATATCTATGTAAACCACTTTAGGAACTTTTGTTGACAAGTGGTATATAAATATCTGTTGTTTTTGTATTATTAAGCACACACACAGAGAGACATTCATTCATTGAAATCAAAATGCATTTTTTAAGACAAGTGTTTACAATCAGTTTAACCATCATACATCCAGCCCTGCCTATTCCCCACCACATTGTATTCTCATGGGTAAAGATAGGGAATGAGAGGCTTATGAGAACTTCCCATATCCCCTTCCAGAGCTCTCCTATCCACTTGTGGGGAGGGCAAGGGAAGAACAGCATGCTTCTGTCCTATGGATTCCCTCCGCACATGGAGATGATCAGATCAAGTCAACTAACCTGAGTAAAAATCTGGATTCAAATGATTTACCAAGGGGAAAACTTTCCATAGGGTAAACATAACCACTTGGTGATACCGTGGCATAGCAATGGTCAACTGTGCCCATACAATGTTTTGCTCTAAATATTTTTTTCAAATTTATTTATTGTTAAATTTGCATACCACCTTTCATTAAAACAATCTCAAGGCTATTCACACATAAAAATTAAAACAAGACAAACAATTAAAATATTAAGCTAGAATATAAAAACACAGATCTGACGAAAAAGATTTAAAATATAAGCACAATATAACCATACAAAATACAAAGCAGCAGCAGCGGCAACAATCATACTGGAAAAAAGCCAAGATTTCACATACTTTCTAAAAACTGTAATCGAGACAGAGGAGTGAATAGCCACTGGGAGAGCATTCCAGAGTCTGTGGGCAGCAACAGAGAAGCCCCTGTTACGTGTGCATGATAGCTGAGTAACCCTCACCATCGGCATCCGGAGCAGAGTCCCCTCAGAGATGTTAAGCAGGTAGCAACCCTTGGGAGCAGGTGGTCCCTCTGGTATCCAGGGCCCAAACTGTTAAGGGCTTTAAAGGTCAAATCCAGAACCTTGAATTGGACCTGGAAATAAATTAGCAGCCCGTGCAGCTTTTTCAAAATGGGTGTGATGTGATCCCAGCAGGCAGCTCCAGATAAAATCCTAGCTGCCACATTTTGCATAAATGAACACTGACTGAACATTGCTATTTGAAAAAGAATCCTTAGATGCACAACTAGATTTTACTAATACATAATGAATGGTTTTGCAATTATATCATCACAAACTCAGGATCTAAGTAAGCAATGGCTGAACCATCAGAAAGGTTTATAAGCCTGAAATTCAAGAAGATGAATGGATACTGGCAATCTTTTAAACCAGACTAGACTAAAAAAACTAGAAGCATCAGAGTTCAGCACAGCTTTGCTAGAATTCAATAGGTCACACATTAAGCTCGTCCACATGACTGTTTCGGCTGTGGCTGGGGAAGGAGGGGGAAGGCAGACTCTTGTTTACCTTCCCCCGACATGACTGGCACTCCTTCCTTGGTGCTGCCGCTTGTGTGTCCGCATGATGAGTGGTGTGCCAATGAAAAGGCTGGGGGAAAGAGTGTCCTGACCTCCAGGAATACCACAGTGCACTATGCAAGCAGCATGGCACGTCGTTGCCATTCTAAAGGCCAGGACACTCTTTCCCCCGGCCCCTATGGAAGCACAAGCTGCTGGAAGTCCATGCTGCCACATAGCCGGGCAGTGGAGTGGGAGATCGCACACCTCAGTTTTAGCCTGGGTAGACAATCTGGGCTACCTGGTGGAGGGCTGGGATCAGTCCCGATCCCAGTGCTCCTTTTGACCAACCCTGGTAGGGCTGAGCAAGCCTGGGTAGGGCTGCTTGTGTGAATGGCCCTACTAATTGTTCTAAAGAAAAAAATTCAAAATAAAACTGATCATTTTGCAAGTTATAAGCAGTGCATCAATCAATCAATCAATCAATCAATCAATCAATCAATCAATCTCTATTATGGTCACAGACCAGCATAAAGTACATTTTAAATCCTAAGTAGCAATAGATTTTATACTCTAAGACTATCATAAGATGATTTAAAATATACAATAAGAAATATAAAAGGTGCTAAAATAATTACTAACATAAAATGATTTAAAATATAAAAAATAGGCATGTGACTGCACTAAAAATCTAGCTATGGCTCTAATAAGAGACATAGTAGATTCCAGGTTATATTTTGATTTAACTATGGCTGCAATAAGAAGCATAGGAATAAACCATGTAGCAGTACCCTAGATTGTTTTGCATGCTTATAAAATAAGAAAAGGTTTTAAAAGCTTTAAAACATATAAAATCATGACAGTCATCATTTAAAATAATAAGAGCGAATATGAGTTAAAAGGATATCATATAATATACAGAAAAATAAAAGTCAGTAAAATAGTAGCCAGGAAGTTGCGGGTCTATAGGTTGTTGGGTTGCTGCATTAAGGCAGTAGCCATGGCTGTCCTCTAGTTCATAGAGGTGGGCTCTGTGCACACGTGATCATCGTCCGCTGGATATTAATTGCTGCCGCACAGAACCTGGCGACACTGTAGGTGGCAGCAGGGCTGCTATCGGAGCAGCAAAGAGGTGTAAAACTGGTCCGTTGGCTCAGGATAGCCATGTAATAGTGATAAGATGAGGGAGGCATGGATGTCCTTGTAGAACAGACACTGAAGAAGAACATGTCCTGCTTTTTCTACCTGCCCTTAGCCACAGGGACACTTGCGCTCTGAGATTGAGATCTTCCTATATAAGTAGTGTATCAATTCTTAATTTAGCTATGTACTCTCAAAGATTTTGTGTGTATATTTCACTCTGTGCTGGACCAAAACAATACTACTACATTAGTATCTTTCATTTCACCAATATAGCTTGATGTAAGAATAATGCAGAATAATAGTGGAATCGAATTGATCCAGAGAAGTGGATAGTACTGCTCATATTCTTCAGCTTTAAAGAAATCAAGTGCCCTGTGATGTTTGATAGTCTCAATTTATTTTGTAATTGCAATGTATACTCTGATGGTGCTGGGATCAATCTGTATCCCATTTACAATAACTGAGAAAATTTAACTGACCAGCACCTCCAGTTCAGGTATTTTTGTATGTACAAAAACTTGATTATTGACTCCATTATTTCTGTTGCTATTTTATTCCTGGACTACCAAAGGGAAAAACTTAAGGAAGGGTTTCCACTGCCATTCCACCTTTGGTGTCATGCTCAGGGTAATCCCCGAAGTTTGGTATTTGATTAACTTACTCTGTGGTACATTCAGCTCCCACACTGGTTTTGTAAAATGCTCACTTATTCTGAATAGAATTGAGAATAAATACTTTTAGAGCTTTCTATTTCTTATTATAAGGGAGGATTGTAAGGGAAAGTGGTTATATGGAGAAAGCACCCTCTTCTAATAAGCTGCTATTGCTTTTCACAGTACCCACTGCTATCCACCCCCTCTCACACACACATTTGTCTGTCACTGAACTTTTGGGCAGTTGTGTCATGTCTTTTTCCATTTGTTTCAGGAACAATTCTCAGCAACCAATAAAATTCAGAAGTGTTTAGGAAGGGATCTGTACAGGTATTCAGACACCAAGCTTCTGGTCAGTTCTAACCAGAACTAAGGCATGTACATGTGCTCAGCTTTAGGGCAAATCATTCAAATATTGCTTGAGGAGGATGCTAAAGGATGTTATGTGTATCCTAATTAGCAGAAGCAATCTTTCCCAGTTGCTTCTGCAGCTCCCTGAGGCCCCCAAGAAGCTGATCCTGATCATCATGGGACCCTTGAGAACAACATGGGATGTGGTATGGAGGACTGCAGTGGAAGTCTTGGAAACCAGGCACAGGGAGCTACAGTAGGGAGGAGGGAGTGGGGGGAAGATCACTTATGCCAGGGGTTCCCAACCTGTGGTACTCCAGATATTGCTGAACAACTCCCGTCATCCTCAGCTACAGTTTATTGTGGCTTTGGGTGATGGAAATTGTAGTTCAGCAATATCTGGAGTACCACAGGTTGGGAACTCCCGGGTTATGCAATTTTCATTATTCTCATGCTACTTAGAATACAATACATTTAATTTCTCTCTCTCTCTCTCTCTCTCTCTCTCTCTCTCTCTCTCTCTCACACACACACACACACACACACACAGGCAGAAATATATATAATACTATATATGGCAGAAAATAGCATGTGCTTTTTAAATTATGCAAATCAATAAATGCTTAGCTTTTGACACCTTTTCATTTGAAACAATTCCTTTCAATAAAAAAGTTTCAAGATGCCCCAAGCTACATATAGCACACAAGATATGGCTACAACCAAAGTTTTCAATTATATCCATACTTGCTGCAATTCCAATGATTGCAAAAACAAAAAAGGAAAAAAAAATTACACTGGCACTGCAACCTCTTTCCCCCCCTCCCCCCAAGGCTCTGCAACTAGGAGAATAAGCTGTACAGCAGCAGTGTCTAGTGGATTTCAAGCAAAATGAATTTCACCCACCATGCCAACACAAGTGGGTCAGCTCTCGTGAAACATCTTAACAACAAAGTAAACATCAAAAAAGAAAGAAAATCTGGAAAAGCTTCACATATACAGAAATGAAAATCAATGCATAAGCTGTCAATCCCTGCATTACACATAAGAATGCAAAGGTTAATTGACGGGGCTTGCTTTTATACTAGAGTGTATACTGTATTTGAAAATCTAAAAGCAAAATGGACTGAGTGTAAACAAAGGAACTTCCATTATTTTTGATACAAGACAAACCATGGTTCCAAGTTAATACTTGGCTTTACTAAAAATGACTATTTCCATTAAGCTACAACCCATGAAACTATAAAATGCAGTTCAAAAATAATTTTGCTCATTTAAAATGGTGTTAATTTAATTTTTTTATGTCCAAATAATTAATTTGGAGAAATGAGATGCAGGCACAAAATAACTCAGGATCAAAAAAAAGCTTGTGTATTCAGTGTACTATTTGGTCAATTATGTGTATCTGCCAGCCACGCTGACTAAGCTTTTGTTTCTCAAATAAAATTGTGGCAACCTTAGCAGCAGGGAAGTTAAAACAGCAAGAGAGAAAGGTTTGATGGTGTGCCAACATACAATGGAAGGGAATTCAATAGCAAGCTGCAGAGACAGTGAGCTTTTATCAGACACACTAAAAAGTGGTGGTGGCTACACGTCAATGCTGGACCAGAGTGTGTTACTGCAGAGTGCGACTGAGTGTTTTCCCCACAGGCAATACACTATTATTGACTCCCCCCCATTAACATGTAGGGTGGATATACATTTATTGAAGGTTCTAATGGAAGGCTGAGGGACTCCTATCCTGAGGCCAGAGCAGAAAGACAGCCTATCACTTCATGTAATGGTAGCCCATGTGTGACAGACCTGACCTACATTTCCCCCTTTCTTTCTCACAACAGCCTGTCACTGTTTTAAGATGCTATTTTCCAAGATGCAGAAAAAGAAATGCATGCTGGAACTGCCTGGTTAATGTGTTTACTGAAATATTATTTATAACTTGCTTCCTAAGGAGCAGCTTATACCAGAGAGATGCATTACAAAAACTCTCCTAAACCCAGGCTTCCTTCATAAAGGTTGGTGGAGAGAATATGCTTTAATGATAGTGAGGAGTATATAAAACCATATGCTACACTATTTCTTTGATATAAATTTACTCAAAAAGTATATCTAAAATGCAGCAAAGGAATGTCATAAAAGGCATAATTCAAGTAATTAAGAGCATTTAATGAAATTGCTTTAAATACTGTCAAATGAAGAATGGCTAAACTAAGTCACTATCATCTAAATCCTACATTCATTATAATTAGTATTACGGCTCCCACCTAATGCTTTGTCAAAAGTAATTTAATGTTTTTACTGCCTAATGGATGTGTAGTAATCAGTATAAATAATGTATCTAAATATGGAAGTGGGATAAGAGCAAATGAAGTGTTTCACTCGAACAAAAAGCATCTGAAAAAAACACCACTGAGCTACTACTCCAGCCTCTACTCTCAAGAGCTGCTGCTGTTGCTACTACAGCACTCCTCGGCAGGAACCTACCACGCCGCTGCAGGTCATACGCTTTTTTTGTCTCTTCATTCCCTAGAATTTTCCACGCTCGATCAATTTCGATGAACCTCTGCATGCGCGCCTCCACTTCTCCTGCTGGCACATCTGCGCTCTGTTTGTCTGGATGATGCTGCCAATCAAAGAAAGGAAGCAAGGGGATGAGGAAAAAAAATATGAAGGAGGAAAATCAATAGTAAATATGAGATCTATTTTAAGGTGTATGGAGGATGTAAAGGTCTGAATGATGGTGCCAAGAAAACAAACAAAGGAAACAGCATTGGCCACATGAGATTACTGCCAGGTTAATTAGACCACTGGAATAGCAGCAAATACACCAGTGGCACAAATGTCACAATGTGCACTGACAGCTTTTTCTGGATAATTTGCTGATGAAATCATTGGTCTTATGGACAATTTACCTAGAGAGAATGACTAATGCAAACAGAAATAGGTACACAAAAATAAATACAAGATAGTAGGGAGGAGAAGATGATTTAGATCATAATATTACCATTTGAGCCAAATGTAAAGAACATAATTGTTCTATGCTTATTAACTACTTAGAAGCATTTCTTATTTTGATGATTGGTGCTTGAAATATTCATCAATAGAAGACATAGAACTGAATATAAATTTACCACATATGTAATTCTATTTTTGAAGCTATGAGTCAGTATCTTTAATTTATTCCAATCCTGCAAATAAAAAGCCCTTCCACATTTTTTAAGTCATGGAACACTGGATACAATGTTGTTTTCACTTATGGAATACCTATTAAAGGACAGGGCTAAAAAGTAAGATGTGTAAGGACAAAATAATATAGTAACATTTTATGGTTTGCATGAGTGTTGCTAACAGCATTTATACAATTAAAGTTATTCATTAGGCATTGATACAACTAAATTCTGTTGGGAAGCTGGTTCCTCCTATTCCTATAGCATAAAAATACTTCCCTAATACCTCCTTATTTCTGGGGATGATATCACACATGCAAACTGGCTGCCTTTTCTTGATACAGTCTTTTCTTTGCATGTGATTACATGAAGATATCTCAATGGAAAATGGGTCATACATGGGGACTCATTTCCATGAGCACAGAAATGCACAAAGTGCTACTTGGGGCACAGAAATGTCTCCATAATCGCCATACACATTCCAATTTATGCTAAAGCCTCTCTGTGTATCATAGATGCATAAAGGACTATCTGGAGGGAGAAAAGAACCAGTCTGTTTAAGTGAGCAATTTGGCCCTAACTCCATTTTTCTACTGGCAATATTCAGGAAAATATTTTGAAGGGTTTCAGACTTTCAGAACATCCTGTCTGTCAAAAGATTAGTGAGCATTCCTTACCTCTTTGCTCTCTGATGATGCTATTTAAAATTCCCTTTGATAGTTTCTGCATTATTATGGACATAATTATAGGACAAAGTGCTCTCATACAGCTCATTCTCCTTCAGCTCCATTGTAAAAATAGCAAAAAAATAAATAAAATTCAGGGGAGGGGTTATTTTGTTACAGTTAAAACTGTGTTCATACTCAATCATCAGCATTCAAGACTATGTATGTGCCAATGAAGAGTGCACAGCAGCATGTGCATCCAAAAACTCAACTCTCAAGGTTTTTTTTTTTTTTTAAACAATAAATAAAGTGGGGATGGGGCTAAAGTGAAGAGGGCATTTTTAAAGAAGTTAGAATTAATGGGCCATGGGGTTCAGACAACTTCATAATTATAGGCAACATGAAAGGAACAACAGACACTTTACCCTCAACCTTGTAGGCTGTACCGTTATCATTATCGGGGATGTGAACAAGAAGCTGGAATCCAGAAGGTATGAGAACATAAATTTTGATACTCACCATGTGCCACAACAGTGGTACTTTGCTAAGATTACTGGTTTCCCACATTATAGAACTGTATCATGTTCCCTGAAGCGTGATGGAACGCTTCATGCTGTTGTTGCTGTGCTTGCCCTGTCTTTGTGCAGGATAGCTGCAGCCATTAGTGCCAACCACCACCATCCACTCCAGGCAAGAGGATGTCACTCTAGGCTAGGCTTGAACTGAAGCAGTGAGAGCCAGTGATCAGAACCAGGGCTGAGTTGAGGAAAGAATAGCCAAAGAACTGATCACTGCTGTGACAGTACTGCTAACTGGGCAAGGAGGCACCTTTTTAACGTGGTGATTCTCTTTATTTAGCAGGGGGAGAGTAACTGGCTCTATCCACCCCCAGCATAGTACCTCCAGTGACTATTGCTGGTGTCTATCTTATGTTTATTTTTAGACTGTGAGCCCTTTGGGGACAGGGAGCCATCTTATCTATCTATCTATGTAAACCACTTCGGAAACTTTTTTGAAAAGCGGTATATAAATGTTGTTGTTGTTGTTGTGCTGTCTTCTTGCTTCTCTGCATGCCTTCCTGTCAGAAATATTCCATAAAGCCCTTCAGATCCAAGGCCTGATATTTTAGCTGATGAAGAGTCAAACTATTAATGAATGCCCCATGAGATCACAGCAGCTTAGCCAATAGCTAAAGAGATATGTAATCTGAAGGTTTTTCTCAAGCTTGTTGCATGCCTAGTTCTGTGCCTTTTCTGTCAAATTGACACAACCATTTCCCAGCAAATCTATCCTTGATATGGTAAGTATTCTTAAACAGTATCCACATGCTGGATCTGAATTGCACTCATATGAATATCAGATACAGAAAAGCAAAATACACACAAACACACACATACACATAAACTTGGGGAATTGGTTCCTTTTATAACACTTCAGTCATGTTAGTTTCCATTTGCAACAAGGCGTTGATCGTTTCCCACACATTGGGTTTATTATACTTCATCACTCCTGAAAGGATGTGTGAGAATACATGCATACAGTTATAGCTTAAGCAACAAGATAATGGTATTTATTTATTAGATTTGTGTAGTGAATGGTCTCCCCTCCCTCTAAAGGGTTAACAGGAAGTGAACCTGTCTTGACTGACAGGCTGGTGGCCTCCAGGGCTTGACCAATCAGTCGAACAGGTAGGTGGGACAGGAGAGCTATTGCTGGGATTGCTAGGAACAAGAAGTGGGGAGTCTGTGCAGACTAGCATGAGGTCAGCTGCCTCACGGAAAAGGCTGCAGGATAATCTCTCAGGGTGACAGATATGCAGGAGGCTTGATTCTCATCAGGAGTTTGGTGAGTTCAAGGGAAGAAGGCAGGACTTACGGCTTTGGGAAACTAGCACAGGGAACATTGTTTAGTCAGACTGTGCATCAGGAATTTATTTTGATTTTGTGTTTGTGTGCTTTGCATTTTCCTAAATATCTGTTCTTTGCAACTAAGTAACTAAGATTTCAAAGTATGTCACCTTAGAACCAGCAAGGTATATTGAAGCATTATTGTAACCAAGTTAAATATTTTCAAGTGTATCTAAAAAGCTAAAACCCTCAGACAGAACCAGTCTGTAGTAACTGAATAACAGTTTTTTCTACTGTTCCTTTTACAAGCTTCAGAGGATTGATTATTAACTGAGTAGGAGAAATAGAGAGTTTTCTATGGTGCAGAAAATGTCTCAAAGACAGATTGGCCAAATTAACAATTAACTCCAGGTGCAGGCAGATGCACGGGAGGGAAAGGTTTTAGTCTTGCCTTCTAGCAAGGGGAAGCAAAGTGAAATGGGGATTGCTACTCACCCAAACCCCATTGGGAAAGACTTCCTAAGCAGTGACTTGGTGACAGTGTTTTAAACTACCAGGCCTTCTGGGTTTACCAGAATTTTTTCTTAACTTTTCTGGATTTGGAAAGTTAAAGATTTTTAAACCAGCCAATCTGCTTCTCAAGCAGAGGAAAGGGATCACTCAGTGCCAGAACTGTCCCTCGTGCTGCAGAGTGGACTCAGACTGGTCAGTGAGTTAAGCATTAACTGGCTGAGTCAGAAGGGAAGGAAAATTCCTTCCAGCCTACAACAAAATCTGCTACAATTTGTATCCCGCTTTTTCTGGAATCTCCAAAGCAACTCACATCATTTATGAAAGTTCATTTAAAGACCTTAAAGAAATGGATCCATGAGTTATAAGCCATCCTAAGTAGCAAATGAAGAACATAAAAACAACAAAAGATAATGTGAATGAAATGTTTTATATAAACCGTCCAGAGACTCAAGTTTGGGGCACTGTACAAACATAACAAATAAACAAACCTAATACTTTCATTCCTGAAGTTGATGGAAAGAGATTTCCACCATTAATTTGCACAGCCACATAGTAAGTACATCCCTGACTCATGCCATCTCAATACACATCTTGCGGGCTTACAAAAAAGACCTCTTTTATTAAATAGAAGTCTCTATATATGTATTTGTATTTGCATTTGTATATACATGACTGGGCAATAAAAAACAATTGAGATAAACAATAAAAAGAAATCAGGGCTTAATCAATTTATCTGTACTTAATGCACCTAAACGGCACTTGATGCTCATGTTTGAAACCCCAAACAATGTGTAATAAGAGGCCACTGTGCAATTTAAGCACAGGAATTCTTGGATGATCAAATGTATTTTAGTTTGCTTCTAAGAGCCAACAGCAGTACTCACATTATAGAA
The DNA here is from genome assembly GCF_027244095.1 of Hemicordylus capensis. Taxonomy (NCBI): domain Eukaryota; kingdom Metazoa; phylum Chordata; class Lepidosauria; order Squamata; family Cordylidae; genus Hemicordylus; species Hemicordylus capensis. Next base: position 109,950,606 of record NC_069657.1, on the reverse strand, counting down.
TATTCTACAAAGGCAGTATTAGCCATAATTTCTAAAGAGGTGATTCTATTTGATTTTAAAATGGGAAGAGGACCCCAAGCAAACTATAGAAACTATATAGAGTGCCAAAACCCACCAATATTTACTTATTTAAAATATTTAAAAAGAATATATGGAATCCTTGGAGTAGTGCTAGATATTGTGCGGTGCTTATCCCATTACTGCTACTACTATCTAACATGCTGACCTTGTGCTTGTCAGTTTGTCCATGAAAGGGGGCCAGCCCCAGGCAATGTGGTAGTTTCTGCATACTCGGGATTCCCCAAATACAAAAATAGTTTGTAAATTAAAACAACAAACAAACAGTGACCTCTGAGACTCTCAGGCTGACATCCTGACTAGTGCTGCACTTGTGCAACAAATAAAGCTATGCCAGTTCAAGAAGATGGCATAGCTGCACTAAATCACGGGGATTTTCAGAATTGTGCTCTTGAGCAAAACTGCAGTGGAAAATATGCCACATGAGATGTTCCAACAGGTTGCAGAACTTGTCCGAAACACAAGCTTCAGACTTAGCTCAACTAGGTAGCACAACAGCCTTGTGCAATCGTGGCATTACGATAGCCATGGAATTCTGAAGACAGTTGAAGATCACAGTTTTTTAAAAGGAAGAGCAGGTGGTGATGGTGGTGGAGGAGAGAACTGGCCTGTTGAAGCTCCTATGAGCTTATAGTATCTTGTGGGGGTGGATATTAGGATCAGGGAGATGTATGTTATAAGGTTAAACAACTCCAGTATCTGTTCTACATGGGAAGATTTCAGGAGGGAAGAAAGGAAAACAAGACTCCTTTCCTCTTTCCTATTCTTCAGAAACTTCTCCTGCTACATAGCAACAAATCACTTTGGTTTAAGGCTTGCAACCAGCCCCAAAACCAAGACTTTTAGCACTATATAGCACAGTGGGTAAAGGTTTCAGGAGAGAAGGATATAAATGATAACCTGAAAATTCATCTTGAACTTTTATCAAGAGCTGGAACACAACAAGACTTTGTTGTGGGTCCCCACTTATTCCTACTAGTACCAAACTTGAGAGTCCCATGACTATCATATGGGCAACAAAATGGAGCAACTCACAGGCAGTTTCTGCATATCCAGGGAACTTCCCAGGTATGCAGGAAAATGTCCATTTATAAATTAAAAAGGGAAACGGGAGAGAAAAATAACCTTATGAGGAGGAGAATGCTCATTGGACTGCAGGAGGCATGGGAAGTTGAGGGTATGGGAGAAGAAAAACATGACAGGAAAAAGTTGGGTGGATTGAGTTCTTAACAGGTATCCAGATGGGGGTGGATTAGGGATGTTAATCCCCACCAGTTGCAATATCCCCACCAGTTGCAGTCCCAGTTGCAATATGCTTTTAAGTGATCTGATCATTTTGAAGAGAGTCTTGTTGGGGGAGGGATTAATTGGGACTGGATGAAAAGCATTTCCTCTTATTCTAGTTTATCACTCCTCCAAATACTCTTAAAACTATGAAGGGCGCAGAAGCCCTAAGTATTCTGAAATAGAATTTGGAGATGCATGCTCTGAGGCACACTTCCTGAGCCTCAACTGTGGACCCAGACACTCCCTGATACTATGGGGAGGGAGAAATAAGTATATCCACACTGTATCATTCGGGGCTAGATGAGCAGCTACTTATTAATCTAGCCCCAAACCCCAGCAGACAGTGCTACATGGCAATTGCACAAAAGTACTATACTGCTGAGGTTCAGGGCTAGGTATGAAGCTAGTCATTGAGCCCAAGAACAGAGAAGTCTTCACAACAGTCAGGGGATTTCCCAGCGATTTATTCTTCCTGGTGATTCCTTGTGGGTCCTTACCTTCTTACATTCTAAAGCCAATCTGATTGAAATTTTAAATAAATAACCCAGAAGCCACGCATATCAATACTACTTTTGGGGCTGGGGAATTATTAGGGTGTGCTGGAAATAGGGCTGAAAACCCTCAATACACAAAGAAGGATGTGCATGGCCCGATGGATCCTCAGCACAGACCAGAGGAAAAAACTCTAGAGGAAAGAAGCCTTTGGATACAAGCCATGGTGTTAAAGTGTGCAGTAACCATTTCAAAATATAAGAAGTCAGTCCTCTCACATATGTTAAACAAACTGTTCTAGTAAGAACTAATCTGCCTACTTTCCTTTCACTGACTGTGCAACTGGACTAAATTTGGTTCAAATCGTAGTCCACAAATCTTCAAAATCATTAGCCCACTTCAAATCGTTAGCCCACTTGCACCTCAAAAGTTTACACATCCACCATCTGCCCTGGTGGCGCAGTGGTAAAACTGCCGCCCTGTAACCAGAAGGTTACAAGTTCGATCCTGACCAGGGGCTCAAGGTTGACTCAGCCTTCCATCCTTCCAAGGTCGGTAAAATGAGTACCCAGAATGTTGGGGGCAATATGCTAAATCATTGTAAACCGCTTAGAGAGCTCCGGCTATAAAGCGGTATATAAATGTAAGTGCTATTGCTATCTTTAATCAGGGTGGATGATATCATCACAAACTATGCCATTGTGGTGTCCCTGTGTGTCACTTACTACAACTGTACTTAATTTGGTCCAAATTGGTTAGACAGTCCTCAAGTTAGTGTACTTGTGCCTCGAAAGTTGACACGTCCACCATCTTGGATTGGGGTGGATGACATCATCACAAACTACACCATTGAGGCATCCCTATGTGTCCATACAGCTGTAGCAAATTTGGTTCAAATTGTTTAGACTGTCCACAAGTTAGTGCACTTGCACCTCAAAAGCTTACATGTCCACCATCTTGAATCAGTGTGGATGACATCACCACAAATTATGCCATTGAGGTGCCCGTGTGTCACTCACTGCAACTGTACCCAATTTGGTTTAAATTGGTTAGACAGTCCACATATTAGCCCACTTGTGCCTCAGATGTTCACACGGCTGCCATTTTGAATTGGAGTGGATGACACCATCACACACCATACCATTAGGGCATCTTTATGTGTCCCTACAGCTCTAGCAAATTTGGTTCAAATCAGTTAAGCGTTTCACAAGTTAGCCCACTTGCGCCTCAAAAGTTTACATGTCCGCTATCTTGGATCGGGGTGGATGACATCATCACAAACAATGCCACTGAAGTGTCCCTACAAGTGTACCCAATTTGGTACATATTGGTCCAGGCATTGCAAAGTTGATGGGGGGTACACACACACGGACAGCGGGACACACACACGGACACACACGCACACACAGAATGCTGGGCGATCTCATAAGCCTACTGGAAAGTAGACTAATAAAAGAATAGTGGGCAAGGGTCTGCAAAGAGAAGGGTTGTGAGGGAGAAAAGAGCCCCTTCAGGAGAAGTTTCTTTGTGTAAACCACCCTGAGCCATTTTTGGAAGAGTGGTATAGAAATAAAATAAAATAAAATAAAATAAAACAAAATAAAATAATTGAAAGGTTCCTGTCAAAGTTTCCAAACGCGAAAGTGAAAGAGAAAAGACAGTTGATCAGTTACGTCCATGATAGTGTAAAGTACCTCTATTTTCACTCCCATAAGAAATGCCATGCACCTTTTGTCAGGATTACTGAGCTGCCCCTCATATCCCTCAGGATGAGTAGGCAAAAGGCAATACTAACCTAATCCATCACACTCCAAAACCAACCTTGAAAATCTCTTGTATACTGTCTGTGGTTGTGAACTTGGACCAGTACCAGAATGTTATGATATAGTGAACAAATGAAGCTGGAAAAGAAGGAAGAAACCATAGTCCATCTAGAAAGCAGCCTCTGTGGTCTATCTAGTGAAGTAATAAAGGATGCAGATGGGTGAGCAAAAAAAGGAACACAAGGTCACAAGCAATTTCTTCCACACACAAACTTGTAGTGACTGAGATCCAAAGTTTATGTGAGACTTCAGCCCCTGCATATTTTGCTTGCTAACCTTAAACCAGGGGTTTTCTAGAAGGACAACACTGATTCCCACTTCCTCCCACCTCAAAACACACATATTTATTTTATTTGAAGCATTTTTGCTCCTCTTTTGCAAGCTCACCTTACAATAAATTACATTTAAAAATGATATAAATACACTGGCCAACATCTAGAGTAACAAAGTGCTAGTGCCACATGAGAAGCACTAGGGCTCTTTATGGTTTCAACTACTGCAACATCGGCAATCATGCGGGGAAGCTGGATTTTGAATAGCTCCTCTTCACCCAGAAGTGCTCTGAGCCACCTCAAAATGTGCCCCCGAGGGTCATGCAGTCTTCAGCGAATATTTTCAGAAGGTGCAGAGCACTTTCAAGGGAAGGCAGAGTCATAGAAATATGCCCTCTCGTGTGAGTGCAGGTGCTGCGTCAGTCAAGAACTTGCTCAGCAGCACCACCAGTGCTTCTTGTGTAGCACCTGCACTGTGTTAGTCTGGATGTCAGCCACTCCCAAACAAAGTAGCAGAATAGAAGAACAGATAAAATGATGACAATGGATTGCCAACTAAAGGGGAGACCCTTATTAGAAACAGCAAATCATGCATTTAAAAAGGTTCCGGTAACAGAAAGCCTTAAAGGCCTGAGAGGACAGATTTAATATGGTACTTAAAAGAAGTAAAGAACATTCCAGGCAAATACACCTAGAAATTGAGTTTACTAATTTGGCTGCCATCATAGAAAAGGCCCTTTCTCCAGTAGCCACTTGCCTAGTAAGGAAGAAAAATAGATGGTAGGCTCGGTAGATAGATCTCAGGCTCATGCATCTCTCCCGACTCCCCCACTCCCACATCTCTTGCCGCCACCCCGCCCCTCCCCACCTTCCAACAGCAAGTAAAATCTAAAGAGTAAACTAGGAGGAAAAAATGTTTGTTTGAAAGCAGGGCTTGGGCTACAGAAGTCAATAAACTTACACAGTCCTTTCAGTTTAGGAAACTTGTTCTACAAGCAGTTTTAACTGTGGTAGGGGTAAATGCACATGATCCCAAGCCCTGCTGTGCCTCTCACTCAAGCCTCTCACTGTGCACAGACATCATGGTTTGCCCAGTTGCTACAGACAAGATGTGCTTGGAAGTTCAAATTAAATAAAAATTAATTCATAGTATAGGGCAAAGCTTTGAGACCCTGAAACAGTTTAAGAATGCATACATATAAAAACCCTGAAGAAGTTCAATACGACAAAAGTGTGAGAATCTGCTAAGTATCAACCAGCCCATTCCCAGAAAAATCAGTGGGAGCTCCTCAACACTTCATAGGACCAGTTCCTTAGCCAAGAAAAATCCATTTGAAGTGTTTTTCTTCAGCTACTATACAGACTTAATGACTTGCATATAAAAGGTCTTGTACAACAGCTAGCCTGAAGCAACATTGCACTCTTTGCTCTGTGGCCTACATGGTTCATCAGGTACTAATTAGGTAGCATGTTCTGTCAACGCTTTCATGCTTTTCTTCTATTAATTGATCATTCTGCCAAATTAATGACATTGCTGTACCAGCTTTGAATTCCCTTAGCTCCTTTACCTGTGAGACACACCGAAGGGGAAGAAAAAAATACCCTAAAGGTCATAAGTTAACTGTCCCTGTCCAAGATTTGAAGCAATGCTAAAAACACTATACTGAAAGGTTAATTATATTTGCCTTATCTCCATCAACATTCCCCGGAGCCAAAAAATGTATGCATCTTCTGCAAACAAACCCTGCAAACAAAAAAGTGGCAAATATGTCTAATACTCGTAGTTTAATATTGATGCTTGTCACAAAGCACTTCACTAGATATATTTCAAAACTGAGTCAAAAAAAGGAAAAAGCAGGGATGGTGCGGGGTGGGGGATGGAGGGAGGGAAGGCAAGACTGCATGCAACAATCTTTAGTTTGAACTAGTCGAAATTAACCCCAAGTGTGACACACTTCTAATTAGCAGGACATAATCACCTTCTCCAGTTGTTTAATAAAAAGATTTTACACATGCATCTTTTACACATATGGAAATCTTGCAATTGGACTCAAGGGAGAGAATAAGATCTACTGAAGTTGCTACTTTGGAAAAAAGAACACACATTTATCAGAACTAGTGCAAACTCTCCTTTGAAAATTGTAATACATTCAAACTGCATTAATTAAACCAGCCTTATATATGTTTAAGTTGAAAGTATGCCATCAAGTACTATGCTAAAATGTCATTATTTACTCTGCTTTTATTACATTACTTTATTTGGATTGCCACACTTATAAGAAAGCTGTAAAACATTTAATAAGCTTCACAATTACATCATTTAAAACTATGACATAGATATTATAAACAATTAGAAGTTAACAAATAATTAAGAGATGTGTTTCACCCCTTTTTACAATGCATTAGGACAAAAAGATTTTAAAAATCTGCAGAGTACCTGCACCAAATACAACACACTACTGCCACCTAATGCATAATCAAATATTACCTCCAAAGGCTGAATTTTCTCCACACTGTTGACAAAAACAGTCATTATCAATGGGACTATTTGTTTTACTTGGTTATCATCTTTTTAATTAATGCTTTCACTTTCATAATTTTCCCCAACCAGATGTTTCCCTGAAAAAAGCATAAGCATATATTCTTTCACATATGCAAGTTAGGAACTACAAACGCTGCAGAGCAACAATAACAAAGTATTTTAATTTGCAGCAATAACAAAAATGTGCAGAAAATTAGCAAACAACTTCTGCGCATGCAAGAAATACCACTAACAACATAAGTACTTCCTAGCAGTAAGAAATATAAACAGTGGCCTCTTTGGCAGAAATATTTTATATGAAGAAGGTAGATTCAGACCACCTCTTCAAAATAAAGAAGTGCTTATGAAAAATAAAGTTAAAAAACAAACCCTGCCATGTTTATTTAGCCATGAAGTAATGTTACCATGAGAGCCTGTTTGGGGGCTCCCCAGAGCACCCCCTATCTAATTCAGGGCTATAGGCTTGTAGTTCCCACATTTGCTGCTCAAATCCCATTTGACCGTAAGATCTCTATTTCGGTTTGCATGTGCTAACACATAGGACATGTCACTTGGCATGCAGCCTGGGATGATAGCTCTCAGGTCAAGTTTAATTTCTGGACTGCAGCTGTGTCTCCTTGCACTCGCCTCCTTGACTGCTGGTCCTTTTTTGGATTTTGCCTGGCTCCCTGGGTTCCCACTCTTGCCTTCCTGGGAGAGAAGCCCCTTGGTAATGACCGAGCTACAAGGGTTTACTACACCCATCTGGGAAGGATCAAAGTAGTATTTAGCTCCAGGGGCATAGCTAGGGGAGAGGGGGCCCGTGTTCATCCCTCTCTTGGGCGGCCCCCCCAGAGTGAGGGAGACAATGAAGAAAATAGGGAGGGATGGAGCTGGAGGGCCCTCAGGAGCTGGGGGCCCGTGTTCTTTGAACCCTTTCGTTCAATTATAACTACGCCCCTGTTTAGCTCCTACTCTCAAATCTCTCACTCCCTTTCCACTCACTCCTTCTAAAATACAAAACCTGTTTCTCTCACCAACCATGAGTGAGCTTAATCCAGAAACTCAAGCCAAATTGTCTCTTTGTGAGCTGTAACACAGTCCTGTTAGTCTTGCTAGTTAAATATTATTGCCTATTGTGGCCCCTGCTAACTGAGCAAAGAGGCACCTTTTAAAAAATGGTGATTCTCTTTATTTAGCAGGGGGAGAACAACTGGCCCTATCCATTCCCAGCACAGCACCCTCCAGTGGCTGTTGCTGGTGTCTATCTTAGGTTTCTTTTCTAGATTGTGAATCCTTTGGTGACAGCAAGCCATTTTATTTATATCTATGTAAACCACTTTGGGAACTTTTTGTTTAAAAGCGGTATATAAATATTCATCGTTGTCATCGTATTAACCATTATTTTCTCCTTCCGTACCCCTAAAAACCTTCACTTAAACCTCATTCTATTTTTGAACTTTAACCTCTCTGTTCAGTTCTTTCCATGACCAAAGCTCTGCATAAATTTATTCTGCAAGTTGGAAGGCTCCATTCTAAGCTAGCTAATCACACACCCCACAAGCCTAAAATGTAGCACAAGGTACCTGCCGATTCCCCGGGAGCAGTTCCATTAACAGTAAGGATTGTAAATGCAAGTTTTATCCTCTTTTCCTGGCTTGTGGCTTGCAATTTGATCTCTTCGTGTTCATCTCATGGGCAAATTATGTATGTTCATTGCCTTTACTCGATCCTGAACTACCACCCTAGAGGACATTAAGGCAGCAATCTGGGAGAAAGCCCCACTGAACTCAGTAGGACTTCCTTCTGAGTAAACAAGCAGAGGTATGCACCGTTAAGCTCTACAGAAAGAGATTTTCAGTACTTTTTAATTATAAAAAAAGGTGACTAAACTCTTTGTCACAGTAGTAAAGCAATGTTTAATAAGGCCAAAGAGTAGGTAAGTTACAGAGGGGAAAATTTACACTCTGTCTCTCCAAATTCTCCAGGGAAACAAAAGGTTGAAATTAAATATGAAGATGCTTTGGATATTCAATAGTTCATGTCCAAAAATATTTCTTAAATAGTGAATAGAACAATTACACACATGCACACAAACACAAAGAAAGAAACCATGAGTAAAGGCAGAAAGATTTTACCTTTACTAGCATATACAAACTAGCATATATGTTGAAATCAACTGATAAAAACAAAGTGCAGTCAACTCCATGACCTTAGCATGACAAGTCACACACCAAACCTCTGCCAAATTCATTTTATCTGTTAATGTCTAAACTATAAACTTCTTCCATTCATACAGGAAGCATTTGTTCAGAATGCTCCAAATTTCTAAAATAGCAATGGGGAACAAAGACCAGAACCCTAAACATTTGGTTAAGAAGGTGCACTAATCTCAGTGGGCCTGGGGTCAAACTAGACATGACATCAATATGTCTGACCCATTCAATGCATAAAGCAGGAGTGAGTGGATGGGTTAATTTTAACACCAAAAGAGAAGTATTCTCACTAAATGTTTTCATTTATGTGCGGAATGAGTTTTGTTCTGGGCGGCAGTATCAAGGACATATGTGTGTATGTGAATTCAGAGTGGGGTTTTCCTGATTCAACCTCAGTGAGATCTAAAATTAACTGAGCAGACATTAAAAAACATGAGCACGCATGCACACCTTAGATGGAACACTGCAAAAGAGGCATGCAGGTGTGGGAAACTGAACTCTTCTCACCTTACCTCCCTGAAGTTTGCTGCCTCAATCCCATTTCCACCCACCTGGTTCAGATACTGGAAGGAAGCTAGGTTGCAAAAATAGTAGGGATGTGCACAAATCATGATTCGAACAGCGATTTGCAGCACATCCCATGCATCTTTAAAAGGGAGGAGAGCAGTCCATACCTGCTCCTCTACCACTCGCCACCACTTCCTGTTTCGGTGGCGCTCCCCCCAGCTATAATCGCATGCCAGCAGTGATTCCCGCAGCTGCCCTCATGTAACACCTGCCTGCACATGGCCTTGAAAAGATTTTTGGAGGCGCATGGTACATATTAATCATATGAATGAAACATTCTTGCTGTTCTATGTTGAGAAATGCTTAAAAGGAAAAATTCAAGATAATAATTAGCAGGCCTGTAATTTTAAATCATCAAGGCGGGGGGGGGGATCACTAAAAGCTATGATGCTTTTAAAAAGTTGAGAGCTGGCAAAGCTGAAAACAAGTTCATTAGTTATGAAATTCTGGAATCTGTTTTGCAGTATTTAAGAAAGATTTTCTGAGGATTCTCAAAGCTTCTCAAAAATTAACTATGTTAGACTGAAATATCGCACTCATGCAGAGATTTCTCAGTCACTACAAATGTACATTTTGATGGAAACAAACTCTCTGAATACCAATTATCTTTGAGGAAATCCTCTTTTCAAATGCAAAGTGGTTTAGCCCTTTGTTTAGAAAGTTATAGTAATGCAGTCTTAAAGACATTTTTGTTTCTGAAACAGTGAAGAAAAGTTCACAAATATCAGAGCTGAGTTACTGTAATTAGTATACATAAAGTTTTGAACCAAGAAAGAAATGAATGAAAAAGGAAATTTGGAGTTAAAATTTCTGTTCTCTCTTAATGAAAGATAAACAGTCAGGAATGGGTTAACTCCTGCTTCTGTGTCAGAAGGCAGGGCTTAAAATCTTCTGATATCAGGAGCTTCTGATAAAACGAGATGCCTCAAGCTGGCAACTTCAGGTTCTTGGAAACTCACAACTCTTAAGAAACAGCATCTTGCAACAAAGGCTAACACATTTAGTTTAGCATAAACTTGCATGGACTAGAGTACATTTCATCAGATGCATGAAGTGTTATTATCCTCAGTGGGTAGACATATAAATATGTATACATATGGGGATGGGGGAGGGGAGGGGAAAGAGTAAAAAACATCAGTAAACATAGTGAAAGAGTGAGCAAGGAGTACAGTCTGAGACCAAAACATACAGCTTAAAATACATTTAAGTGCAGCCATTTTTTAAAATGTCCCCTATGGTAGAAACAAGACCTGCCCATAGAAATCAATGGAAAAATCCAGGTTCTGTGTTACTGAAATAAAAGATGCTTGCAAAGAGAGGAGTGCTTGCCTTTTCTAAGTCAAGTCTCATTTTGTGTAAAAATCAAGGCTTTTGAATTTGTAAATATTCAAAAATAAGTTTAAAGTAGCCCTGGCAGAGCAAATATGGTCCATTATCTCCATTTTGCAGGTTCAGGCTGAGAGAGTGTCTTGTGACACTCCACACAGTGTAAGTCGTAGTAGAATACAGAGTACAATACAGCAATACTGTATTCTGTCAATACTGCGGGCTAAGGAAGGATTCCCAGCCACAAATCCCTCATGTAAACTATCCTTCAGGTTACAGCCAAAGCCTCCGGCTTCCTCCCGGCGGGTAGACCGGGCCTCCGGCAAAAGCTCTAGTGGAAGAAGAGCTCTAGCGCGCGTGCGCACGCGCCCAAGGCCCCAGTTGGGCCGGAGGCTTCGATAAGAGAGGAGCTCTGTTCGCGAGCTCCTCTCTAAAGTCTTCTAACTTGGTGAGCACTCGTGGGGGGGTGGCGGGTGGCGGCGGCAGGGCGGCAGTAGCCCTTCCTTGTAGGCAGTAGCCTTTTCCCCCTCTAATTTGCTCGCGGGGGGGGCGGCGGAAGCGGCGGCGGCTGGGGCGGCTGGTTTCCAGCGCCCCAATTTTACAGTAAATTACGGCCACTGGCGGGGGCAAAGAGGCACGGGAGGGGTAAACAAGCCCTCCCCGCCCTAAAAAATAGGCTCCCCTTTGGTGCTGGTCCGGACTGCTCCGGACCATGCACATCACTACTAAACGTATCTAAGGCAAAATCCTGGATTTCTCCATTGATATCTATGGTAGCTCTCACTTTTGCCCCGGGAGGAAAGGATCAGCAGAAACTGGAACCTTGCCCTTGGTATCAGCCTGCTGATTACTAGTCTATACTCCATATCAGAAGATTTGAAGCCCTGGCTTCTTTCATAGGTGCACAAGAAATGATTCAATTCCTGAATGCTTTTTTTTTTAATGGACAAGAATCACAGAGTCTCTAGATTCTGGACCAATTTGAATAAAAGTAACATAGATGGCAACATTCTTACCATAATTTTAGGACGGACCCAAGTCATTTCAGTGGCACCAAACTATAGCATTAGAATGGAGAGGAACAAAAGTTTCCTCTTGCAGCCCAAGGACGTTGACTCAGACCTGGTAAGCACAAGCAAGCAAGCAAATTTCCCTTCCCCCGCTCTCTCTCACACACAGAGGTGCATCTCACGATCAACGAGACCCACCTCCAGAGGGTTAGAGGGGAGAGTGGGCTTAGCCCACTTTCCCTGCAGACAACCAGCCAGTCTGCTCCAGGCAGCCAAACCGGCCACCCACACGACTGCTGGCAGGGGTTGGGGGGGATTGGGGGCCATGTGGCCCTCAGAAGCTCCAGCACGCTGGAGAGATCCCCGAGCCGGGAGGCTGCTTTTAAGCCTCCCAGTCGGGGGTCTACTCGTGAGTTGCCGTGGCGTGGAGTCACGCCGTGGCAACACAAGAGCGTAAAACCTGAGTTAACGGAGCACTCGCTTAGCTAACCTGGGCTTAAGGGAGGGGTACTTAAGTGGGTGACCACTTGAGAGCAACCAGGCTTGCCTGCAAGCCCAGTGGTTCTCACAGTAGCCAGAAAGCGGGCTAGGCTCCCTTAGCCCGCTTTTTGGCAATCGTGAGAATCGCCTCAGAGACTCCTGTAGTTAACCATTTTTATTGAAAGGCATTATGCATTTTACAACTTGTAATTCCTGTTATTGTGCAGTATACACCTTGTAAATTCCAGTATCTCTTCCTGTCCACCACATATCCACCTTGTTCACCCTGAGTCAAACTTCCTTACCCCAAACCTGACTTCTCCACCCCCCACGCTGGCTGATGTGAACATCCACTAAATACAGTTCCATTTCTCCATGAGTAGAGCAAGTATAGCAGCCACCTAATGGTGCAGCGGGAAAATGACTTGCCTAGGTAGCAAGAGGTTGCTGGTTTGCATCCCTGCTGGCATGTTTCCCAGACTATGGGAAACGCCTATATCGGTCAGCAGCGATAAAGGAAGATGCTGAAAGGCATCATACTATGTGGGAGATGGAAATGGTAAACCCCTCCTATATTCTACCAAAGACAACCACAGGGCTCTGTGGTCGCCAGGGGTCGACACCAACTCGACGGCACACTTTATCTTTAAAACAAGTATATTTCAGATCCAAAATATTCAAACAAGCTTATTACTACTTTTAAACTTTACATTAGCTTTACTGAGGTCAGTATTCCTCAGTGTAATGTCTAACAAAAGATTCACTAGGATCTAAAGATCAGAGCAACAGCAAAAACTATGGCACAAGAGCTAACACAAAAATCACAATGCCATAGCATAATGGAAATACAGCCAAGTTAATCAGAAGTCACTTCATAACTTTATTCATTCAGAGAGTGGCTGCCGCAGCCAGATCATTATGTGCTCATTTACCTCAGAGTAACTGCCATCTGTCCTCATGTTATACTAGTGATGGACACAGTTACCTCCTAGTCATTGCTTAGAAGAACACTGTCACTGTTACTTCAGGTACAAAGGCAACATGTGCCTCTAAGACCAGAAAATATTTTTCCTTTGAAAACTTAAGAGGGTTTTTGAGAGCTTGGAAGGAGAAAGTTTTAAGTGAAGGAACTGGTCAGTAGAGGAGGGGGAAATTTTGAGATCTGATTATAACATGACACACCATACAGTATGCTACTCAAACCCCAAAGACAACAAAAGAGGTTTCTTATGTAAATGTGACAACAAAAGTGAAAGCCAAAAATAGCTGTCTCCATGCATACAGACTTAGAAGGAAAACTGCCTCTGGAGGGGGAAAGGCAGGACATGCTGTTAATTAATTATTAAATAGTTTTGATTTTAAATAGTAGCTCTATTACGATTCTCTGTTCTACATGCTCATTATGCTGATTTCACTAGCATATGAATATATTTTCTTGCATTGCTACTTATCAGTTCCTTATATCTGCTCTTTCCAAATATCTCCAGAGTTACTGTCATAGATACTACTAGTTTGTTTTAAATATTGGTGTGTTTGAAATCAGTTTGTTTAAAAACAAAACACCCCCATTTTTAAAACAAAAAACACATGTGAAGTTTAATCAGACAGAAGTCAAAGGTGCAAAGAAGTTAAGAATTGTATATGCTGCTTTTACAGAGGCCTATTCCAAGGAACACATTTTAACTAACTCTTGCAACCAAGAGTGGCCTGCATGTCACATGCAGTACCAGACATTCAAACTTGGGCACGTGAAGTCATAATTCAACTATTATCTTCTAAAGTTAAGAGATATCTATGACTTATTTTGTTCTTTTCTGTTTTAAGATGTATTATTCAATCTATACTATAAGTTTAAGAAAATAATTCTAATCATATCAGTTTAACTCAGTCACAACTGGCACTAAAAGGCTTACCATCAAAGCTGACAGGCTTAATTTTAGATCTAGCAGCTGTGTGAAGATGCATGCACGTGTGACTAAGACACCCCTAAGCTCTGCCCGTCTATTACTTTCAAAAAGACAGGCTATCAACTTAAACAACAATCCTACTGTCAAACAGACCCTGGTTTTAGGGAAACTCAAGTACCCTGACTTTGTTATTTAAGAACTGGCCATTACAGCAATTTAAAATTTAACAGCCACTTGTTTGGAAATAGATGGGGAATTTCAAGGAACAAAAGGGTCAACTAATAGAAGTATTACTTCAAGTGTAGTTTAGCACATACACAAACCTCTTCATCCTGATTGGGCTGTTTCCCAATATAGACACATGGGGGGAAGAAGGGAAGGTAACCAGTATTTCCTCTAATTTTTTTCATCTGTGTGCAGAATGAGTTTTGTTCTCGGGGGCAGCATCAAGGCACTGTGTGCGCACATGCATTCAGAGTGGGGCCTTCCTCATTCAACCTGAGCAAGTTCTAAAATTTACTCAGTGGACATCAGCCAACATGTGAACGTGTGTACATGTGCACGCCTTAGAGGCATGAAGGCAAGATATATATATGAAAATTACAGGAGGAGACCTCAAGGGGCAGAGAAGATAATTTATTGCCCAATATATTTCAAGTATTGTGATTCTTTATCAGGTTATACAGTTACACGTTAATCTTGTTTTTAGAGACGTCCATGATGAATAGTTGCAGTTCTCAGGTCTGGTCCAGTTACAAGGCCAGCTGAGTCAGATACCTCACATTATGGATTGGTGGGGATGCAGGAATTGCTGCCACTGGCTACCTTTGCTTGCCACCTCTGCTGGTCTCCTCCTCTTCCCACACTTCCTGTATTTAATTTAAAAAGGAAGAGAGGAACGGAACAGAAGACAAAGTGTGGAAGAGAACTAGAATGTCTCCTGGGAGAGGCTCTAGCCCTTGCCTCTCCTCCCCTCTGTTTCCTCTTCACTTTAAATATACAGTGTATTAAAGGAGCAGGTGCAGAGGTGAAGGCCTCTTGTGCCTTGGCTGCCAGGGAGGGGCTGGCAGCAAGAAGCTGCATACCGCCGAGAAAGGGGGAGTTTGTGGCATTTCATGCCACACCTCAGGTGTGGGCAGGTCTTGGACTGGCCCTAGCAGTCCTAAAAACATTTGTGTGATAAATTATCTTCTCTGCACCTTGAGTCTCCTCAGGGGCGTAGCAAGGTTGGAGTGGGCCCAGAGACAAGATTTTAAAATGCGCCCCCCTCACTGAAGCTCAGCTCATGAAGTAAAGAAATCTTAAATGAGGCTGAATAGTGGTAACAAAAAGCATAGTAAAATCTGTCTGTCTGTATATATACCTATGTGCCACAATAGAACATCATCCTAAATTATTTTTAAAAGGTTTTGTAAATTGTGGACGATGCAAGTCATTTAATGCTACTAGAGAAAGACATGCTGTTCTGGTAGCTCCAGGTCTTAACACTCACATCAATTCCGGAGGATGAATACAACTGAAAGAAGCCTGGGCGAGTGCATAGCTGGGGGAGTCAGTCATTTGACTTGCCTCGGGGGGGGGGCTCCAAGGCAGTGGCCCCCCAGACAACTGTCCCCCCTTGCCCTATTATAGTTATGCCCCTGAGTCTCCTTCCCTTTTGCCTTTACACTTTGGCCACAGCTCAGCAAAACAAAAACCCTATCCACACATATAGAAACCTGTGAATTTTATTTAAATTACTGCCAAAACAGTTTACAATGGCCAATCTGCAAGGCATTTAGAATTTCTTTGGGGTTCATCTGTATGCAGATAGTTAATGCATATGAACAAGGAGGTAGCCTCTTTTTCATTAAAGGAGGTTAATTTAAATAAAATTTCTGGAGGAAAATCTACCCTAAATCTGGTCAATTTTAAAATTATCAGGCAGTATTAAATCTGCCAATTTTGAACAAAGTTTTGAAGTGGCTGGTGAGGTCCCAACTTTGTGTGGGAAAGATTACTTTGCTCTTTCCATGTCTAATTTTCAAACGAATTTTGAAGCCAAAACTGCCTTGGGTGAAAGACCTACACTGATAGACAGGATTGCACAATCTGTTCCTCCTGCATTTCTCAGAAATTTTTGATACCAGTGATCATGGTATTTTCCTGGGTCTCCCAACTGGAATAAGGCTTTGAAGTATGATGTTTTTACAGTAGTTCCTGCAAGGTCATACCAAAAAAGCAGTACTGAGAGATTGCTGTTTCACCCCATGGCCTGATGTGTATAGAGTACCTCAGGGTTTCATCTTGTCCCTCATTCTCTTTAACATCTACATGAAACTAGTGAGAGACATCATATAACATTTTGGGCTGCAGCGTCATCAGTATGCGAATGACATCAAGCTTTACTTCTCACTTTTTTCCTGCTAGTCCAGGGAGGTGGCTGATATGACAGTTCTGGTCTGGATGAAGGCAAACAAATGGAAACTGGCTGACATCCTGTCTCTCAAAGGGTGCATTCTTTGAGCCCCTGCAGACATGCAGTGTTACACCCCACCCACACCACTTACTGGGTCTTCTAGCATGCGCACTGTTGTGGAAGAGAGTTTAGAGTTCGGAGCATTCCACCCTTAGCAACATGTTTCTGATCTGACAGAGCAGTTCCAAAGGGCAGAGAGGAGGAAGCTAGTGCGATTCTGGCAGCACCATCTGCTGGCCAGCATTCTGTGATTAACCTGCAGTCATCACAAAAGTAGTATGTTAAAATCATTGAATACAAGACCCGGTCAGCAGGTGGCACTGACAGAATTGTGCTAGCTCCATGTTTTACATGTTACCAGAGAATAAGAAAGACGAAAGGGGAGAAAAAGCCTGCATGACTGCATGTCCAGCCAAACAGATCATGTTGGCAACTTGCAGGAAAGCCCACGATTTATTGCTGTCTGAACATACCCTAAAGCAAGGGGCATAAAGAACAAATAACTCTACATGGTGTTTTTTTTAAAGTCACAACTGACACTTTGTACTGTTTTGTATGCATGACAAGCAGTCATTTGTCTAAAGGATGACAGTAAGCACTACAAAGAACATTTCAAGCAGGTTAAGAATTAGCAAAAAATACCAGGTAAAACAATAAGATAAATAGCTATGAAGATTCTAAAAGGGAAAGGCATTCAAAATAGTCTAGTAAACTAATGGCAGTGCCAGGAATCAAACCTAAGAATATTTTAATGCCAAATTTAAGGTAGTGGGTAGCCTCCATACTAATACTCTCTTTTTCTTTTCTTTTTTCTTTTTGCTGTGAGCAAAATTTTCTTACACAAAAGGGAAGTGCATTTTTCACCAGTCTCATTTTTTATGTTTCTCCTAATATGTCTCTGGGGGGTGGGGGGCTCTCAGAGACATATTTGGGGGGCAGAAGGAAAAGACAATTAGTGAAAACCATTCCTCCCCTCACTGCACAAGCAAAACTTTTTATGTGAGGACAGCATTCGTCTGGCGTGGACACCATGTGGGTGCAGATGGTGTGCGGGGCTTTTTAGGATGCGCACCACCCCAGCAGGAAGCTAGAAGGAGCGGGGGAGAGCGGGTAGGCACCTGCTCTACTTTTCCTTAAAGTTAAATTTCTAATTTCCCTAAAAGTGTTCGAATCACGCTTCAACCACATCCCTAGCTAGGGATCATTAGGAAAGGGAATTAAAATATTATAATGCTTTCATACAAATCTATGATGCAGCCATATTTGGAGTACTGCGTACAGCAGGGGCGTATCTAGGGTGAGGCAGACAGGGCACGTGCCCCAGGCGCCACTTGAAGGGGGGCGGCATTTTTAAAAATTAAAAAAAATAATAATAATAAATGGCCACCAAAACAAAATGGCCACCATGCATGCTCTAATGAGCCCCTGGTGGCGCAGTGGTAAAACTGCTGCCCTGTAACCAGAAGGTTACAAGTTCAATCCTAACCAAGGGCTCAAGGTTGACTCAGCCTTCCATCCTTCCGAGGTCAGTAAAATGAGTACCCAGAATGTTGGGGGCAATATGCTAAATCATTGTAAACTGCTTAGAGAGCTCCGGCTATAGAGCGGTATATAAATGTAAGTGCTATTGCTATTGCTATTGCTAATGGCCTCTGTGAGGCCCTAGGCCATACCAGGCCTCACAGAGACCATTTGAGCATGCACAGTGGCCATTTTGTTTTCAGCGGCCATTTAAAAAAATATTTTTAAAAATGGCCACTGCACATGCTCAAATGGTCCCTGCGAGGCTCTAGAGGCCAGCAGGGGGAAGGGGAACTTTTGCAGACACCCCCCCCCCCAGCCTTTAGGAAGCCCCCTGAAGGGGCTACAGATTTAAAAAATAAATAAATTAATATAATATAAGTCACTGCACACATATTTAGTTTGGCACGATGTACAGAGAATCAGGGTTTGTGAATACTGAGCTGAAGCTTATGAGCTAGGATTGTATTCATTTGCTCTACTTTGCTTCTTGTGATAAGTGAGTTAAATGTGATGTCTTAATAATATGACTATTAATGGTGAGTTTGTCTTTGCATCAGTGTGAAATCCTTAGTATTAAGACCCACTGGGAGTTTCTTGCTCTCTTTCTTTCATTTTAACTGTCTTTCTGAAATACTAGAATATATTCCAAGCAGTGACACAGTTTACTCTGCATATCCTTTAATGATTTTCAGAGTATCTGGGAAAAGTCCAATTCTCCATTGATTTTTAAAACGTATGTAATAGTGATGCTACAATGCATAGTAGAGAATTAGACAGGCACTTCTGTTTAGTTTTCCAAGTACACCTCCACATAGTATTTGGGTATTTCATGAGCCCCAGCATACTGAAATTTGTCATTTTCTGGCATTTTTTGGTCTGGCTACGTCCACTGCTAATTTTTTTTTGAAATATTAAAAGATTAACGAGCTTGACTTGTATTTTTCAGCTGATATTATGGTAAAGTTATCTGAAAGATGGGTGTCAGATGTTTGGATAGGGGGCGCCATTTCAGTGCTTGCCCTAGGCGCTATTTTCCATAGATATGCCTCTGGCGTACAGTTCTGGCCACTGTATCTTATGAGATCACCCAGCATTTCATGTGTCCGTGTGTGTGTGTGTGTATCCCCATCAACTTTGCAATGCTTGAAGCAATATGAACCAAATCGGGTACAGTTGTAGGAACACATACTCACCCCTTAATGTTGTAGTTTATGATGACATCATCCACCCCAATTCAAGATGGCAGATACATACACTTTTGAGGTGCAATTGAGCTAACTTGTGAACTGTCTAACCGATTAGAACCAAATTTGCTATAGCCGTAAGGGCACATGGGGAAACCTCAATGCCATAGTTTGTGACGATGTCATCCATCCCGATCTGATATGGCAGATGTGTGAACTTTTGAGATGCAAGTGCACTAACTTGAGGACTGTCTAACGAATTTGGACCAAATTAGGTACAGTTGTAGAAAGTGACACACAGGGACACCACAATGGCATAGTTTGTGATGATATCATCCACCCTGATTAAAGATGGTGGACGTGTAAACTTTTGAAGTGCAAGTGGGCTAACTTGTGAACCACTTAACCAATTTGAACCAAATTTGCTACAGCTCTACACACAGGAACACCTCAATGGTGTAGTTTGAGATGATGTAATCCACCACTATTCAAGATGGTGAATATGTAAACCTTTGAGGCACAAATGCACTTACGTGAGGACTGTCTAACCGAGTTGGACCAAATTTGGTATAGTTGTAGTGAGTGACATACAGGGACACCTCAATGGTGTAGTTTGTAATGATGTTATCCATCCCAGTCCAAGACGGCAGATGTGTAAACATTTGTGGTGCAAGAGTTCTAACTTGTAGACCACAATTTGAACCAAATTTAGTCCAGTTGCAGAGATAGTGAAAGGAAAGTGGGCAGATTAGTTCTTACTAGAACAACTTGTTAATTATTCATTCATTTCATATGCCACACTTCCTAAAGTGGCTCAGGGCAGTTCACATTAAAATAAAAATAAAAAACATATAAAGCAATTTAGGAGGCAAGGCTACAGCATATGGGACTTTTTAGTTTGGAAAACAGGCGACTACGGGGAGACATGATAGAAGTGTATAAAATTATGCATGGAATAGTGGAGTGTCCAGAGAGAAATGTTTCTCCCTCTTTCACAACACTAGAACCAAGGGTCATCCCATGAAACTCAAGGCCATGAAATTTAGGACACACAAAAGGAAGTAGTCCAGTTAGAGATAGTGAAAGGAAAAGTAGGCAGATTAGTTCTTGAAATTAGTTCTTTCATCCCATGAAACTCAAGGCCATGCAATTTAGGGCCAACAAAAGGAAGTACTTTTTTACACAGTACATAATTAATCTTTGGAATTCTCTGCCACAGGAGCTGGTGATCACCACTACCTTGTATAGCTTTAAAAGGAACTTAGACAAATCCATAGAGGACAGGTCTATCAATGGCTACTAGAGGGTGGCTATAGGCCACCTTCAGTCTAAGAGGCAAGATGCCTCTATATACCAGTTGCAGGGGAGCAACAGCAAGGGAGAAGGCATGCCCTCACCCCTTGCCTGTGGGATTCTCAGAGGCATCTGGTAGGCTACTGTGGGAAACAGGATGCTGAACTAGATAGCCTTGGACTTGATCCAGCAGGGCTGTTCTTATGGTTAACTTTACTTGAAATACCATGTCAAGTTCTAGGCACTGCATTTTAAGGAAGACATTGATAAAATACATGGGTTCACAAAGAGGCAACAAAGGTGGTGAATGGTTTGGAAACCACGGGGAAACCCAAACCTAAGTGGAAAGGTTAAAGCAGCTTGATATGTTTAAGAAGACTTAGTCTCCTAGAGAAGAGGAGACTAACAGAAGATATGAAAGCTATCTTCAAATATCTAAAAGGCTGTCATATAAAAGAAGCAGAGTTCTTGGTTGCTCTTGAGGGCAGGACTAGAATCATTGGGTTGAAATTACAAGGCTGCAGTAACTGTATAACTGTAAGAGTTGTTTATGAGTGGAACAGTTTGCCTCATGCAGTGATGAGCTCTTCTTCACTAGAGTTTTCAGAGGCTGGAC
The DNA here is from genome assembly GCF_027244095.1 of Hemicordylus capensis. Classification (NCBI taxonomy): domain Eukaryota; kingdom Metazoa; phylum Chordata; class Lepidosauria; order Squamata; family Cordylidae; genus Hemicordylus; species Hemicordylus capensis. The sequence goes on along the minus strand of NC_069657.1, from coordinate 109,929,552 downwards.
AGCCATCCATTAGGCTGTCCAGGCTATAGCAGTTGTTCTGCTCTGCACAGCGTTTGGATTAGAAGATCTCCAAGGTCCAACTCTAAAGTTCTATGATTCTAAGTGTTGGGGAAGAAAAGCCAAATACCTTGCAGGCAAGGTTCACAATTAATATACTTTCGCTAGATACTGGTGAACCTCAATAGTACTTCCTGCTAGGGATGTGCGAAACGTTTCGGGTACAGAACGATCTGTACCCGAAACAGCCAATTTCGGGTGATTCGGATCCGAACCGAATCCCCCCCGAAGAACCCCGAATAATTTCAGATCCGAAATGAATCACCCGTTTCGGATCTGAAATATTTGGATGTTTCAGACCTCCATTTTGTGGCCTTCTTTCCCCCCTCCATTTTGAGCAATGACGTCTATTTGAATTTCCCGCCTTTTTGCCTCCGATTGACTTCAATGCAAAAAGGTCTGATGTGACGTCTGCTCAAATTTCAGGTCCCAGGGGCAAAATAGTGGGGTGGAGTGGTAGTGCCTAATGGGTGGAGGCTACCACCCCAATCGCAGAGCAATTGGGCAAAGGGCTGATTTTTGGTAAATTTTTGAAGTTTTAGTGTCTTTGGGGCAGACTGGGGGCATAACGTAGGATTTGGGCCAAAAGAGTGGGGTGGGGTGGTAGTGCCTAATGGGTGGAGGCTATCACCCCAATTGCAGAGTGATTGGGCAGAGGGCTGATTTTTGGTGAATTGTTGAAGTTTACGCATCTTTAAGGTTTTCCCCCATTAGGTATAATGGAGGGTGTATCGCTTCACGTCAGGGGGAAAGGGGTGGCCTAGAGTGGTGTGGGGTAGGTGGTAGTGCCGGGTAGGGGCAAGGAAGCTACCTGAATTTTTTCAAAGGATTTGGGCAGAGGGCTGATTTTTGGTGAATTTTTGGTGAGTTTACGCGTCTTTAAGGTTTTTCCTCATAAGGTATAGGGGGGCTTTCAGCAGCCGCATAAGTGCACTTGGGGGGTGCTTGGGTGGCTGAGAGCGAGTGGTGGTGTAGTGCACATAGGGTGCCAACCACCCCCATGGGTTTCTAACCCATGGGGTACAGGGTTCTGTTGTTTCTGAGGTATTCTGAGTGTAGATTCTATGATAGCAAATTAGAGTGGATTCATGGTGTCTCATTGAAAATCTTATTTGCTATCATAGAATCTACACTCAGAATACCTCAGAAACAACAGAACCCTGTACCCCATGGGTTAGCAACCAATGGGGGTGGTTGGCACCCTATGTGCACTACACCACCACTCGCTCTGGGCCACCCCAGCACCCCCCAAGTGCACTTATGGGGCTGCTGAAAGCTCCATTATACCTTATGAGGAAAAACCTTAAAGATGCGTAAACTTCAACAATTCACCAAAAATCAGCCCTCTGCCCAAATCCTTTGAAAAAATTCAGGTAGCTTCCTTGCCCCTACCCAGCACTACCACCAACCCCACACCTCTCTAGGTCACACCTTTCCACCCGACGTGAAGCGATACACCCTCCATTATACCTAATGGGGGGAAACCTTAAAAATGCGTAAACCTCAGAAATTCACCAAAAATCAACCCTCTGCCCAATCACTCTGAAATTGGGGTGGTAGCCTCCACCCATTAGGCATTACCACCCCACCCCACTCTTTTGGCCCAGATCCCACGTTATGCCCCCAATCTGCCCCAAAGACACTAAAACTTCAAAAATTCACCAAAAATCAGCCCTTTGCCCAATCCCCCTGAAATTTGGGTGGTAGCCTCCACCCATTGGGCACTACCACCCCACCCTACTCTTTTGGCCCCAAGACCCATTTTTTAATCCGAATCGATTCGGATTCAGATTAATTTGGATCCGAATCGAATCAGGGGTGATTTGGATGGGCAATATTAGGATACAAAACAGAACAGGGGTGTTTCGGTTCAGATCCCTACTTCCTGCTTAACAGAAAGCCCTCCAGAACCTTAAAAAGGTGTTTTGCAGATTTACAAAGCTAATATACAATTCTGCATATAGTTACAGTGTCAATGCTTGCACCCATATTATGTGTCATTTCATACTACACTCTATTTAAGAATATACTCCTTGAATATTTCCCCCTGAAATCACATGGATTTTCTTTAAGATTAGGGCACAGGTTGCAACAGCAGCATATAATTTTCTTGCACAATAGTTTCTTTCCAGATGAAAAGTACCCTATAATATCATCAGCATCAACAGGAACAGACAAGTGCTTTTCAACAAGAGAAAGTTTATACAGAATGTTTAGTAGGTGCATCCTCCATAAACAGCAATCTTAACATACATAATAGTAGCAAAAAAAGCTGAAAAATCACCTAAACATGGCAACTTAATTCCCCCCCCCCGAAATTATTTAAACAGTGTGCAATTTGTAACATACAGACACACACACACTCACAAATCCTTTATTTAGTGATTGTTAAGAGAAAAGTCTGTTTGGGGGCTCCCAGCAGCAACCCTAAATGTGATTTGGAACTACAGGCTTGTAGTTTCCATTATGACTAGCTGAACTCACAGGATCGCAGGCTCACCATTTACCTATATGGGCTAACTCTCAAGGATAAGTCACTTAGCAGGCATGGGAAGGTAATTCCAGGTCAAGCCTAACACATGACTGAAAGGGGAACTATTCCCCATGCTCTCCTTCCTGTTCAAGCATGGAAGACCCAAGTTAGAGAGAAGTTATTTCTCTAAAGGTGTAGCCAAAACTCTTCTCTATTTTGGCACACAGGATTAGCCTTCTAGCTAATCACCTTCACAGGAAGAGCAGATAAGATCTCATCTAACAAATGTGTTAATCGTCAGCATAACTCATGGGGAAAGCTCTCATTATGTTAAAGAAATATCTGTCTTCTACCTGGAAGGTCTTCCTGACAGGAGATAAGCTCTGAGTCATCCTATTCAATGTTTTAACATACAAGTTGTCTAAACCTTTTCACTTCATTGTGCTCTGGAGCACATCTACCTAGGATTGAACAGGACAAAATGTATTCTTTTGTCCATCACAGATGCCACCCTTCTCAGGAAAGAGGTGTGGTCTGCAGATGGCCCAAAGACAGACCTCTGCCTATTTGTACCACAAACCCCATCAGAGTGTGTCTCTTCTCTGGATTCACTTGCTGTTCATGCATCTGGGCATCAGCTATTCTATCTGGCTGTGCCTTGGCCCTCGTGCCCATCTTGCTTTCAACCTCCAGTTTGACCTGGTCTCCAGGTCCAATCTGCACAGCACACTTGGCTGCATCAGGAAATTGGTCTAATTAGTTAGTATTGTGTTGCTTATTAATTAATATTTCCTTTCTGTACCCCTTATTACCCTTCAATAAACTTGACTGTATTCTGACTCCAACTCTCTGTCAGTAATTTCTAAGACCAAAGCTTTGTACAAATGTGTCCTGTAATGAACAGCTCACTCTAGATTTGCCGATTCCCCACAAAAGCTCAAAGGTTAGTCAGGAATGCATAGCCAACACTCCAGAGCAGTTTCAGTAATATAATATTGTCATACAATTAACATTTATTTTTTTATCTATTTAGTACATGTATATACTGCCCCATACAAAATGTCCCTGGACGGTTCACAATATAAAACATTAAAACATCAATATAATTAAAATAATTTAAAATACAATAAAAACCTCTAAAACAGAAGATTTAAAACTACGAACTAAAAGACTGACTAAATAGGTCCTTCTTAAAAAGATCCAGTGAAGGGGGAACTCTAATTTCATTAGAAAGCATGTTCCAGAGTCCCGCAGCACTCTAGAAGAGGCCCAGTTTTGAGTCACCACAAACCGAGCTGGTGGCAGCCACAACCGGACCTCCCCAGATGATCTTAACAGGCAGTGGGGTTAATCAAGAAGAAGGTGTTCTCTTAAATACCTCAGACCCAAGCCATTTAGGAATGTATAGGTAATAACCAGAACTTTGTATTTCACCTGGAAACTCATTGGCAGCCAGAGTAGTTCTTTTAAAATGGGTGTAATATGATATCTCCGGGCAACCCCAGAGACCAAACGGGCTGCTGCATTCTGTACTAACTGTCGTTTCCAAAATACGTACAAAAGCAGCACAACGTAGAGTGCATTGCAGTAGTCAAGCCTGGATGTTACCAGCATATGCATCACTGTTTTAAGATCGTTTATCTCCAGAAATGGATGTAGCAGGTGAATCAGCCAAAGCTGATAGAAAGCACTCCTGGCCATTGCCTCATCCTGAGAGTTGGTCTCTCTCAGCCTGTCCTCCAGGTTTCCTGATCATGCAGCAGCCCTGCGAGGGTCGGGGAGGGGACGTGCAGTCATCTATCGAGAGATCTTTCCCATTTCCAGGTGCCCAGTCAGGCAATCTCAGAATTTCAAGTGTTTGTCCTTGAGGGCGGGCCTCTGAAATAGGCTGGGGATTCTGCTGGTGTACCGACCACCCCACTACACTTCAGTCTCCCTACCTGAGCTGGCGGAGGTGGTACTGGTGGTGGCCTTGGGTTCCCCCAAACCTACTGTCTTGGGGGATTTCAATGTCCATGCTGAGCCCCCGCAAGTAGGTGCAGCTCAGGATTTCATGGCCTCCATAGAAACCATGGGCCTGGGCCTGTCTCAGATGGTATCTGGCCCTTAACCCACATGGCAGGACATACTCTGGATCTGGTTTTTGCCAACCGGGGAATAAATGATCTGGAGGTGGGGGAGTTTGAGATAACTCCCTTGTCATGGACAGATCATCATCTGGTGGGCTTTAGTTTGACTGCTCCATCTGCCCTCTGCAGGGGTGGTGGACCGATATATTGGTTGCCAGAACCTGAGGGGTATATTTGTGGGTCAAATGGGCCAAAACCCAAAATTTGGCTTTTAAAAAGCCAATCTGGCAACCATCATTATGGATCCGCTTGGTTTCCAGGTGGCTCTCAGGGAGTTTCCAGTGTCCAGAGCTGGTGACCCTGTTGAGGCCCTGGTGAATCCCTGGAATAGAGAGACAGCCTGAGCTGTTGACACGGTTGCTCCTAAACTCCCTCTCTGGCTTGGTGGAGCCCGTTCGGCTCCTTGGTTTTCCTCAGAGCTTAGGGAGATGAAACAACTCAGGTGACGGCTGGAACAACGCTGTAGGAAGAGTCGTCACAAATCCGACCAAACACGGGCTAGAGTCCATTTTAGAGACTATTCTGTGGCAATGGGGGCAGCAAAGAAATGCTTTTTCTTCGCCTCCATTGCATCTGCTCAGTGCAGACCACTGGAGCTGTTTCGTGTAGCAAAGACATTGCTGCACATATCCCCCAGGTAATGGGGGAGGAATCATCTACAGCCTGTTGTGATCAGTTTGCATGTCACTTTGCAGATAAAGTCGCTGACATCTGTGCTGATTTGTACTCCAGAGTTTTGGCAGTTCCGACAGACATGCCTCTAGTACCATCTGGTCGTATTGCATTGGATTATTTTCAGTTGGTGCAGCCTGAGGATGTGGATAAGGTCCTGGGCAGTGTGTGGGCGACATCATGTGCTCTTGACCCTTGTCCTCCATGGCTAATAAAAGCTGCCAGGGAGGGTACAGGTAGATGGTTGGAGGTGATTATTAATGCCTCATTAAGGGAGGGCAGGATGCCATCGTGCCTCAAGGAGGCAATCGTAAGACCAATATTAATAAAGCCCTCCCTTGATCCCTCCAACTCGGACAACTATAGACCTGTCCCTAACCTGCCTTTTTTGAGCAAGATGATAGAGCCTGTGGTGGTGTCCCAGCTGCAGAGGGTCTTGGATGATACGGACTATCTGGACCCTTCTCAATCTGGCTTCCACCCGGAATATGGGAGTGAAACTGCCTTGGTCGCTCAAGTGGATGGCCTATGCCGGAAACTAGACAGGGAGAAGTTGGACAGGTCCCTGTTGGTTCTGCTGGACCTCTCAGAGGCATTTGATACCATCGACCATGGTATCCTTCTGGACCGCCTCTTGAGTATGGGAATTGGAGGTACTGCATTGGAGTGGGTCCGGTCCTTTCTTGGGGAGAGGGTCCAGAAGGTGGTGCTGGGGTACTGTTGCTCGGCTCCATGGCCATTGGCCTGTGGGGTCCCACAGGGTTTGGTTTTGTCCCCCATGCTGTTTAATATCTACATGAAACAGCAGGGAGAGGTCATCCAGGGATTTGGATTGAGTTGTCAGCAATATGCAGATGACACTCAGCTCTATCTCTCCTTGTCACCTGATCCTAGGGATCAGTGGATGTCCTGAATCTGGAGCTGCAGTGGATGTCCTGAATCTGGAGCTGCCTGCTGGGATCACATCATACCCATTTTGAAAAAGCTGCACTGGCTACCAGTTTGTTTCCACATCCAATTCAAGGTGCTGGTTTTGATGTTTAAAGCCCTTAATGGTTTGCGCCCGGGATACCTGAGGGACTGCCTGCTCCCAAGGGTTGCTGCCCACTTGTCGAGGTCATCTGAGAGGGCTCTGCTCCGGGTGCCAATAATGAAGGAGGCTCGGTTGTCATGTATGCGGGACATGGCCTTTTCTGTTGCTGCCCCCAGACTCTGGAATGCTCTCTTGATGGATATTAGCTCCTCGATCTCCATCACAGTTTCTAGAAAGCATGTTAAATCTTGGCTTGCTACCCAGGCTTTTATATGCTGCTTCTTTATATTTTGCAGTTTTTATGCTTGTACTTTAAATCTTTTTAATCATATTTGTTTTATATTTTAGCTTAATATTTTAATTGTGTCATTTTTTATAGCCTTGTTTTTAATTTTTGTGTAAACTGCCTTTGGATTGTTTTAATAAAAGGCAGTATATAAATTTAACAATAAATAAATAAAAAATATCCACCATCTTGAATTGGGGTAGGTGACATCATCACAAACTATCCCATTGAGGTGCCCTTATGTGTCACTCCCTACAACTGTACCAAATTTGGTTTAAATCAGTTATGTAGTCTGCAAGTTACAGAACTGTCACAGTTACACCTCAACCGTTCAAGTGTCTGCCATCTTGAATCAGGGTGGATGATCATCACAAACTATGCCATTGAGGTGTCACTATGTGCCCCTACAACTGTTCCAGATTTGGGTCCAATCAGTTAGATGGTTTACAAGTTAGTCCACATCACCTCAAATGTTTAAATGTCCACCATCTTGAATCAGAATGGATGACATCATCATAAACTATGCTGTTGAGGTGTCCCTATGTGTCCGTACAGCTGTTTACCCCTGCTAACTGAGCAAAGAGACACCTTTTAAAGTGGCGATTCTCTTATATTTAGCAAGGGGAGAGCAACTGGCCCTATCCAGACCCAGCATAGAATCCCTCCAGTGGCTGTTGCAGGTATCTGCCTTATGTTTCTTTTAGCTTCTGAGCCCTTTGGGGACAGGGAACCATTTTATTTATTTATTTATTTGTCTTTTTAAATTGCTTTGTGAACTTTGGTTGAAGAGTGGTATATAAATATTTGTAGTAGCAGCAGCAGCAAATTTGGTTCAAATCAGTTTGGTGGTTCACAAGTTAGCCCACTTGCACCTCAAACGTTTACATGTCCGCCATCTTGAATGAGAGTCATAAACTAAGCTGTTGATGTGTCCCTACAACTGTACCCAATTTGTTCTATATTGGTCCAGGCATTGTGAAATTGATGGGACACATACATACACATGCACACAAACATGCACGCACGCACGCATACACACACACACACACACACACACACACACACACACAGAATGCTGGGTGATCTCATAAGTTTACTTTCCTTAAGGAAAACAGGTGAAAAATAAAACATATAAGAATTTCAGCTCCATGGACTCTGCCTAGACCTAGGTGTAGTGGTTAGAGTGCTGGACTAGGACCGGGGACACCCGAGTTCAAATCCCCATTCAGCTATGAGACTTGCTGAGTGACTCTGGGCCAATCACTTCTCTCTCAGCCTAACCTACTTCACAGGGTTGTTGTGAGGAGAAACTCAAGTATGTAGTACACCACTCTGGGCTCCTTGGAGGAAGAGCGGTATATAAATGTAAAAATAAATAAATAAATAAATAAATAAATAAATAAATAAAATTATTCAAGCGAGAGTAACAGAATTCTGGTGAGGTCCAACAATGTTAAAATTAAACTTAAATAAAGACAGGTATCTTTGTACATTATGAGGTCAAAAGCCATGCCAGAATTGGACATTTAACAGTTGTAAATGTGGAAATTGCATTAATATTTCTAAATGAGGAATCTAAATGATACACATTATCAGTGAGATATCCACCAGAGATCACTGTGCTCAACCACAGATGGTATTTTACCTGTCTTCTCCCAAAAAAGGAATTGAGCATAACATTGCAAAAGCAGTATGAATAGTGAGGAGTCAAGATTGCTATTCGGGATTGATAAGGAGTTGATCAGGAAATGCCTAGCTAGCTTAAATGAGTTCAATTTTTCCAGTGTAATAAAATAATGTACTATCAGAACCTCAGTTTATCATATTTAAGACATCCTGGAGAATGGGTGAGATGCTACAAGACTAGAGACAGACTAATGTTCCAGCCTTCAAAAGTGTATGTGGGTGGGGGTGGGGGAGGATTCAGGAAGCTATGGACCAGTCACTGTCTGACTTCGACATACAGGTGAAACTCGGAAAATTAGAATATCGTGCAAAAGTCCATTAATTTCAGTAATGCAAATTAAAAGGTGAAACTGATATATGAGACAGACGCATTACATGCAAAGCGAGATAAGTCAAGCCTTAATTTGTTATAATTGTGATGATCATGGCGTACAGCTCATGAAAACCCCAAATCCACAATCTCAGAAAATTAGAATATTACATGGAACCAAGAAGACAAGGATTGAAGAATAGAACAATATCGGACCTCTGAAAAGTATACAGTATACTGTGCTTGATTGGCCAGCAAACCCGCCTGACCTGAGCCCATAGAGAATCTATGGGGCATTGCCAAGAGAAGGATGAGAGACAAGAGACCAAACAATGCAGAAGAGCTGAAGGCCGCTAATGAAGCATCCTGGTCTTCCATAACACCTCATCAGTGCCACAGGCTGATAGCATCCATGCCACGCCGCACTGAGGCAGTAATTGCTGCAAAAGGGGCCCAAACCAAGTACTGAATACATATGCATGCTTATACTTTTCAGAGGTCCGATATTGTTTTATTCTACAATCCTTGTCTTCTTGGTTCCATGTAATATACTAATTTTCTGGGATTGTGGATTTGGGGTTTTCATGAGCTGTACGCCATGATCATCACAATTATAACAAATTAAGCCTTGACTTATCTCGCTTTGCATGTAATGCGTCTGTCTCATATATCAGTTTCACCTTTTAATTTGCATTACCGAAATTAATGGACTTTTGCATGATATTCTAATTTTCCAAGTTTCACCTGTAGGAAGTTCCCTTATACCAGGGGTGGGGAACCTTGGCCCTCCAGCAGTTGTTGAACTGCAACTCCCATCATCCCCAGCAACACTGGGGACGGTGGGAGTTGTAGTTCAAAAACAGCTGGAGGGCCAAGGTTCCCCACCCCTGCCTTATATGGAGTCAGGGAAAATACTAGAATAGAGTAAAAAGCAATCAAAAGGTAAGCATCTTGATAACAATGCAGTGATTATCAGAAACTAGCATGGATTTGTCAAGAATAAATCCTACAAAACTAATCTTACCTCTTCATTTGATTGAGTTACTGGTATAATGGATTGTGAGAATGCAGTGAACTTAACTTATTTTGATTTCAGCAATGCATTTGACAAAGTTGTTCATGAAATTTAGCAAAATCATCAAATGTGCATTAGATGATAATACCATAACTTTGTAATTAAACCTCAATTATGCAAAATATAATAAAAAATTTACTGGCCTGCTTCTAGGATGTTGAAGAGGGTTAGTACTTTTCTTAACTTGTTTTTGCTCTGCCTCTACAGGCAGCAGAAGCTTCAGGAGCACTTAAAGCACTGCTAACATTCCCAGCAGCCAGCTAGTGCCAGTTGCCAGGAATATTATCAGCACTTATCAGTACTTCAAGCATGCTGTAGGGATGTGCACAGAACCAGGTGGGGGTGGTTCAAAGGCAGGGATGGGGTTTGCTGCTTTAGGGGTGGGGAAGGGTGCACTTACTTCTCCTACTGCTCTTCCCCCGCTGGCGCTCCAGTTTTCTAAAGTCGCTTGGGGTGGCAGGCAGGTATGCCCCGAAAGACTGGAATGCCAGCAGAGGAAGAGTGGCGGGAAGCGTAAGAAATTGTACATGAATCAGCAGTATAATGCAGATGTAAAGAAGGCTAAAGTGATTTTAGGCTGTGTTAATACGAATATGGCAAATATTTATATGCCACGTTTCAACAAAAGTTCCCAAAGCGGTTTACATAGATATAAACAAATAATTGGAACCATTGTTTCAAAATCATAATAGTTCCACTAGTCAAACTTCAGCTGGAGTTTGCAGTTCTGGGCAACACACTTTAGTAAAGATGTAGACAAAATTGGAATGGGTTCATAAAGGACAATGATTCCAGCCGGTGATTCTGTCAATGCCCTGGTGGGAACCTGGAACACGGAACTCAACAGGGCAGTAGACATGATTGCTCCTAAGCATCCCTTCCGACCTGCTGCAAAAATGGCCCCTTGGTATACTGAGGAGCTGCGGGAGCTGAAGCGGTTGGGTAGGCGACTAGAGCGCAAGTGGAGGAGAACTTGGTTCGAATCTGACAGGATTCAGCATGTGACCCATTTGAAGGCTTATGCGGTGACAGTGCGCACAGCGAAAAAGAGATTCTGGTCTGTGCGCAATGCGGCTGCAGGTTCACGATCAGCGGAGCTATCCCAGGTTGTGAGGAGTTTGGTTTCTGCTCCTTCTACTTTCAATCAGTCCCTAGAGTTGCTCTGCTGTGATGCCTTTAATGGGTTATTTGCAAATAAGATCTCCTGTATTCAGGCCGACTTGGACTCCACTATTTCTGCAAGGCCTATGGAGGAGATGTCCAGTAATTCCTCTTGCAGTATTAGATTGGATTAGTTTCAATCTGTGACTCCTGAGGATGTGGACAAGCTGCTTGGGGCGGTGCGGCCTACCACCTGTTCTCTGGATCCTTGCCCGACTTGCCTGCTTCTATCTAGCAGGGAGATTGTTGGAGGTGGCATAGTTAACATCATAAATGCATCGCTGAGGGAGGGTAGGGTGCCCCCCGTCTGAAGGAGGCAATGGTTAGACCGCTCTTAAAGAAGCCTTCCTTGGACCCCTTAGCGATGGATAATTATAGGCCAATCTCCAATCTCCCATGGTTGGGCAAGGTGATTGAGAGGGTGGTGGCCGACCAGCTCCAGGCAGTCTTGGAGGATACTGATTATCTAGACCCATTTCAAACTGGCTTTAGAGCTGGCTATGGGGTTGAGACAGCCTTGGTTGGCCTGATGGATGACCTTTACTGGGGAATCGACAGAGGGAGTGTGACTCTGCTGGTTCTTCTCGATCTCTCGGCGGCGTTCAATACCATCAACCATGGTATCCTTCAGGATCGCCTGGGGGAGTTGGGGATAGGGGGCACTGCTTTGCAGTGGTTCCATTCCTATCTCTTGGGTAGATTCCAGATGGTGGAGCTTGGTGACAGTTGCTCCTCAAAACAGGAGCTGTTGTATGGAGTCCCTCAGGGCTCCATTCTGTCACCAATGCTTTTTAACATCTACATGAAACTGCTGGGTGAGGTCATCAGGAGGTTTCGTGCTGCGTGTTATCAGTATGCTGATGACACCCAAATCTACTTCTCCTTTTCAGCTTCAGGAAAAGGGCACTCATTCTCTAAATGCCTGCCTAAAGGCAGTAATGGGATGGATGAGGGAGAACAAATTGAAGCTGAATCCAAGCAAGACAGAGGTGCTCATTGTGGGGACTCAGAATCTGAGGGGTGAGTTCCCTGTGCTGGATGGGGTTACACTCCCCCAGAAAGAGCAGGTGCGCAGCTTGGGAGTACTCCTGGACCCAGGCCTCACGCTGGTATCTCAGGTGGAGGCCATGGCCACGAGTGCTTTCTATCAGCTTCGGCTGATTCGACAGCTGCATCCATTCCTTGAAGACGATGACCTCAAAACCGTGGTTCATCAGCTGGTAACCTCCCAGCTTGACTATTGCAATGCACTCTACGTGGGGCTGCCTCTGTAGGTAGTCCAGAAACTTCAGTTAGTTCAGAATGCGGCAGCGAGATTGGTCTCTGGGGCAACCCAGAGAGACCATATTATGCCTGTCTTGAAACAATTACACTGGCTGCTGATATGTTTCCTGGCAAAATACAAAGTGCTGGTTATTACCTTTAAAGCCCTGAACGGCTTGGGTCCAAGATATCTTAGAGAGCGCCTTCTTCTGCGTGATCCCCACTGCACGTTAAGGTCATCTGAGGAGGTCCGTCTCCAGTTACCACCAGTTCATTTGGTGGCGACTCAGAGGCGGGCCTTCTCTGTGGTTGCTCCCAGGCTGTGGAATGTAGGGATGTGCACGGACCGGTCCGGGGCCATGCAAGAGGCCTCCGGACCGGTCCGGAATTCAGCCAGTCTGGCGGTTGGGTGAGTGTGGCTTTAAGGGCAGGGGGGTAGCACTTACCCCCCCACCGCTCTTCCCCCTCCGGCACTGGACTTTTCTAAAACATTTTGGGGCAGCAGAGTTCCTCCCTGCGGCCCTGCCCCCGTCATTGTATCCCGATTTTACAAGTAGTAAAAGCTGGTGCCACACATGTGCCCATTGCCGCTGCTGGCGTGTGCACCGGCAGCAGCAACAGGCACACACACGCCGCGACAGGCGCACGCACACTGTGATAGGCGCACGCACACCGCGATGGGCACATGTGTGGCGCCTGCTTTTACTACTTGTAAAATCGGGAGACAACGCCGGGGGCAGGGGCAGCAGGGAGGAACTCTGCCGCCCCAAAAACATTTTAGTAAATTCCAGCGCCGGAGGGGGAAGAACGGCGGGGAGGGGGAGTACTACCCCCCGCCCTTAAAGCCACACTCCACCCAGTGCCAGACCATGCCTTCGTGGTTCTGTGTACATCCCTAGTGTAATGCACTCCCAGCAGAAATTTGTAATCTTAATTCCTTACTGACCTTCAAGAGAGCCCTAAATACCCATCTGTTGGCCTGGCCTTTCAGGGTTTTTAATTAGTTTTAATTGTTTTAATGCCAACCTGATTTTCAGGGTTTTAATTGTTATGCTAGTTTAATTGTTTTTTAAGATGTTTTTTAATTGGTGTTAATATTTATATTTCTGTTTTAATTGTTATTGGTTTTAATGGTTTCCGTTTTTGATTGTAAACCGCCCTGAGCCTTTTCGGAAGGGCAGTATAAAAATCGAACAAATAAATAAATAAATAAATAATGAAAGGATCTGGAAAACAAGCCCTATGAGAAAAGGCTGAAGGAGCTGGTATGTTTGGTTGGGGGAAAGAAGAGCAAGAACAGTCATATTCAAATATCTAAAGAGCTGTCACACAGAAGAGGGCAAAGACCTTTTCTCTGCTGACCCAGAGGGCACAATTAGATCTAATGGGCTTACATAGTATCACAGGAAACTAGATTTTGGTAGAACAATATTTGTTTTTATTTATTTTATTTTTATTTAATAGGAGAAGCTTCTCAATAGAAAGAGCAATTTGACAATGGAACCAATTATGGAGGTGTACTCTCCCTTATTAGAGATTTTTCAAGCAAAGGGCAGAAAGCATGTTGGGCATGCTCTAGTTTTGGAGTTCCTGTATTGAGCAAAATGATGGACAAGATAGCCTACAAGGCTCCCTCCGACTCTATCATTCTATGTTAACGCATCAAAATGAATGTTTTGTATACCCTTTGAAGTTAACATCTAAGCATATGTATTGTTCACTAAATGTTAGAGTACTCTCTTTTAAAAATTGAGTTGTAGAAAGCATAATATTTTCTTAAGTTAGCAACATTGTTTTCCAGAAATATCCTATTGAAGTATAAGTATACTTATACTTCAACAGCTTATTTTACCAACTTCAGTGGTTTAACTTCTGTTGAATCACTGAATCTTCATCTCTAACAAAAACGTATCTAATGGGCGATACCTTGCCTTGAATGAACACACCAACTCCCACGAATATCAGAGAAGTTAAATCAAATTACTTGGTACATAAAATGTGTTACTGTGACAACAAGATTATCCTGTTTTCCAATGTCCAGAATACTCATATGCAACTGGAGATGGAAATAATCAGTGAGGGATTCAGTGTCAAATTCTACCTGCTGTTATGTCAGTGCTTCCCTCCCTATTAGAAGTGTGTTCAGCATTTGTGGCAGCATAAAGAACACATATATGCTCAGTCTCACCCAATAAACCTTTGTACATATGCGACTAGACCAATATTAATGCATATCTAAAACATACTGTTTTATACTGACTCTACAGAAACTCACATTTTAGCTTCACAGAGAAGTTAATAACATGCACCAAAACTTAGTAAATCTTCACATACTTGACTTTTTAAAATCCCATTATTGCAGTTTAACAATACCATTTTACAGAAAGAACATGTTTTCCCCCTCCAGTCAGAGCCTCATGCTCAATTTATCCAGTGATGCCAGTCTAGTGCTAGTGACATTATAATTGCTTCCATGGTAGCAAATTGTAAAGTCACAAGCACTGATTGATTCATTTCATGCTGCCACAATTCAGAAGGGAAGGTCAGGCATTTTCTTTAATTAAGATAAAGAATTATATATAAGTTTGAAGAGAATTATTTTGTCTCATTTTAACTTTGTGTGACAAAAATACAGCAATCATATTCTTGTGCATTTACAGAATGTGAGGAAGTCTACAGAACACCAAGGGGGAAAGCAACCACAGTTCTAATTCTACCCAATAAGCTACATGTAGTAGTAAATAGCTAAAATTTACTCCATATGTTCCTGTTCCTTCAACATTTATTAATCACATCACATAGTATTTCATATATTTAATAAATCTTCCAACAGGCTTAAGATGCACTCACCAGTAACACCAGTTTTTGATATTTCCTTTTCAGTTCTGTCAAGTTGTCTGATGGCTCTGCACCCAGAATGCTGTACCAGTCCTTTTTGGATAGCTCTTCAAAAGCCATTGCATGACTGGGTAATTATTTTTAGTATCTGCATTAGTGATAAGAACAAGAAGATTAGAAAAGTATTTTCAAAACAATTAAAGAGACATAATTGTCAAATATTAGGAAAAACACTTCGAACCATGTTAACATTCTTGAGAGTCTGAACTCGATATTGACAGTATAGGACCCACCCACCCCCCACCCCTGAAGTTTTTTGCCTGAAGGACAGAAGAACTTCATTATTCTGTTCATTTTAATCCTTGCTATCGAAAGGCAAAAACATTTTTTTAAATAGTTTTGCACACAACAATTCTATGCATGTTTACCTGGAAGTAAATAATATTGATGTGATAGGACTTACTCTTAAGTCAGTGTACATAGTGTTCCAGTTTTTCAGCACTGAAATTGTGACATCTCTTAGCTTGGAAGCATTTATTCTAATCTAGTTTCACTAATGTCAGTGTAACTAAGCTAAGAACTCTTATCAAAAGCTCATACTATTAAAAACAAGCCTTGGAAACCAACTGCAAAAGTACTGTAGACAATGCAAAACAATATATTAAAAAATGATAGATTTCACAAAACTTGTGAATTCACTTCACAGCCTCTGACTTTTGTTGCTGGCAAAAGCTACAACTAAGTAGATGAATCTCTCAGTTGTAACCATTGGAAATAACAGTGAATCCTAAGCATGTTTGCTCAAAAGCACATCCCAATTAATGCAAAACGGGTTTTTGTTTTTATTTTTGCATACTTGCTAAGGACTGCAGCCTTGCTGTTTGACAGATATGCTTTGGATTGTAGCCTTGGAGAAACTTGCTATAGAAGCTCCAATGAAATTATTTCCCAATTTAACAAAGAACAAAATATTGAAAAGTAGATACTTCTATCTTTTTATCAACTAAGTTCAGGAAAACAGCAATTTGGATGCCTCTCCTCAGTACCAGCACAGAATACAATCAGTGTCAGGCAATGGGTAACAGATCATTACATTAATGAACAGCAGAGAAAGAGAAAGCCTTTGTAATGCACTGACACAATAACGACAGCTTCTCATTAGCTGTACACCAGGGGAAATTTAGGGCCAAGGAGACAATGATCCAAGGGAAGTGGAGGATTTTTGGAAAATAAAGCACTTAAACAAATAGCTATGACTTATAATAATGGATACATTTCTTGGCAGAAATAGAAGACATTTCCTCCACCTGACAGAAATTCTCTAAACTGTTATAAAAAACAGTTTCACAAAAAGCACTAAGAATGAGGGGGAACGTTTCAGAAGGGGTAAGCAATCAGTTATGCATAGTGAATGAAAATATGTCTGGACCACCACCACTAAGCAAGAGCAATTAAGGATCATGACCATTTGTGAAGCAGACCACAATTCCGCCTCAGATGAAAAACTGAGAATGATACATGAACTGATGTCAGGGAGATGTGGGTATCCCTACTTCCAGTTTCTAACCACATAAGACTATATCACCAGGGAGTTGCTAACAGTTCTTACACAGGGGGGAAACTAAATTGCCTCATCACTTCATGTAACACAGATATTCTCAAACTTTTTGATACTTTGACTCTTTAAAATAATATATAAAACTATGTGACCCACCCACCTACATGTTCAAAGCTACTGGCTAACATGCTGACTAATGATGTTTAGTCGGGAAACATATTGCTGAGGCAACATGTTTCCAATCTAGCAGAGCATAGGCAAGCTCAAAAAAATATTTGCACTTGCAAAAGCATGGAAGAGTGCCCACATATTGGAAGCTTTGCAGACCAACGCAAGGGCTAGCACTTCACTGATGTTAGGAGCACACATACTTTTTCGTGGCTTGGTAGGATTTCTGCAATAAAAATGAATATATTACCAAGAATTAACTTTCTTTTCCAAATGATTCCTATAAAGATCGATGACAAGATTTTGAATAAGTGGCAGAGTCAACTAAATTCATTTATTTGGAATTACAAAAACCCTAAAATTGGATTTAAAGTTATGCAGGATCTAAAAGAGAGAGGTGGGCTAGCCATTCCCAATTTGAAGCTTTATTATTATGCTAGCTACCTGTCCTGGATTTCCGATTGGATTACAACCCCTTATGGTCATTTTGCCAGTATGGAGAACTCTGGTCTTTCCAGAGGACTGCATAATTTTTTGTGGGTAACCAGTATGAGAAAAGAGTTGGAGATACAACAACATGCTATCAGACAAAGTCTTTTTTGTGTTTGGGATCAATACCAAAAAAGAATAAGTCCAAGATTATCTCCTTCGGTGCAAAATTGAATGTTTATTTTTATGAAGAAGAATCTTCTTAGAAGTACAAATTCTGGAAAGACAATTTATATACTTTGCAAAGTTTAACTCAAGACAACGCAGAGCAAGTCAGATTTCGAATCTCAACAACCACTTTGGTTTCAACAGGTCCAGAATCCAGATTAGTTCAATAGTATGGAAAGAGTTACAAATACAAGGTGGAAAACTTCGAGAACTGACTGACTTTGAAGACTTAATTAGCCGAAATAAGGACCATTTGTTGGGAAAAATATATAACCTGTTGCTGAAATATGAGACAGAGACAGAGCAGGTTAAAGAGTGCATGATAAAGTGGATGCAAAATTTCAATAGGATGATTGATATTTCTGACTGGGAATACCAGTGGAAAAGAAACGTTAAATTTACAATGTGTTATAACCTAAGGGAAAACTGGTATAAGATGTTTTTCAGATGGTACATGACTCCCCTGATAATTAAAAAAATAGATAATTCATTTTCAAAAAATTGTTGGAAATGTAATCACCAACCAGGGTCATTTTTCCATATGGGTTGGACTTGTAATAAGACTCAATTATATTGGAAGCAAATTCACGAGAAAATGGAACAAATTTTAGAGATTAAATTTCCTTTTTTTACCAGAAATCTTTCTTTTAAATATGACAAAACCTTATATTACTTCTAAATGCAATGAGCTGTCTTTATATATGATTACAGCAGCCAGGATCTTATATGCTCATAATTGGAGTGTTTCTGAAGTCCCCTCTTTAAATGATTGGTTTTTGAAATTATGGGATTATGCCTCAATTTCTAAAGTTTCAGATTATATGAATGAAGTCTCAGCTGAGTCATTTATGTCAACTTGGGATCCCTTTATAAACTTTAATATCCGACAAGGACATCATTTGTTCCCATTGTCCGGATATGATCTGTGAAGCTTTATGTAGTACCCAGCTTTCTGCAACCAAGTGTTGATCAGGTGAAATCAAATGTTGATCATTGCTGCCTGTTAATATATGTTAATACAGAACTGTTAATATATTTAGAATGTTTTCTATTTAGTACTTGCTTAAAGAAATATCATGACACTGTATTTTTTTCTTCTGCTTTATTTTTCAACAAAACTGAAAAAAACTCCCCCCCCCCCCCCAAAAAGGCGCACACATACTTTGTTAGTCAGCATGCCAGCAGTGTTTCCTCTAAGGCGTGCGCACATGCACGCGCTCACAATTTTTTTATGTTGCTCGGTTTATTTTAGAGCCCGCTCAGGTTGAATCAGGAAGGCCCCACTCTGAATTCATGTATGCACACACTGCCTTGATACTGCCACCCAGAAAAAGAACTCATTCTGCACTCAGATGAAAAAAATTAGAGAGAACATTGGATGTCAGCCACTGATTTGATTAGGTAGAGATAAATGAAACACGTGTACCTTTTAAATGAGGATGAGCTTTCTTGCTCCTACTTAGTTTTTCAAACTTGAGTTTTATGTTTGAGACTGCCAATCTAATTTTGGGCTCCAAGTTATTTTCTATAGGTATTTGCTCAACTCTGATTGACACAAGCAGGAATCAAGCAAAGGGAATCAGTATCTGCATAGCTTTCTAACTCAATCCTTTGTACTCAGCTTGCACTCTAATCCAAAATTCAGGAGGAGACACTGATGCTGTTCACACAGACAGCCCAGCAGGGGCGTAACTACCATTAGGCAAGGGGAGGCGGCTGCCTGGGGGCCCCCAAGCCTCGAGGGACCCCCCAGAGGCAAGTCACATGTGAAGTGAATGTGTGTGTATCAGCGAGGGGCCCATTTTAAAATTTTGTCTCTGGGCCCACTCCAGCCTCGCTACGCCCCTGCAGCCCAGCCTGGGGTAGGCTGTAGGGATGTGCACGGAACTGGAACATCTTGTATCAATAAATACAGAACAAAAGCATTTCAATTCTTGATAACTTTTCCTATATATTTTGAAGTGGTGGTCAGACCAGAAAGTGACCATTTACCGCTGATTTTAACATGCAAGATCCTGGCCAGTATAGTTAAGACTACTTACAATTGACAACATGATTCTTTAGAGGAGGCTGGGCCTCTCAGAATCAAGTGGAGTAGACAAGAAAGTGCATTGGCGAATGATTGGCTGAACTCCGAAGAGGGTTGCCTACTGCACTCAGGAATTGTGAACGCTGATGTAGACCCAATGTCATCTACAGGCATTATTTTGGACCTCTGTGAGGCCCTTCTTCAAAAGATGCAAGCATTTGTCGTGAGGAACAAGTCTGAACCAAAGCAGAATATGCTCAGCACGAAAGATAGGTTTGACCATGAATGTCATGTTGCAAAGAAGGAGTTAACTGACATCTTCATTCAGCACAGGAGAGAATCCTCACCTGAGTCTAGCCAGATTATAAAGGACATGAAAAGGCAATATAAATCACTACTAGGAAAGAAGAAAAGGCAAGCCTTTGAACAAACTTGGCAGCATCTGATAGACTTGAAAATTCCTCTCTATTCTGGTGAATGATCTTGGGATACCCTGGTCGGAGTTTGTAATCCCTGACTTGCTGTATTCCAGCTAGAGTTTTGGAGGCACACTTCTATTTGCTGTCTGGTAGTGCCAGTCACAGCACCTTTGTGCTGGAGCTTTCATCTGAAAACATTCAGAATTGGCCTCCAGTTTTGATTGCGGAGGCCAAACAACTTATAGACCAACTCAAGAGTGGCAAAGCTCCTGGCAATGTCTTTATCCCAGCTGAGATTAAGGCAAACCCTGAGGGATGGGCACAGGTGCTGGCTGCCCTGTTTATCGATATAAACAATTTGGCATACCAGAAGATTGGGGAGTAGCCATTGTGGTACCTCTCTTCAAAGAGGGTAACAAAAATGTTACATCTAATTATAGACCAATAAGTTTACATAATATTATTAGTAAAATATATGCATGGCAATTAAATAAGAAGCTCACTGACTGGTTAGAGTGGGAGAAAATCCTGGAGGATCAGCAGGCAGACTTTAGACAAGGGCGATCTATGATTGATCCTTGTTTGTGGTATAACACCTAGCTGAAAAATATACTAGAACTTCCAAATCCATCTTATTTGCAGCTTTTGTAGATTTTAAAGCAGCATTTGACTCAGTCTGTACAAAACTCCTCTGGTCTAGGCCAGGGGTACTCAACTTTGGCTGTCCTGCAGATGTTGGCCTATAACTCCCTTAATCTCTGGCTATTGGCAACTGTGGCTGGGGATTATGGGAGCTGCAGTCCAAGCTCTAGTAATGAAAGTCAAGCGGTACAATGAAAAAATGGGACTACGACTAAATGTAAAAAAGGCTAAACTAAGGACAACGGGTACAGCAACCAGCCTCAGAATTGATAATGAAGACATTGAAGTGGTGGATAGCTTCTGCCTTTTAGGATCGACCATCAACAGTAAAGGATTCAGCAGTCATGAAATACAGACTAGCACTTGGTAGGGTTGCAATGAAGGCCTTGGAAAGGATTTTTAGATGCCGTGACGTGTCTACACCTACAAAGATTAGAATTGTTCAGACAATGGTTTTCCCCATGACACTCTATGGATGCGAAAGCTGGACTTTGAAGCAGCAAGATGGAAAAATTATTGACACTTTTGAACTTTGGTGCTAGAGAAGACATTTGAGGATACCATGAACTGCCAGGAAAAGAAACAAATGGATCATAGAACAAATCAATTCAGAATTTTCACTCGAGGCACAAATGACGAGGCTCAAACTATCATACTTCAGACACATTATACGAAGACCCAGTTCTATTGAGAAGTCCACAATGCTGGGAAAAGTTGAAAAAAAGAGAAGAAGAGGATGACCAGCAGCAAGGTGGATGGACTCAATTACAACAGCAATGAATGCACCACTGAGAGACTTTAAAGGCCGAGTTGAAGACATATCATCCTGAAGAGAGTCTATGTAGTTGCTAAGAGTCAACACCGACTCTTAATCAATCAACCAATTCAGACCAAAAACAGCTGGGGTGGGGTGGGGTACTAAGTTGAGCAGGCCTGGTCTGGGGCTCAGTGGCACTTCAATTGATAAAAGGCTTCTGCTGCTGCTGATAAAAACTGTTTAGATGGTTTCCAATACTTTTGTATGTGGACGACATGGTTATTCTGTCCCAGTCACAACTGGGGATGAGAAGAGCTCTTAAGGCCCTTGCCTTCTATTGTAAGGAAGAACAACTGCTTATTAATAATCAGAAAACAATTTTTTTGGCCTTTTCCAATGGGGGGGAATATAAATGGGGGACTGATAATCATGACATAGAGCAGGTCAAATGCTTTAAATATTTGGGGGTGGTATTTCAAAAATCTGGGAGGAAAACTGCTCAAATTAAATATGCTGCAGTCCAGGCTCAGAGAAACACATCTGCAATTCTCAGATTCCATAGATAACAGGGAGGGTTGTTTATTCCAGCTGCCATCAATTTATTTAAGGTGAAGTCGATGGTCCAAATGTTATATGGATACAGTTAGGTCTATATGCCAACTACACTCCGCTGGAGTGGGTCCAAGCCAGGTTCTTAAGAGCACTATTTCTGACTCTCAAATATATTTCCAGTGCCACTCAGACTGGAATCAGATGTTATTAAGGTTGAGGACAGAGCATGGTATTTAATATTAATAAGCTGGCTAAGAAACAACCTAATGTCCCTCGGCCTTTTACCTTTATTATTATCTGATAAGTACAGCTCTACTTAGTGGGAGAACGACACAAGGAAACTCTGCAGCTATGGTTTTTCAGCTGAAGCAATCCTTTTTGTGGGATTGGACAGGGCCAAACAACTCATCAAACAAAGGGTTTTCAGAATGATCTGACCGGAATATCTAGGACATTCCGGCCACTCAGTGGTGTGCTAAGAACCTGCTTAGCAGATTTTTAAAAAATACTCTCTCTAAACATAGATGGGCTTTTTTGAGTGCCCAGATGAATGCCCTCCCCTCTGAACTATTAGCTGGTAGCTATAGCAAAACCCCGTTTGAGCAGAGATGCTGCCCCTGAAACTCAGATGAGATCAAGTCAGTTGCACATGTGCTCTTGTGGTGTGCCTTTTATTCAGACTTTAGGCGAACATTAATCGATTGTGTTCTAAAAGATTTTCCCGGACAGCTGATGAATTTTACATCCAATATTTGTTAACATACACAAATTCATCACTTGCAAAATTCTGCAGTTCTGCAATATGAGTCCGACGTATTCTGCTTGCTAATGGGTAGAATCAATGTATAGTTCTAATGAGCATAACTGTGTTTAAATGTATATAACTGTTTTAGGTGTTCTGGTCAAAGACTGTAATAAAGACTGACTGAATACATATATTTTATATTTATTGGGAATGTTTTTGATCCCACCTCTCAATTGTTATATGGTCAGTTTTAAACTATTGCTACCCACTATAAAACTTGACATGGAAGGAGTTAAATCTTTGGATGCAGCATAATGTGTTTCAAAGTAGAAAGAAGTGGGAGCAGAAGAGAACACTGGAGATACATGGAAGGGGGAAAGTGTGCTGATATCCATAATAATAGTAATTCATACTATTATTCATAATGATATCCAGGGCAAGGATGAGAAATGGCAACACAAAATTTGGAAACCTCCTAAGGTTTTACACCTGCAGTTGCCTCATAGATCCCAATTAGACTGGAAAGAAAGAGATGCATTACACCTGGATTTTGAAAGGTTCACTTATCTGCTGTACTGAGGCCATAAAGCAAGTTTTTCAAACAAACTATTGATGCTTATGGATGAGATACTGGAGGCAAAAAAGGACCTCAGTCAGAACAACTGAGGATAGGCGGGCGCGACAAGTTTGCTCTAAAGGCCCTGCGGAGCCACTGAGATCATTCGTTTTTACAGAACCGTCTCATCCTCCTGCCACGGCAAGGGAAGGAGGTAGAGAGAGCAGCTGGGCCTGCTCCGAGTTTACACGCTACCTATGCCCTACAGCTCACGCCGCCACGCTAAACTACTACCACTGCAGCGCCCCGCGAATGTGTCACTTGACAACAGCGCAACATGCATAACTCCAACAAGGAGCAACGCCTCTCCTCGCTCGCGTCTTTCAGTACCAAACACCACCGGCGGCTTTTTGACTGGAATGGAACAAATATGGGCCCGGCCGGGAGATGGTTAGTCGTGCACAAAGGGCAAGTTACGCCTGAAGCGTGTATATATGCGACCCAGTCTTACCTTCGCGGCACCGGCAGCAGATTCCCAAGAGGCAGTCGCTGTGTCACACTTTGGGAATGAAGGAAGAGAAGCAAATAGCGGTTAACAGGCGCTGTGAATCTGCCAGATAATTCCCCCGAAAGGACCTTCCACGCCAAACGCATCGGGGAAAGCGCCTCGTTAGCAGGAACGTGCTTGGGGTGGCACATGTTTCCTACCCGGGCCCAAGGACCAAAGCGCACACAGGAAACCAGCCCAGCCGAGGACAGACGCCGTCACCATGGCGACCGAAGGCTCTTTAGAGCAGGAAGAGTGGCTGCGGCGCCTGGCAAGGGTACGTTTCTATTGCTCTTTACTTCTCAGTACTGGTTTTCTTCTTCTTGGAAATCGAGGAGGTTTTCTCTGCCTCCCCTCCCAAGCCTGAGCGTAGCTTTCCCCGAGAAGGTGTGAGGAAAGCCCCGCTTGTCTTTTCTGTCTATCCGAGAGCGAGCAAGGTTCTCTTACAAAATTTGGAAAGTCCCATGGTAGCCTTCGCTGACCGTCCTGTCCGCCCCAAATATTCGCCATTATCGCCGTCTCCGGCTGTGATCCCCGCCGCCGCAGGCAAAGACTACTTGGCATTACTACTTGACAGTCCCAGAGGAGGGAGCAGATTGTATCGCTCCCCGTATGTTGTTTGGGGAATTGGGAGCACAAAATATCTCTTTAAAAATAAATAAATCACCTGGCATGCTGTGGAGTTACAAAATCTGATAGGGTTTTTCTGGGGTGGGGTGGGGGTGGGGTGGGAGCGGGGCATCAGAAACTTATACCGGCCAGAAATCTCAGCATGCCATTGCAGACTGCACTCCTGCGTTTAATAGCTCAGTGGCGATTAAGGATAGGGCTCACTTGTGAAGCACGGTCAGCCACCCACAGGGAAAACGCAGAGGAGCCGGCGAGAGAAAGTCGCGGCTGTTCTTCCTTCTGCCCACTTTCCATCTCTTTTTCTGACTAGCCAGGAAGTGGGATCCCTCGCAAGGATTTTGCCCAAGAAGGCAAGAGGACACAGCTGAGTGTAGACATGACACCCAGAGTTCTGTGAATTTGTGGAGCCCACAGCCTACAGGGAGCTTTCCCAGGCAGTCAGGTGCAGAAATTAATTCTTGACCAGTCACACCGACCCACACTGGGAATGCCTCAGGCCTCAAAGATTTCTCTCTGGATTTCCACTTGGGAAAACTTCCTGGGTTTTTCCACTCAAGGAGTTTAGGATTTCTTAAGGAGTCAGACACAAGAGCAATCTTGTGAAAGCCGGTGCAGAGAAGTCCAGTGACTTGGATTGCTGAGAATAGGGCAGTAGTGTAGGGTTTCCTGTAAATTGTCCTATGCAAGGAGTGCTAAAAGCTTAATGATTTCAGCTCAGTCCCCAGTCCAGTGGATTGGCAGCCCTCTGTTTCATCTTAAAGAAGGGGAGAAGTTGTGGGGACAGATTCTCAAAAATGAGGGGATTGATTAAAATCTGGAAGGGCAAGTCATATCATTCCAGAGCACATAGGACTACAATAATAGAAGCTCAGTTAGAAAATATACCAAAAAGAAGAAAAGGTACTACCAAATCCAGGAGGATACCAGCATGACAAAACAAGTAGGGTCAAGGAAGCTATAAAAGTCGAGAAGACTTTCTTCAAAAAATTGAAGTCTTGCCCAAATGAGAACAGGAAGGAACACAAACTCTGTCAAAAGAAATCCAAGGAACATAAGAACATCCCTGGTGGATCAGGTCCAAGACATATCTAGTCCAGCATCCTGTTTCACACACAGGATGCCTCTGGGAAGCCCACAGGCAAGAGCTGAGGGCATGTCCTGCTGTTACTCCCCTGCAACTGGGAACAATAAGAAATGCAAAGAGTTTGAGCAACATGGCTAAAAGGTTCAAGAGAAATAATAAAATGTTTAAATACATCAGTGAGGTGGTCAAATTTGCAGATGACACTAAACTACTTAAGGTAGTGAAATCCATGACAGATTGTGAGGAGCTAGGGATGTGTACGAAACTGGGCAGGAGAGGTCTGAAGGCAGTGCTGGGGGGGTTGCACTTTAAGGATGGGAAGGTGCACTTACTCCTCCCTCCACTCCCCCCCCCCGCTGGCACTCTGTTATCAAAGGCTCCTTCAGCGTGGCAGCATACCTGCCTTCGGCCCTGTCCCCTCTTTACCCAGAAGTAGCTCATGCGAGCATGTCACATACTCACCCAGTCGCAACTACTACTTACAGATAACTGCGGGGTGGCAGGGGGGTACACTGCCGTCCCAACAGGCTTTTAGCAAGATGTATGCCAGTGGGGGGAATGCAGTGGTGTGTGTGTAAGTGCATCCTCCCACGCCCTTAAAGCCACTCCCCCGTCATCGAACCCTCAAGCCAGACAACGTTCGAACCTGTTCATGTACATCCCTAATAAGTGCACCCTTCTCCACCCTTAAAGTGCAACCCCCCCCCATCTTCAAACCAGCCGAACAGCTGGTTGTTCGGACCAGTTTGGAGGCTCTTAAAAGGGCCTCCGAACGGGTTTGTGCACATCCCTACGAGGAGCTGCAAAATAATTTGCCTGCTGATGTTGAAGAAAGAGGAGGCAACAAGCTTGTATTTCTTTCCTAAAGAAGATATCAAGCAAAGAAATAAATAAATCACCAGGAAAACAAAAGGGAAAGGAGAAGCTAAGTTTGTTAGGGCTAGTAATTTTCTAAGGTTTGATTTCTGGCTGTCTGGAAGTGTTTGTGTGTTTGAGGAGTTAGCCTGAGTGGGGGATTCATTCCAGGTGAGTGGCATTCTAGCTTGTGGGAAGTGTCACATTCCTTAAGAGAGTCGGTTCGTCTGCAGTTTGCTCCCAGGAGCTTTGCAAACAGGTGTCAAAGGAGTTTAGCAGGAGTTTAGCGAGAGATTGTTGGGAATTTCTGTGGGGAGACACACAAGTGGTCCCACTTCATCACAGAGGAGACACCCAGCACAATAATAAGGTGAGTATTACCCAACTTTTGTAATTTTCTTGGAGGACAAGCTTAAAACCTTTAATTAGTTGACACCTGCACCCAGTATCCAGCTTCAAGTGAACAAGCCCTCTATACAATAAATAGCCAATCAAACTAGTTTTAAAGGTAGAATGCCAGCAGGGGAGGGGGTGCTTCCCAGGGTATTGCACAGAGTGTCGCATGTATGATTATCTGCCTGAGGGGCAGAAGTCCTGGGTGTGCACTCGGTGCAAAGTACTCCTGGCTCTCAGGGAACAAGTTCATTCCTTCAAAGTCAAGGTGGGTGACAGAGAGGTGTGTTGAAGAGACCCTCAGGGATACGATAGAGGCATCCCACTCCCAGGCTGACAGCACTTCTGCTGTCATGGAGAGTGAAGGTCTCAAAGAAGGAAAACATCGGTCTGAGGAAGAGGGAAACACTCCCTTAGCAGGGACCCCTTCCTTGGGTGATGTGCACATGTCCTCTCACACAGAAGATACTCCTTCAGGGGTTATCTAAACCTCCTAATAGTGGGTGATTTGATCATTAGGGGCATAAAGAGATGGGTCTGTGACCCACATGGAGACCACATTGTGATTCACCTCTCCCCCACCCCCACCGGCCGCTCTCCAAAACTGCTGGCACAGGACTGCAGTGTACTTCCTTGCAGCCCTGGTCAGCGTTGTACCAGAAGTAGCTGACACACGAGCTCACAGCATGCATGCGCATCTGCCACTTCCAATATGATGCTGACTAGGGCTGCAAGGAGGTATGCTGCAGCCCCACACCAGTGGTTTGGGAGAGAGCACCGGAGGGGGTAAAGCTGCGGGGCAGGTAAGGGTACCCTCCCTGCCTCAAGGAACCCCCCTGCCTCCAAACCAGCTCAAACACTAGACTCTGAAACAGGTTCAGCACTCCATAAAAGGAGTGCCGAACTGGTTTGTGCACATCCCTAGTGCTGGGGAGGAGTCGGCAGTTGTGGTGCGCGTTGACACCAACGATGTTGGGAAATGCAGTCAGGAGGTCCTGGAAGCCAAATTTAGGCTGCTAAGTAGCATATTGAAGTCCAGGATCTCCAAGGTAGCATTATCTGAAGTGCTGTCTGTTCCACACGCAGGGACAGCGAGACAGGCAGAGCTGAGGGGTCTCAATGAGTTGATGAGATGGTGTTCCTGGGAGGAGGGGTTTAGATTTGTAAGGCATTGAGATACATTTTGGAGCAAGTGAAGCCTTTATAAAAGGGATGTGCTCCACTTGAACCAATATGGAACCAGATTGCTGGTGCTTAAAATAAAAAAAAAAGTCACAGAGCAGCTTTTAAAATGATGCCTGAGGGATTGCTGATAGGAACGGAGAGGTATCTAGTTGGGCCAGCAGAATCCCCTAAAGTACGGGGGTGCACATGTTTTGGATAAACCAGAAGGGGACAGAGTAGAGCCAGGAGTTGAGCAGAAGGAAACACATGTCAGTTTTCCAAAAATTTCAAAGGCTGATAAGGGGGATAGCACACACCAACACTAGGTGAGGGACTTGGCATATAGGTGTCTATATATCAATGCCAGAAGCCTCAGAACGAAGATGGGTGAGCTGGAGTGTTTGCTCACTAATGAAAACATAGATATAATGGGTGTAACAGAAGCCTGGTGGAATGGTGAGAACCAGTGTGACACAGCTATTCCTGGATATAAACTCTACAGAAGGGACAGGGAGGGGAAGATTGGGAGAGGAGTACCACTCGAGTAGCACTTACCCCCATCTAGAAGTTAGGGTAAGCAGTGAAGTGGCCAAATTTGCTGATGACACTAAACTATTTAGGGTAGTGAAATCCAAAACAGATTGTGATGAGCTGCAAAAAGATCTCTGCAAACTGGGGAAGTGGGCGACAAAATGGCAAATGCGGTTCAGTGTAAGCAAGTGTAAAGTGATGCACATTGGGGCAAAAATCTCCAACTTCACATATACACTGATGTGATCTGAGCTGTCAGTGAGTGACCGGGAGAGAGATCTTGGGGTCATGATGGACAGCTCATTGAAAGTGTCGACTCAGTGCATGGCAGCTATTAAAAAGGCTAATTTCATGCTATGAGTCATTAGGAAGGGGATTGAAAATAAAACTAATAATATTATAATGCCCTTATAGAAATCTTTGGTGCAGCCACATCTGGAGTACTGCGCACAGCTTTGGTCACGGTATCTTAAGAAGGATATTGTAGAACTGGAAAAGATGAAAAATAGGGCAGCCAAGATGATCAAGGGCCTGGAGCACCTTCCTTATGAGGCTAGGCTACAGCATCTGGGACTCTTTACCTTGGAAAAGAGGCAACTAAGGGGAGACATGATGGAGGTGTAAAAAATTAAGCATGGAGTGGAGAAGGTGGACAGAGAGAAATTTCTCTCTCACACCTAACACTAGAACCAGGGGTCATCCCATGAAACTGAAGGTCACAGCAGCTGTGAAAGAAGCAAATTCTATGCTGAAAGGAACTGAAAATAAAACTGCTAATTTCATAATGCTAATTTTATGTAAAGTTGAAAATTATGTAAGCATTTGGCTTTTTTCTTTTTTTCGTGTTGAGTTTATGGTGCAGCCACATTTGGGATACTGTGTACAATTTTGGTCACCACATATCAGAAAAGATGTTATAAAAGTGGAAAAGGTACGGAATAGGGCAACCAAAATGATCAGGGGTCTAGAGTACCTTCCTTATGAGGTAGGGCTACAGAATTTGAGGCTTTTTAGTTTAGATGAAAGAAGATCAAGGGGAGACATGATGAGGTTTATAAAATGATGTATGTTGTGGAGAGAGTGGATAGAACCATGGATCAACCCATGAAATTGTTTGGCAGGAAATTTAGGACTGACAAAAGGAAGTACTTTTTCTTGCAGCACAGAATTAATCTATTGAATTCTCTGCCGTGATATGTGATAGCCACTAGCTTGGATTGCTTTAAAAGGGGCTTAGACAAATTCATGGAGGGTAGATCTATCAATGGCTACTAGTCTTGATGGCTATAGACTATCTCCTGACTCAGAGAAAGCAGACCTCTGAATACCATTTTCAGGGGAACAACAGCAGGAAAGGAGCATGCCACTTTTCTGCTTGTGAACCTTCCAAAGGCATCATCTGGTGGGCCACTGTATGAAAGAGGATGCTGGACTAGCCTTGGGCCTGATCCAGCTTGTCTCTTATGTCAATTCAGTTAAAGGTCAGAACAAAAATGCTCTATTGCCCCTCATCTGCATACTTAGCTTTAAGATGCTTGGCTTTAATTGTATTCTGGCATGTTTTAATAGGTTGAAATCTACTCCAGCTTCACATGCCTTGTAACACAATATTTCTTGTGTCCATCAGGAACTCGGGCTTTCTCAAGGACGCACTTTACTCAACCCTGGAGAGCCTCCCATTTCCAGGTGGTTTTTCCACCAATCTAGTTCTGCACAAAATGTCCATATAATTCATTGCAAGGCCAATCCCATCTGGGGCATAAAATGCCTGCTTTTGCTGGGATGTTTCTAATGGCAAGCCATAGTTTCTCAGCATGAGCAAAAGGAAAGTGGCGGTGGAGGAGGGGGAAAGCTGTCTGCCAACACATCCCAGATTTTTGTTGTTGTTGTTGTTGTTGTTTATCCTTCTTGGCAGCTGTGGTGAGGGGAATTGGGTCATTGTAGGGTGTCCAGCGAGGCCAGCTGTCCTTAACCCTGGGGATGGAATGGTGAGGAGGCCCGAGGAGACAGGGATGGGTGGCAGCCGTGGAGAAGCAGAGGAAAGACAGCCAGTGGGCAGGGACTTGGCTGTAGTGGAGGAGGGGCAGAGCCCTGAAAGAGCCGAAGGGGAAGTGCGCAAGGATAACATGAACAGCACGCCTTCCGAAAGGAAAGGGTCTGAGCAGGAGAAGGGGGAAAGACAATGGCAGCAGCTGTAAAGGGTAGACAATTACAGGGAATAAAGAGGCGTGTTGTCCCTGTAATTGGGGGCGGGCAATGCATTGCCTGTGAGGAGGCATATAAGGAGCCAGCCAGGGATGAGACGTTGGCTGGCAGTGTTCCCTCTAACAGGGATTCCCAGATGTTGTGGACTACAACTCCCACAATCCCCAGCCAAAGGTCATTCCACCTGGGGATGCTGGGAGTTGTAGTGAACAACATCTGGGAATCCATGTTAGAAGGAACACTGGTGGCGAGTGTCAGAGCCTCCTGAAGAGGGGCAGACAAAAGGGGCAAGCAGCCTGGGACAGAGAAGGCACAGGTGACACTCTATCCCCTCCCCGTCCCTGCTCTGAGGCCAGCCCCAGGAAGCCCAGCCAGGCTTAGTAAAGTGGTCAGGGACGTGTAGCTGGACATAGGGCAAGAAGGATGGGAAGACATCAACCTTGACTTGGGAGAATTCTAAGAATAATAATTGGAGGAGGAGGATTTCACGTGAGATGCATGATTGTAAAATCTGAAAGGAATATAAAAGTAATTGTATGATTAGACTATTGCTGTTCATCCTCTTCTCCTCAAAAGTGAGTGCACATCAACCAGATCTTGAGATACTTTAAAAATACCTGCAGATAACATGAACAGAATGCATTTAGTTCTGCTATATACTATATGCAATCAGATCTTGATAAGACATATCTGCAATTTAAACTGAGCTAACATGTTTGGGAAGATGAAGCTCTTTTGCACCTTTGCCGTTTTTTCAATATTGTACTTTTTTCCTTGATACAGTTCAGTCCTATGATGCATGGCTTAGTCGCTGATTTCCCCCCTTCTTCTTTAGACTTATTTTGTCCATATTTTATGTATGGTTTATAAAGTCTGATTTCCACAAATATCTTTGCGGCATCTGAAATGGAGTCCAGTTCACAAAGGCTAAAATAAATTTGTTACTCTTTAAAGTGCCACAAGACTCTCTATTGTGTTTGCCTCAATAGATTAATTGGCTGTTCCTCTGGAATCTGTAAGTTACGTCTCAAGTATTCCCATTGTACAGATGAGTAGCTGAATCTGAAAGACAGTGACTATACTGAGACCATAGCAGAGGTTGGAGGAGAAATAGGACTCTCTGGGCAAGTTCTAACCATATTCTGAGCCAGCTGGCTGTTCTGTTGATGAAAGCAATCTCACCATTGAATCTTTTCTGTATCTGCCTTGTCCTACAATGTTGGACATAAATACTCGATTGCAAAAAAATGTTTCTGTTGCTAAACCAAACACTTGTAATCTCTTAGGACAAAAGGTAGTGTATATATTTTAAAACAAAATGTTAGTCTGCAAGTAGCAAAAGTAAAAGTAAACGAAAAAACAATATTGTGATAACGATTCATTCTCTGTGGAGAAAGGAAGATGATGATGTGTTCTGTAATGAAGAGAACAATGTTACTTGAATGCTCAGTACAGGTATTAATGGAAGGAACAGTTACATGGACTTAGAGTAAAATAGTTGGACCTTTGCGTGGTAGCCGCCTCTTGCTTTTGATTCTGTGCTTTACTTCTAAATTAAAACTACTAAACTAGAAGCCTGGGGAATTTAGTGCTAAGATACTGGACTGCGAGCATAGGCACCCTGCGGTCTGGAGTCAAGAGTGTTGCTCATTGGATGGGTGGTGCATCCCAATTGTTGTTTTCAATATTTGAAATCACATGTGTGAAAGCTGAGGCTGTTCTAAATCAAACCAGTGCTGATTGACCCTAATTCTTATAATAGGTATATCAGGCATGCACTGTCCTTGTGGAAGCTTAACATGTTTAATCCCCTTCTTGCTTCTCAATTACCAGAATCTAGAATGCTATGGAGGGCTACTGCCACAAGAACAATAACTTTTACAAGCGAGTAGGGCCACCTTACATTCTCAGTTGAACTCATGTGCAACAGCTCATCATGTGCTTCCACCTGTTACACTTACAAGATTTTCCTTGCCCCCTCCCCCCTTCATTTTTTCATCACTTTTAGCTGTCATGTTACTTTTCTGGTAATGGAAAGCCATTTTTTTAAATTTAAATACAGCTCAGGCAGACAATGATTTTTTCCCCAAAAAGGTTGATGCCAGGATGACTACTTGGGATATGTACACACACATTCCAACTTTGCTACTGATAAATATGATTCAAAAGGGTTTTTTATTGTTTCAAATACCTGCCAGTGCCTATTTGATGAGAGTTTAATGGGTTAAAATAAATATTATGTACTCTGCACAAGCAATGTGTCTCTGATCTCTTTAGACTCTTAAACAACCTCAAACCAAATATTGTGTAAAGTAAGAACAAATGTGTATTTTGGTCCAATATGTATCAGTACCCACATCAGCTTAATAATACATATTTTGATTTTGTTAAGGCATTTGAGAGAGCATTCTTGTGTTAATGTACTAATGTAATCTATACATTAATACAAGCCTACATGTACAAAACAGTAATGTGACAATGGCTTAGAGTGAGTGGGCCCTTAGTTTTCAACAGTAGTTCATAATCCCACTTGCCACCTTTGACCTAGCAAATAATCCATTGTCCTTTGATGAGCATGACCAAAACAGCTCCTTCCACTCTAAGTTGGAAGCAGGTGGAGATTGTCAGTGCTGCCAGTAGGATTTTCTGGACCCACTTTATTGTATATAGATTGCCCCCCTCCCCATTCTATCCCTCAAGAACCTTTGCTTGGCAAGGACCCCTTGCTACTATTATCATTTAGAGCAGAGATCCTCAACGTTTGGCCCCCCGATGTTCTTGGACTTCATCTCCCATAATCCCCAGCCAAAGGCCACTGGGCCTGGGGATTATGGGAGTTGAAGTCCAAGAACATCTGGGGGCCCAACATTGAGGATCCCTGATTTAGAGTACTCGGCTGCCCATCTGTTTCTTCTCTTCCTCCAGTCATGTGTACATACCAATGGTGAGAGAGACTGACAGACATCCCAGTCCTATCCATGTGCCTCTGCATGAGGTCAAGGGCAATCTCTTGCTCCCCTCCCCAGTTCCAAGCTTGGAGCTGGTGCAGTGTTCCCTCTACCAGGGATTACCAGATGTCATTGACTACAACTTCCAGCATCCCCAGCTACAATGGCCTTAGGCTAGGAAATATGGGAGTTGTTGTCAACAATATCTGGGAATCCCTAGTAGAGGGAACAGTGAGCTGGAGATTGGGGTTGAGAATCATCTCCACACAGTGCTACTTCAGGGATAATCCCCCATCTCCAGGACCAAACTTGGAACTAAGGAGGAGAATGGCAAGGTTGCTGTTTTGATGCTGCGTTGCCAAAGCAAATGGATGCTCACTGTTTTAATATAGAAGTTGCATGTAGAGATTAAAGTAAGCTACAGTTCTGACCTTTTGCCCTTCTACACAGGATCTTGCTGCACAGTTGTGACTTCTTTGATATGATTTGGATTCTGATCATTGTAGCAAGAATTTTCTAAGAAATTTTGCTCACATATGGGATTGATGAGGACTCCAGATGCCTGATATTTAGCCTACACAGTACAAAGATTGTCAAAGACTTCTATTTTGCATCCCTATAATTGCATAACCCTTCTTCTTAAGTCCCTTCACTTATTTGCCACTCTCATAAGAACATAAGAAAAGCCTTGCTGGATCATACCAAAGGTCCATCTAGTCTAGCACTCTTTTTCCAACAGTGACTAGCCAGATGCTTTTGGGAAGCCCACAGTTAAGGCATATGTAACTGCCCGCCCCCCACTGCTGCTTCCCAGCAAATAGAATTCAGGATCCAGAGTTTCTATATAGCAATGAGGACTAATATTTATTTATTTATTTAACACATTTTTACCGCCCAAAACCTATGTCTCTGGGAGGTTTACAACAAGATAAAAACAAAGGTAAAACATTAGTTAAAAACAAAAACAAGAAATTTAAAAAACATTTTTTTAAAAAAAAAACCATTAAAAAAATATCAGTAAAAAGCCTGGGTGAACAGTTGTCTTTAAAGACTTTTTTAAAATTGTCATAGATGGGGAGGCTCTTATTTCACTAGGGAGCGCATTCCAAAGCCTCAGAGCAGCAACGGAAAAGGCCTGTCCCTGAGTACCCACCAGACGAGCTGGTGGCAAATGCAGACGGACCTCTCCTGATGATCTCAGTGGGCGGTTGGGTTCATGAGGAAGAAGACATTCTCTTAAATACCCAGGGCCCAAGCTGTTTAGGGCTTTATAGGTTATGACCAGCACCTTGACTTTTGCCTGGAAACATATTGGCAGCCAGTGTAACTCCTTCAATACGGGAGTAATATGGTCTCTCCTAGATGACTCAGAGACCAGCCTGGCTGCTGCATTCTACTACCAACTGTTGTTTCCGGACTACGTACAAGGGCAGCCCCACATAGAGCGCATTGCAGTATCCAGTCTGGAGGTTGCCAGCAGATGTACCACTGTTTTGAGGTCGTCTATCTCAAGAAACTGGCGCAGCTGGCGTATCAGCCGAAGCTGATAGAAGGCACCTCTGGCCACTGCCTCAACCTGGGACACCAGGGAGAGACTTGGATCCAGAACCACCCCCTAGACTGCATACCAGTTCCTTCTGGGGAAGTGTGACCCCATCCAGAACAGGCAGATCAAGATAATCTCTCGGGTTTCAACCCCACACAATGAGTACCTCCGTCTTATCTGGATTTAGTCTCAGTTTGTTATCCCTCATCCAGCCCATTACCACCTCCAGGCAGGCATTTAGGGAGGTTGTGCCCTCTCCCGATGATGCTGACATGGAGAAATAGATTTGGGTGTCGTCAGCATACTGATAACACCCTACACCAAATCTCCTGATGATCTCTCCGAGCGGTTTCATGTAGATATTAAACAACATCGGAGACAATACAGAGCCCTGAGGGACACCATACGAAAGTTTAGATTTTGAAGAACAACAGTTTCCAAGAGACACCATCTGGAACCTGCTGGAGAGGTAGGAATGGAACCACTGCAGAGCAGTTCCTCACTCCAAACCCCCTCAGACGCTCCAGAAGGATACTATGGTCGATAGTATCAAAAGCTGCCAAGAGGTCCAAAAGGACCAACAGAGTCACACTTCCTCTGTCATTTCCCAGTTGGAGATCATCCATCTGGCCAACCAAGGCAGTCTCCAACACATAGCTAGCCCGGAAGCCAGTTTGAAATGGATAATCAGTTTCCTCCAAGACTGTCTGGAGTTTGGAGACCACCACCCTCTCAATTACTTTGCCCAGCCACGGAAGGTTGGAGACAGACCTGTAGTTACTCAGCTCTGAGGGATCCAAGGTATGCTTCTTCAGAAGCCATCTAATAATTGCCTCTTTAAGACTAGGAGGCATCCTACTTTCCCTCAGAGACGCATTTATAATCTCTACCAGGCCTTCTACAACAACCCCCCTGCCAGATAGTATACACCATGTCGGGCAAGGGTCAAGAGAACAAGTGGTGGGCTGCACTGTTCCAATCAGCTTGTCCACATCCTCAGGAGTCACAAACTGGAACTGTTCCAACCTAACCACATAAGGAGTTGCTGGATAGCTCCACGTCAGACACTGAAGTAATTGTGGAGATGGAGTGTAAGTGTAAGTCGGCCCGAATAAGAGAGATTTTGTCCACAAAGAGTTCATTAAACACATCACAGTGGGTAGTAGATGGTTCCAGATTCTGATTCAAGGGAGGAGGAGCACATACTAGCCATCTTACAACCCTGGACAACACTGCTGGACATGAACGTCCGGATGCAATACAGGCAGAAAAGAATCGCTTCTTTCCGCACGTATCGCCTGAGCATAGGTCTTCAAATGAGCTCTATGTTACAATCTGTCGGATTCACGCCAAGTCTTTCTCCAACTGTGCTCCAGTTGTCTACCTCACTGCTTCAGCCCCCATAGTTCTTCCGTATACCAAGGGCCAGTTTTGAAGTGGGTTGGAGAGGACACTTAGGGGCGATCATGTCTACTGCCCTGGTGAGTTTGGTGTTCTAATTCTCCACCAGGGCATCAACAGGATCGCTGGCAGAGCTAACACTAAATCCCTCCAAGGCTTCTTGAAATCCAATAACCTTCTCGGGCAGACCATGCTAATAGGTCCCTCGCCCCTGTGAAGGTGGGGTGTGACTGCGAGTCCAACCTTAACCAGATGGTGGTCCGTCCATGACAATGGGGAAATCACAGGATTCCCCACTCACGGAACACCACCCTGATCAGAGTGAAAGACCAAATCAAGCATGTGACCTGCAATGTGGGTTGGTCCTGAGACCACTTGAGATAGGCCCATAGTTGCCATGGCCGCTATTAACTCCTGAGCTGCCCCAGACAAATTGGTCCCGAAATGAACATTGAAGTCCCCCAGCACCACAAGCCTGGGAGACTCCAACACCAAAACAGAGACCAAGTCAGTCCGCTCAGTTAGGGACTCTGTTGAGCAGCGGGGCAATTGGTACACCAACAGAAGCCCCAGTCTATCCCTGATCCCCAAACTTAAGTACACACTTTCAATATGGTCTGACACTCTAACAGGGATCCTGGTAAGGGAGATATTGTTCTTATAGACCACAGCCACTCCACCTCCCCGCCCGTGGTCCCTCACCTGCTCTTCAACAGAGTACCCTGGAGGGGGAAGCTGGGACCACACTGGGACCCTAGCCTCCCCCAACCAGGTCTCTGTAGTACATAGCAGGTTGGCACCTTCATCCAGAATCAAATCATGGATGGTTTCTTATTTGTTCCAGACTGACCCAGCATTACAGAGGAGCAAGGTGAGGTTCCAAGGGTGGTCAGCACTGCTCCCCAAGGTCAAAGAGCTGGCAGGACAGCTGGAAGGATTAACAGCTATTAGTTTTCTATGTCCCCTTCCCCTTTAATGGCCCGCTTACCTGCCAATGTTATTTC
This sequence comes from Hemicordylus capensis, assembly GCF_027244095.1. Lineage (NCBI taxonomy): Eukaryota > Metazoa > Chordata > Lepidosauria > Squamata > Cordylidae > Hemicordylus > Hemicordylus capensis. Next base: position 109,892,178 of record NC_069657.1, on the reverse strand, counting down.
TTTGGTTTCCCATCACCACTGGAATTGTTGCCCCACAGTCAGTGGACACGACCCTTGTCTCCCTGTCTCCAGGCAAGCCCAGACACATTCTAAAAGATCCTCTCCCAGGACTAATTAAAACAGAAGCCACATTATTAAATGCCCACCACATTAAAAAATACCTGGGCCAAGAGGCTTGGCCCTCACCCTCACTGTTGCCCGAAGTGGCTCCCCCAAAGGGGTGACCCCCTTTGGTGTTGCCCCTTTGGTGGCAACTCTGCCAGAGGCATGCCCGCTGCCACAAGCAGCATCCCTTTATAGGCCAGAGATAGCAACTCTGGTCAGCTGGTAAGCAAAAACTGCTGACTCACTCCTGGTCCTGATCCTTTGAAGCAGCTACTGGCAAAGGCCACAGTTCTGCAGGTCAGGCAGGGGGCTGACAGGTGGACTCACCTCCCCCACCACTCCTGCAGGCAGATGTTCAGCAGCAGCAACAACAGACAGCCCACACCAGTCTCTCACTCTGAGGGCTATCTACGAATCAGGTGGTCTCTCCCAATGCTGCAGGGCTTCTGGCAGGCGCGTTCCTATATAGGGCCAGAGATAGCCCCTCTGGTAAGCTGGTAAGCAACTGACAAGCTGGTAAGTAAACTGCTGACTCACTCCTGGCCCTGATCCTGCAAAGCAGCCACTGCCATTGATAGCCATTGATAAGTCCATTGTCTGAATTTCTCTAATCCTCTACAAAAGGCATCTAGGCTAACAGCCATCACTGTATCTTGTGGCAGTGAATTCCAAAAATTCATTATGCATTGAGTGAAGTACAGTTTGTCCTGCATCTCTGGACAATCAGTTTCAGTGGATGGCCCTGAACTCTAGTATGAGAGAAGGAGAAACATCTCTCTCTCTCCATTTTTTCCACTCTATGCATCATTGTATAAACCTCAATCTGTCTCTTGTTGCATTTCCCCCCTAAATGAAAAAGTTCCAAATGTTTTAGCCTTGCCTCATAGGGTAGGTATTCTAACTCTAATTATTTTGGTGGTGGTTTTTTGCACCTGTTGTGGTTCTGCAATATTATTTTTGAGATCGGGAGAACCAAACTATATGCAGTATTCTAAATGTGGTTTCATCATAGATTTGTATAAGGGAGTTATGATCCTGCCCATCTGGTTTTTGATCTTTCTAATCACCCATAACATGGAATTTAGCTTTTTCAAAGCAGTAAGCGTACAGACTTGACATTTTAGTTACACTTCTACTGTGACATCTATCTCTTTATTGACATTAAAAATTATTATACTGCAAGGTATTCAATAACTGATTGGGACTCAGGATAGTTTTACTTATTACGATGTTGCTATGTTTGACCTCTTATATATTAATATTTGTTTCCTTGGATAACTGTATTTAACTTTGTACATGGTCTTGTGAGAATAATCTTATAGGCAGGCTATAAATACATAAAGTAGATCCACTTCATCCTTTCATTTACAGCAAGACTGTTTACCCAGTGCTTCCTGTTGTTTAATCAGTTGCCAGTTAATAAGATGACCTGTCCATGATCATTAAGTTTCTTCACATTATACATCAACTTCAACCTTTAATCTACCCCATAAGCATAGTGTTCTCCACTTCTGTTCCAAGGATCTTTCGTCTCTCGTCTTCATTACTTCATTACTGATCTGCTACCATCCTCTTTCTTATTCTTGCCTGTCTTTATGACTACCTCATCACTTTTCCTGTGCCTGGAGCATCCTTCCCTTCGCTGTTAAGAAGTGACTTCTCACTTTAACAGATCTCCTCTTATTGTCCTCTGCTTGAACAATGCCTTTCCTAAACCATCCGCTACTATTTTATCTTAAGAATAGTTTAGTAGCATGAAAGTAGTAATAATTGTGTCAGCCCTGATTCTGAATCAGGTAGAGGGTCCCCTAATCAACTTAGTTGATACATTGCAGTCTTATTGGCACGATGGAGACAGAAAAATAGGGCATTAGAGTACAGAGTATCTGAGAGTATTGAACCATGTACTATATTCCTTGGCTGCATGATGGTTGTGATCCAAATTGCTGTACATAGGAATTCCTATTTCTTTTTTATGAAGGCACATTGAGCACAAGCAATGAAAGTTGCCAGAGAGCAAAGAGAGCAGCTCTGTAGAGGTTGATGGGAAACCTCTGTACACACGAATCTCAGGACAGTAACTGCCATGTGGAAGCAAGTCCTATTGGAAATAATGATTTATTTGCATGTTAAAACTGTTTACTACTGGGATATAACTATCATCATAAAATCAAGCTACCTGAATAATACATGTTCCTAAGTCCACAAAAAATCTGCATAGTGTCTAGGGAATTATTTAGGCAGATTTTATTGTTTCAAATACATTGCAGGACACATTCAGTGCAGTCTTTTGTAGCTCATTAGCAATTTCTTTAATGAGTTTCTTTTTTAGTGATAGATAGTTAAAGTAACAGACAAGTGACAGATTGTTTGTCTTTAATGATTTCCCTATTTCAGGCCCATTACAAAGCAATTAGAAATCTGACAGCATTTTCACTCTGCATTACTGATTATCTAAAGTGATGAGAAACTAGAGGTGATGAATATTAATTGTATATTTTCATATGATTATCATAAATTATTACCTTGTCTAATGTGCTGCAGGTGAATTAAGAGCAAAAGGAAGAAATTCAGTCAGATATATAATTTGAAAGATGGTATGATGTGGTTTATACCATTGTCAACAGTGCCAATTTATCTGTATTCCCACCCCCCATTAAAATAACTACTTAACTTGAATTCAAGAAGCAGTGTTAATAGGATGTTAAGTAATTCTGGCACCAGGCTATTATTATTAATTGTTTTAAATGTGCTTATTTTGAAATATAAATAAAATTGATACTGCAGCAAATGTAGCATGGGATATTGGGGGCGGGGATCTAATTTTGCTATTAAAAGGAGCAAATAAATACATTTCAATATTTTGGACCTAGTTGTTGAGATATGTTGTGTGATTTCAAAAATTTCATTTGCAAAATAGTATCAATGTCAGAAATTAATATGACTGTTATACTAAAAAAAAGCAATTTCGGGGCTTTTAATCACTGTAATTGTTTAATTGTTATATTGTTTTTAATTTGTTTTAGCTCTTTACTGTTTTAGTGGTTTGTTTTAATTGTAAACCGCCCTGAGCCATTTTGGAAGGGCGGTATATAAATTAAATAAATAAATAAATAAATAAAATTAAGGGTTTATGTAAAGGTTATAATTCCAATGGTGTACTAGCAAACATTTATCAGATTCTATTGGAACTTGAAGATGAACTTGGAAATAACTTTAGACTAAATGGGTGTTGAGGATTTATTTTCTGCAGAAAAGTGGAAATTTTATTTTTTCAGGTAGGTATTAGGCTTGTGTATCATGCCAGCCACTATTATTGTGCTCCTGTAGCCTGTTCTTAAACAATATGGTGTCTCTTAATAATTCCAGAATATTTACAAAGGTTTGTAGTCAAGCAAATGTATGTATGATGGGTGCTTCTGCAATGGTCATGTTGGCTAGGAATCACATATGCAGGACAGCAAATGAAAATGTTCATGCCTCTGTTCTGGAGGTACTGTCAACCTTCCATTGCAGACTGCCATGAAGAGGTGACTTTCAAGAAGGGGGAAGTTTCCCATGTGACAAGGCAACAGAGCAAAGAGGACTGCATAAAAGCTTAGTGTTGAGTGTTAAGTTATCTGCAAAATGTTTTGCAAATTTTTGTTTAAACTGATTTAAAAGAACAGCCTCAATGTTGAACTTTTTACTAAATCACTGCCAGAGTTTGAATTTGTTTTGTTTTGTTTTTTAAACCAACATACTACAATTACAATCACAATAAGTGGTTGTATCACTAGTAAACAAGTTACAGATAATTTACAAGTTACATATGCAAATAATATTTAACCCATATACTGTATTTCATATACATAAATACACTTTGTACTTGATAGTAACAAACTGATTGATTTGTTCATGCATGCTTCAAGATTTTGCCCCCTGTTATAGAGAGGTAAGGGTGTGTGTGCATGTACACACAGAACGGGAAGGGAAAGGGAGCAATTACTTAAAATTATCCAAACACCACTCCCTTATTCCAATTTACTCCTTAGGAGGTGGGATCAAGCCCTCCTTCCATCACCACCAATTCAGCCAGCGGTGGCAGGGGTCTGCTCCTTTTTTAAAAAGTGTCACTTCATCTACCTTCTTATACATGTAGCACTGTAGTTTTCTTCCCAGCCCTTTCCCTGTACCTCAAATATATTGGTGATCTTAACACAAATAGTTTGGTAAGCCTCACCGTGGTCCAGAGCATGCTCCATCTTCCCTCTCACCCTCCTCTCTTTCTTGATCCCTGCATGACATCACTGATTACAATCCAAACAAAAGTCCTGCCAACTCTGGTTTGCCAGTTCTGGCCAATTGCACATGCAAGCTACCTCTTTCCACAGATCTCGGGACAGTTTGCACTAGCTGACGACATCACTCATGGTCTCCAATTGTGGGAGGTGTTGTTGTCCTCAGCAACTGGACCTGTGACAGTTTTCATGTTCCATTTGCCACATACACAGTGATAGGCCCTCCACCGCAGTTCCCAGAGATGAAATGCCTGTGACTGGGAACGCCTGCTGTTTAAAGTACTTGGGGGCATGTTCTTTTTCCTCCTCATGTCTCTTTAGTGCTTCTAACAAGCCCTTAGTTTTAATTTGTAACTCCCATTCCTGATTTCTCTCGGGGTATGTTTAGTTCTTTCCTCACATGCAGTCATGGGCACTTGCCAGGTTTTGATCAGTGTGATGGTTTCCATCTTTATGGCCACTGACAAAATGAAATCAGCTCACCACCACCACCACCACCTAATGCTCCAGCTGGAGTCTTTCCAAGACTCTGCAAAACCTGAGCTAAGTGAAGGCCACTTGGAGCTCCATTTCACTGTTGCATTTGATATGAGCCCAGCTTAAATGTTGTTTGTCAAGAACATTCATTCATTCGTTAATTAATTAATTAATTAATTAATTCAAGTTATAAACTGCCTGACTCCCAAAGCCCTAGGTGATTCACAAACCATAAATATAATAAAAAAACTATTAAAACAACCATGAGTAAAACAATTTAAATCATTCAAGGATTACTAAAAGCCAGGCTCAAAAATGTGTCTTAAGGGCTCTTTTAAAGGCTGACAAAGATGTTATGCCACAGATATCTATAGGGAGCGCATTCTACAGCCCAGGAGTGACTACAGAGAAGACCCACTCCTGAGTCACTGCCAGACAAGCTGGCGGCATCCAGAGACGGTCCTCTTTTGATTACCTTAATGTGGGGGTGGGGATCATGCAGAAGAATGTGCTCTCTCAGGTAATCTGGTCCTAAGTTATTTAGGGCTTTAAACATGGCCAATAATTTAGGTCCCGAGGCTGTCAGGCCCAATCTTCCTTCTTCAATCTTTCTGTATAACATGGCGTGAAAGAGGGGAAAGCATGCTCCCCCGCCCCAATTTAAAGAGCCTTCACATGACTATGCCCAGCATCGCTTTTGGTGGTGGATATATGCTAGCAAGAAAAGTGGCTTTTGGCATGCAGTACACATTCAAGAATGTGACTTTTTAAAAAAATGTGAGACATCCCTTCCTGAGCCCCAATTTTACACAGATGAGAGGCCCCTGGACATTATTTATTCTAACAGTAACTCTCACCTTCCTGTTCAATGCTTTCAGTTTGTCAAAAAAAGCCTCCAGCACGCTGGGTACCAGCTTCTCGGCCACCTTTGCTAAAGGGGTATTTAACAATTTTGCCAAAAGATAATTCATGTTCATAAGTGTAATGGGATGGTAGTTGGATGGCAAAGTGTCGTCCTTATAGGAAAAAAGTGAGAATTCCTTGGTACATAGAGTCCGGTAACATCTCCACATTTTCCATAGCTTGAATGAAAATTGTAACCAAGAGTTTCAAGAGCTGTCCCTTATAGGTCTTGTAAAATATATAGCCAAACCCATCTGGTCCTGGAGTGAATTTAATTGGTGCTTCTTTCAAGACTGCCTAGACATCCTTGACTGAAATTGGCACCAGTTAACTTCACATTCTTCTTTGCTCAGTCGGGGCTTATCTTTAACTTCAGTAATTTCCAAGAAGCAGCATACCATCTCTTCCCATAGGCCTTTATCAACATACAAATCTATGTACACTTCCATTATATGAAGCATATCCTCTGTCGTCCATCGTATTTTGCCTTTCAGGTCTGTCCAGAGCCCTTTGAAATCCTTTACTCTGTGCGTCGTTGTTCTTTTCAAGACCCACTTGTGGTCCTTAACCATGTAACCTTCTGTCCTGCACCTTCCGCCCCCCACCCCGCCCACCTGTCTTCCAATTTCTTGCAACAGTAAGTTACTTGGTAAAGTTTCAGAGACTCTTTTCATTTCTGCTCTGTTGACACTCACCCTGACGTGGTGTTGAGTATGCAGCTTGAATATTTACACTTTTTGACCATTTTGGACCCCAGAAGGTTCAAATTGACTGGAAGAGACCCACAATGTATTGGAATTATTTGTGGGACCATCATGGAAAAGATTCAGAATAGGCAGTGTAGAATGAGAGTAACATAAGTGGATATTACTGGTGGAGGGGGTGGGAGGCTCAAAGTCGCTAGGGATTATTTTTCCTACTTTGACCTATTGCTAAAAGTCTGGCAAAAGGTTTCTGGTCTCTCTGATAATTATTCTTTATTAGTACCCTATTAGTATCCAGGTATGACATCTGGAGTCATACCTGCTATCTCTTCACCCTGTCTTGTTATTGCAACCCACTCATGTTCTGTTGAGATTCATTGATTTATTCAGGTTAGTTTTGTGTCCATGCAATCAAGCTACTTCTGTTTTTTATTCCCTATTTCAAGTTTGCTTGATTATATGCAGTTGGAGAGAATCATAACTACGCTGACAGTAGACTGTGTGTTATCCTCAAGTACTGAGTTCCTTAATGAGAGTAACATTAAGCATTTTGGTTATGTATTTCACCATTTCCAGCCAATACGAAAGAAGATACATGGCATAGTTAACCTGATCATTTAAAAAGAACCAAGGCATAATAAAGCAGATAACTGAAAGATGCAGATCCCAGTTAGATTCATTCATAACTTGCACAAAAGGGTTTTTTAAAAACATGCCAATATATGAACTCCAGAACACACATTTGGTTCCTGCCCATTCCCCCCCCTCCCCCGCCCATGAATCTTTTTATTTCCAGATTGGTAAGTCCATCTGAAATGCACAAAAATCAAAGGAGTGCACTGATTTTTGTTATAACCTCAAGATACACATTTTTGGCCAATGAGGAAGTGTAGATGATTTGTTGAGGATAACCTTCATAAAAATATGCCACTTCAGTTCTCAGTGCTCATACCAGATGCATTCTGTTTACTTCAGTGAAGCATTGTGACCTGGGTTTTGAGGACCTTGCTGCTTGTTGATCGTGCTGCTCTAAACTCCAGAAAGCAATTATTTCTAAAAATTGATCCCTTTTTAATTCCATGGTGCTCAATTTATTCTTTGAGATGATTCAGTGACACAACTTAGTAGCATTATTCCAGTGGTATGATGGATAGTGCCCCTTCCATGTATTTACTTTATTTAAAATATTTATATCCCGCCCCTCCAGTACACTACTGCTCAGGATGGCTCACAACAATAAAATAGATACAATGTAAAAAATAAAATAAAATTAACCATATTAAGTAAACAAGTTAAAAGTCTGGCTAAAAACCACAATCAGTATTAAGTTTCAAATTAAAAATTATTTTAAAAGCTAAAAATTGAAACTAAAGAACTTACCAGATATAACCAAAGATAGAGAATTAAAAAGCCTCTTTAAAAAGATGTGTGTTTAGTTTTTTTAAAACACTGAGGGAGGGAGCATGGCAAAGCTCTTCAGGGAGGGCGTTCCAAAGCTGAGGGGCCAAGACCGAAAATGCCACACGTAGTATTTCTTCACCTGAATCCATATTAATAATCCGGATGGATTTGGTTTACATCAAATTAATTAAACATGTCATTTAAATTATTAGTCAGGAAAACTGGCCGAAGCCAATCCCTCAGAAGTTGGCACCTCATCACTGACTGCCTCTCTTTTAAATGCTACCCCACAGGTGTTGCTTCTCTCACAATGGGCAGTACTGCTCCAACTGGGCTCTGCTGCTCTCGTGAGAGAGGCGAGAGTTGGCCGTGCTCCAGCTGACACACTGCCTTAATGTGGAGCCAGCAATGCCTTGTTGCGGTGTTTCTTGGCGTTAGTCTCCAGCTGATGTCATCAGACTGGGATAATGGCCAATGTGTGAGGGTATATGCTTGTCCAATCTACAGAATGGGGCTAGTTGCTCCACCCGCTCCCTGACAATATTACTAACTACAAACAAGAAAACATGTGTTTGTAATTTTGAATTCTTGATATCCTACATCAGTGTCCTTTGCAGATTACATTGTCATCATATCTATGTACAATCACCATTCTTTAATCTGATATCTTCCTGCATATAGTTAATTTTATAATCATTGAAAGCATTGATATTAACCCTGTTATACAGTTGGACATGTTTATTTTGCTTCCATTAGCTTACCAGCTGACGTGTCCTGCAGAGTAAAGTTTCACACAGTGGTCCCCCAGATGCCGCTGGAAGCCTACATGCCCTCTCTCCTACTGTTACTCCCTGCAACTGGTACAGAGGCATCCTGCCTTTGAGGCTGGAGGTGACCTATAGGCCTCCGACTAGTAGCCATTGATAGACTTCTCCTCCATGAAGTTATCCACACCCCATTTAAAGCCATCCAGATTGTTGGCTGTCACCACATCTTGTGGCAGAAAATTCCACAAGTTGATTATGCATTGTGTGAAAAAGTACCTCCGTTTGTTGGTCCTAAATTTCCTGGCAATCAATTTCATGGGATGACCCCTGGTTCTAGTGTTATGTGAAAGTGAGACAAATTTCTCTCTATCCCTTTCTCCACACCATGCATGATTTTATAGACCTCTATCATATTTCCCCCCAGTTGTCTTTTTTCTGAACTAAATAGCCCCAGGTGTTGCAGCCTTGCCTCATAAGAAAGGTGCTCTAGGCCCCTGATCATCTTGGTTGCCCTCTTCTGCACCTTGTGCATTAAACGGTACTGCTATGGCAGCGGGCCAGCATGGAGACCAAATCTTGTTAGCATGGTGCCAGTGATGGGATAGAAAGAGCTTCCACAGATCAGGGGCTTCTCAGTGAGAGAACACAGACTGCTGTTGTCATGAGAGCCTGAACCTAAAAACAGCCTGACACACTTAGCTTCATTCCCCCAGAGATCTGGGGAAAGACACTTTAGTAAACTGTACAGAGGTGAAGAAGTGGACCACAGATGACCTTGGCATGAGGACCTTCCTGCTTGGCCACTGGTGGTGCCTGCTGAGGTCATGGATCTTCTCTCCTGACTAAGATACCTGGTGACTAATCAAGTACAACTCAGCATGGTGGGCTCCCATCCTGGTCTCACTGTTTACATACATTAACAAGCACAGGTACATCCCTAGAGACTAGGGATGTGCACAAACTGGTTTGGTGTTCTATTCCTAGAATGTCGAATCAGTTCAGAAACCCCACATTTAAACTGGTTCGAACACAGGGGTCGCTGGCATGGGGAGGATGCCCTTACCTCCCCTGCTGCACTTTCTCCTCTGGCGCTGCTTCAAAAGCCGCTGGTGTGGGGTGGCTGTTTACCCTCTTGCCACCCTGTCAACGTCAAACTGGAAGTGGCGTGTGCGCATGTGTGAGCATGATACATGCATGCCACTTCTGGTTCCATGCACACCCCTACTAGGGCTAGCAGTCAGTGTTTCCATCTTCAAAAAAGGTAGGAAGGATGACCTAGCAAATTTATAGATCCATCAGCCTGCTCAGCACAGTCAGTAAGCTCTATGCCAGACATCTATACTGGAAATTAATGGACTGGCTGGAACCAAGAAAACCTCCTAGCGGTGGAGCAGGCCAGATTCAGGCAGGGATGATCCATCATTGACCAGTGTCTTGTATTAGAGCATTTAATTTATTTATCATATTTTTATACTGCCTGATACGTACATCTCTAGGTGGCATGCACAATTTAAAATAATATTTAAAAATCAGCACAGATTACAACACTATTAAAATAACATAAAAACAGTAACATAAAACAATTATTAAAGCACATTATTATTAAAATTAATTTTAATTATTTAATTAAGCCTGTGAGAACAGGTGAATCTTGAAGATCTTCCTGAAAACAAACATAGAAAGAGATGCTCTTATTTCAGCAGGGAGCATATTCCAAAGCCCTGGGGCAGCCACAGAGAAAGCCCGGTCCCGTATGGCCAAAAGCGAGCTGGTGGCAACTGTAACCGGACCTCTACAGAAGATTGTAACAGTTGGCAGGGTTCATGACAAAGGATGCGCTCCCTTAAATACCCTGGACCCAAGCCATTACGGGCTTTAAAGGTAGGAACCAGCACTTTGTATTTCACCCAGAAACATATTACCATCTCCAAGCAGGCATTTAGAGAAGATATGCCATTTCTTGATGAGATTGACATGGAGAAATAGATCTGGCTGTCATCAGCATATTGATAACACCCTGCACCAAACCTCCTGATAATCTCTTCCAGCCAGGCGCGTAACAATGATAGGGCAAGGGGAGACAGTTGTCTGGGGGCCCCACTGCCTGGAGGGGCACCCCAGGGGCACCTCACATGACTCCCCATTGCCCCCTGCCCAGCCCCAAGGCCCCTCAGCCACTTGCCCTCTTCGCGGTCTCTCTTGCTTGTTCTCCTGGCCGGCAATGGAAGCAGCAGACAAGCTGCAAAGAGCTCCTTTTCTCCCGCCTCTCAGCTGATCGGCGGGTGGGCGGGGCTTCCACGGAGGTCTGGTGTAGGCCGCAGTGAAGCCTGAACTCGAGTAGGGCCCAAGCCAGCCAGGAAGGAGGAGGCAGCCAGAGTGTTCTCTGCAGCAGAAGACCCCCTGCTGCACTGCTTAACCCAGACCAGCATTTGCCAGGTAGAGTGTGAACTCCTTTTTGTGGTTACCTTTCCCGCCCCCCCCCCCATATATAGGGATCTGCTTGCCATAGGGCTTGGATATGGGGGGGGGGGAGGGACCGAGAAGTCTCTGAATATTTATTTTGAAACAGCTTGGAAAATTTGCTGACTTAAAAAAAACTATCTAAAAAGTCCTATAAGTGGCTTGTTTCATGGCAGAAAATTGCAAAAACTTCTGGAACAGCATCTTATTAATTTTATTTATTCATTCATTCATTTATAAATGCACTTATGTTCAAGTTGTTTTGCAGCCCAGAAGGTCTGAGTGAGAACTGTGAAGCATGTCTTGTGCTTTTATTTTATTTTTCTTGTGTGTGAACTGCTCCCCAATAACTTGCAGGGACTTCAGGGTAAATCTGGCCAACATGTGAATGCAGCACCTCCATTCCAGAGGAGATGTGTCTTAAAGGGCTTTAAAAGCCTCCTGTGAAAAACCTCCTGGAATCAAACTTGACTGAATTTGTTCAGAATTCTGAGAAAACAAACATAGGTTCACCCTGCATGGTTGAAAGTCTCCTTTGCTAATCTGCAGCGAGGGGCCCATTTTAATAATTCATCTTTCTAGTGTGTTCTAGGCATTAAAAGTAATACAAATGTATAGTACTCAATGTATATCACTATATATTGTGACGTGTGTGTGTGTATTCAGTGAAATGTATTTGCAGGTAGCATACTTATTTTGGAATATCAGACTTAAATCCTTGGGGGCCTGGGGTGTGCGGAGGCCCTGGACTTTGGGGGGGCCCATTTTAAAATCTTGTCTCTGGGCCCACTCCAACCTTGCTACGCCCCTGCTTCCAGCAGTTTCATGTAGATGTTAAAAAGCACTGGAGACAGTATAGAGTCTTGTGGAACTCCACAGTTCAGTTCTTGCTTTGCAGAACAGCAGTCTTCAAGCAACACCATCTGGAATCTACCAGAGAGGTAGCAACGGAATGGAACCACAGTACAACAGTGCCACCCAATCCCACCTCCCTCAGGCAGTCCAGAAGGATACCATAGTCAATGGTATTGCAAGCTGCAGAGAGATCCAAAAGGATCAGCAGAGTCACACTCCCTCTGTCGATAGTCAGTTGGAGATCATCCATCAGGCCAACCATGGCAGTCTCAACCCCATAGCCCACATGGAAGCCAGTTTGATATGGGTCTAGGTAATCTGCTTCATCCAAAGCTGCCTGGAGCTGAGAGGCCACCACCCCCTCAATCACCTTGCCCAACCATGGAAGGTTAGAAACATGTCTGTAATTAGCTAACTCTGAGGGATCCAATGCGAGTTTCTTCAAAAGTGGTCTAATAATAGTCTCCTTAAGACAAGGAGGCATCCTGCCCTCCCTCAGAGAAGCATTTATAATATTTACCAGACCCTCTCTGAAAAATAATTGAAAAATACTCCACTCACACTACAGTATCCTTGTATGCAGCCTTCATAGATCTCAAGTCTGCATTTGATTCCATCTCTTGAGCCAAGCTGTGGGGAAAACTGGAAGCCTCTTCTATTGACTGATGCCTGGTATTTCTCATTTACATCCTTCACCATGGCACATCATTGAAAGTCAGATGCAACCCCCAAGGCCACTTATCCAGCGCTTTTCCAACCAAGGAGCTATGTCAAACAAGGCAGCATAATTGCCCCACTCCTCTTTAACTTCTACATAAATGCCATGGTGGGCCACCTAAATAACTTGGGCTTTCACCCCCCCTACACTGGCAGAGAAACACATCTCCATTCTGCTCTATGTAGACAAAGCAGCGATTCTCTCAAGGACCCCCACTGAGGCTCGAAAGATCTTTGAGAGCCCTTGCTCAATACTGTAAGAGGACCAACTGGAAATAAATTACTACAAAACCAAGATCATGGTTTTTGCCAAGAGACCAAAGACACACACTTGGCAAATAAATGGGAACACAATCGAGCCGGTCTCATGCTTCAAATACCTGGAGGTGGTCTTCCATGCTTCTGGTTCCAGGAAGGCTTATGGCAGCTATGTTGTCCAAAAGGTTCAGAGGAGCACTGCCACCATCCTAAAATTATTCCAAACAGGAGGCTACTACTTGCCTGCAGTCCTTAAACTACTTGAAGCTAAATTGCTGGTGCAACTCCTCTATGGTTCTCAGCTGGGCCCCTTTTCCAACTTCACCTCTCTGGAGCTCAACCAGTCCAAATTTCTAAAAGCATAATCCAAATACCCCACAGTGTCTCTAACACTGATCTTCAACTGGTGAAGGCAGGCCGGGTGACAGTGGAGTCCAGAGTATGGCTGACCATACTCAACTATTGGCTAAGACTATCGTTCTTCCCAATGGACCTAGCCCCCTTTAACATTGGAGGATGGCCATCAAACCATATGGAAGTGAATCTTGTTGACTGAAACTACCATCACTTGGGCACTCCCCTCCCCACCTACTTTCCTTGGGTTATGAGCAGGCCAGAACATTCCTTAAACAGTGCATAATAGATACAGAGCACCAAACCGATTTGGGTGTGGCCCCAAACTTCCCTATCACCAAAGATCTAATATGCATATAGTAACACCTGCTTCATATCTTATGCTGCTTGAAGCCCCTAACCACGGAAGGGCCTTCACCCTGGCTTGCTGCAGTGCCCTCCCTTTGGCCGTTCTAGACCCAAGATATAGGAAGATCCCCTTCCCAAAATGTCTGTACCCCTGCAACACCAGGCAAGTTGAAACCACCAGAAACATCTCCCTTCATTGCTTATTTTACAAAGACATCCACAACACCCTTATTCTCCCATCACTTATTAGGTAGCCAGGCTGAACAGGCCAGTTCTGTGTCTCCCTACTACTCTCTGGCTGTAACGCCCTCATAACACATAATGTTGCCAAGTTCTTCATGGCAGTGTGCAAAATTTGTCGGGATCTGACCTCCAGCAAGAGCTAATCAGATCCAGCACCACTTATATCTGTGCTGTTGCCTCTTACATATTTAGTCCTATAGCTTTCATTGTCACAACCTATCTCTTTTGCTGTTTAGATAGCACAGAACATCTTATATCATATTTTATCTTTATTATAGTTTGTTGTTATTGCTTGCTTTTATAGCTTTTTGTAGCTTCTCATAAAGTCTAGTGATTTTTACTAATAAACTCTAGTTTTACAGCAATTTTATGATTATATATTTTACTTTTATTGTAGTTATAGCCTTAATTTTATAGATTTTATGTCACCACCTCTTAACTCTATAGTTAGTATTTCCACAGATTCCAAACATAGACTCTACTTCTTTTTTAAATTTAATTTTTAATTTTGTAAAAAAAAGTTATTTCATAGCTTATGTTCTTTTTACCTTATGCTCGTCAAAGTCCAAAGTAAAGATATTGATTAATTGATAAAAGGGTTGTTCCTCTATAATTTACTGTTCCCAATTTAATGTTGGGAACTAACTTACATTAGTTCGGAACCACCTGCGTTACCAGCTACCAAATAAGGAAAATAGGATGACTTCCTCATGAAAGAACAAAGAGTTATAATTTATAAATAAATTATTCTGCTATGTCCATGCATTGATTTCCCAGTGACTACATGGAATAAAAGTGGAACATACTAAGGTACTGTGAGTGTTGCTGTTTTTCAGGAGGAGGGAGGCACGTGCTCTTTTGCCCCAACACTTATACCCAATAGTGCTTGCTATGATTATTGTATAATTTCTGATTTAAAATGGGGGTGGGGGTGGTGTATAATATGCAGTTGAAAAGCTAACCCATGGGACTCTAAGAGCTATTTTTTTTCTTAGGTAATTTTTACTCATTTTACACTTCCTATTCTGCATTTTTCCATGATGGTCCCACAAATAATTTCAATACATTGTGGGTCTCTTCTTGTCATTTTGAATCCTGTGGGATCCAAATTGCTCAAAAACTGTGAAAGTTGAAGCCCCAAACTCAGACACTGATTGGATAAAAAGTTCAATGTTAAGGTTGTTCCTTCAAATGAGTCTTGACAAAGGACTATAAGAAATTTTGCAGATAACTTTTAACTCAATGACTTGGGTGTGTGTGGTTATTGCTGTCCAAAAAGAGAAGAAAAGAGAGAGATTAAGTGATCCGCAGGAGGTTTTTATGAAATGACACAATAATGGGCTTAGTCTTGCAGCCTTTTAATACATTGTACCATAACACCAGTCTTTCCTTGCTCATAGGCATGCAGTCACTGCATGAGCCACTCAAGTGAAAAAAGCTAACTTTCTATGCTTCATTATAGACAATCACAGATATACCTTTGTAGCGAAGACTTTGTCTCCTGGAGGGCCAGACTCCAATGCACAAACTTCTTTTTTTTGTTGAGCCTCTTCTAACCACTTGTCCTGAGTTCAAATCTATCTGTGCCCCCACAGAAAGCAATGCAACTTCTCCAGGGCATGGACAATAGTATAACACTAGGTGGCCAGATTTGGCTTTAAAAAAGCCAAATTCTGGCTTACGGCCCATTTGACCCCCAAGTATACCCCTTAGGTATAACACCCCTTTTCTGAAACCAACCAATGGGTCTTCCTCTCTGACAGTTTCTTGCTCAGGAACACAATGGGATGAGGGACATGGTCCGGGTGCAGTTGTGGTCACTGCCCCTCTCAGACACATCTGTGGTCAGTATGAATGTTTTTTCAAAGTCTGGTGCTTGGAGGATGGGGCCCTTACTGAGGGCTGCCTTTAGCTCCTCAAAAGCAGTCTGACACTCCTGAGACCACACCACCACATTGGGTTCATTTTTCTTGGTCAGGTCAGTGAGTGGGGTGGCGAAGCTGCTGTAGTTTGGGCCAACCTCCGATAATACCCTGCCAACCCCAAAATGGTTACCCAATTAAGGCCAATTTCACAATTTTTGGCCTTAATGGTAAGCCCAGCCTCCTGGATACGCTGGAATACCACCTCCAAGTGTTTCAGATGCTGCCTCCCAGTATCAGAGTATATTGCCACATCATCCAGATAAGCAGTGGCAAACTGACTCAAGCCCCTAAGTAGCTCATTGACCAGCCTCTGGAAGGTAGCTGGTGCATTGCGAAGCTCGAATGGCAATGCATTAAAATCATACAGACCTTGATGGGTAATGAATGCTGTCTTTTCTTTGTCCTGTTCTGCCACAGGCACCTGCCAGTACCCTTTTATCAGGTCCAGTGTAGTAATGTACTTGGTGCCCCCCCCCAACTGCTCCAGTAGGTCATCGATGCAAAGCATGGGGAATCTGTCTGGCTGGAGGGGCTTCTTCTTCAACTCCCTGTAATCCACACAAAACCTGATTTCCCTTACAGGCTTAGGGACCAGGACTACAGGAGAGGCCCAGGCGCTCTGGGAAGGCTTGATTGCTTCCATCGCCAGGACCTCCTCAATCCTTGCTTCTGCCAGGGGGCCGCCAAGTAGTACCTGTGACAGACCAGGCTACTCCCCCCAGTGTCTATGGAGTAGGTAACCAGTTGGGTGTGCCCTGGCTGGGCAGTAAAGACTCCTCCAAATGCTGTTCCCTCTAAGGCATGCACTCACAAGTTTTCTGATGTCCACTCAGTTAATTTTAGATCCCGCTCGGTTGAATTAGGAAGGCCCCACTCTGAATGCATGTGCGCACACAGTGCCTTGATAATACCAGCCAGAACAAAACTCTTTCTGCACAGAGATGGAAAAAAAATTAGAGGGACTACTGCCCCCAGACTTCTGGCACAACCTCCAGGCCTCCTCCTGCTGCTGAGTTAGGAGCTCAGGGTATTTCCTCTATCCCTTCCCCATTGTAAGCTCTTAGGCATGCGTCCTCAGGAACTTCCAGCCCTCCATGAGGTCGAGGGCGATGTTGAACACCAAGGCCTCCCTGGAGTGGTGGGACTTTAGCGTGTTCACATGATACACCCTGGGTCGGAGGTCAGTTTCCAGGAACTCCACAACATAGTTTACTGCACCCACCTTTTCTTTAGTATGATAGGGGCCCTCCCAGGCTGCTTGGGTTTTGTGGGTTCTGACCAGTCTGAGGACTAACACCTGTTCTCCGGGCTCAAAGACCTGCTCCCTGGCATGTTTTTCATACCAGGCCTTTTACTGTTTGGGCCTTCCACAGATTCTCCTACTCAACGCATAGGGTCTCTTTCTGTGTATTTTGGAGCTTGTCCACAAAGTCCAATATGTTTTCCCCCAGTGTATCACTTCTCCCTCCTACTGGTGCTGAACTAGTTCCAGAGGCCCTCTGACATCTCTTCCATAGATTAGCTCAAAGGGAGAATATCCTAGGCTCAGATGTGACATAGCTCTGTAGGCAAACAGTAGCTGTGGGAGCACCAAGTCCCAGTCATTGGAATGTTCATTAATAGTTTCCAGATCATGGTCCCCAAAGTCCCTTGGAATTTTTCCACTAAGCCATTTGTCTGGTGATGATAAGGCACAGAAGTGAGATGTTCCACCCCATGAGTGGTCCATAATTTTTCCATCACCCCAGATAGAAAATGGGTGCCTTCATCCATCAGGATCTCCAGAGGCCAGCTGACCCTGGCAAAGATGTCTATCAGTGCCTGATATACAGTCTTTGCATCTATCCAGCTTAGGGCCACTGCCTCCAGCCATCTAGTGGCATAGTCCATCGGAGTCAGTACATACTGTTTCCCCCTAGGGGTCCTGAGTTGGATAGATCCCAGGATGTCTATTGCCACTCTCTGAAAGGGGGTGTCCAGGACAGGCAAGGGTTGTAAAGGGCCCACACCTTGTTTTGACTACTTCCCACTCCCTGACAAACATCACAGGACTTAACGTACTCTGTCACATCCAGGCCAAACCCAGTCCAGTAAAAGTTTTGCTTTACTCTTTCCTTTGTTCTCCCCACTCCCATGTATCCATTTGGGTTGTCATGCTCCAACCTTAAGATGCACAACCGGTGTTTCTTAGGCACCACAAGTTGCCTCTGTGGCTCGCACCCCGGAGCTAGCATAGGAAATTAAGCTTTTTTCACCAGTGTCACAAAGTGACCAGTTCTTTATACAATGACCATGTACAGTCTGGGCTCGAAGGTAGAAAGAAGACCAAATACACTCACATAATTCTATGGGCTTTGTTGAGTATAACAAGATTATCAGAGCAACAGAATCAATCTTATTGAGCAGAAAGTAAAACAATCAACCATAGCTACTAGTATTAGAACAGTGTTCCTAGGTATTATCTGTGTGTGGATGCCTGTCATCTCAGTAATTTCTTCTAATGAGATAGAGAAATTGGAACAGAGAAGGGGGAGGGAGTTGCTTTGGAGATGGAATGGCAGAGTGCCAAGGTTTAGTGAGGGGGAGGGAATTTAGAGGCAAAGGCTGGTTCTTGAAAGAGGCATTTTACAAGATCTTGTCATGGGACAGCAAGTGTGTGTAGCTTGGATCCGAGGCTGGAGAGCGTTGCAAACAGGGCTTCTGGCGGACTGCGGTGCTGGAGTTCACAGACAGAGTTAGCCCTTGTTTTTTGGTCTGCAGCAAGAATAACTGAGCAGTCTCTTGTCTACTGGTCCCAGACCTCTGCTAGCTCCACTGCTAGACAGCAGGCACTTGGGGTGCGCATATGAGCAAGTATTGCTTGTTAGGCTGACCCAGACTGGAGAGCTCACTTTTTAAATAGTTTGATCATTTGATTTCAGCGTAAGAGTTTTCTCAAGATATCAGCATCCTTCCTGAATCTCAAAGTGTTAATTGCTCATGACAATGTCTATTTGCCTGCCAGAGGAAGGTTGAGGAGATGAGGCCCATCTCCCACAGAGTGTCAGTCAGTGTTACCAGAAAACATTATATTCTTGTGTTCTTAAAACAATCTGCATTTCTGAGCTCTGCAGATGGGCATTTGTCCACAGACTTCTGGTGTTTGGCCTCAAAGAGTGATAAAGTCAAATGTGTTGTTTAAGAAGGGAGCAGGAAAGAGCCTAAGCTCTATGTGTGAGACAGCAATTAGATAACTTCTTCTGTAAATCTACCCAATGAAGCTATTCCCATGATCAGCGAAAATCGGGCTAGGGGAGCGTAGCCCAATTTCGGATGATCGTGGGAGCCACCGGGCTTGCAGCCGAGCCCGTTTGCCTCCCGGCAGTTAACCCACCTAAGTACCCCTCCCATTAAACAAGGTTTGTGGAGCGAGCGCTCCGCAAACCCAGTTTTTCTGATCGTGAGTAGCCGCAGCGTGGCTCCACGCCATGGCTACTCATGAGTAGACCCCCAGAGGGGAGGTGAAAAGCCACCTCCCTGCTCCGGGGGTCTCTCCAGTATGCCCTGCACATTCGTGCAGGGCATACTGGAGCTTCCGGGGGCCACACAACCCCCGAACTCCCCCCCCCCGGCTCTGTCATGGAGCCGGCAATCATGTGGGCGGCTGATCTGGCCACCTAGGTCTCCCACCCTGCTCGTGTGTGGGGAGAGCGAGCTTAGCCTGCTCTCCATGCTTAACTCCCCAAACTGGGTCTCACTGATCGTGAGACCCGGCTCAGTGTGTAATTCTAAAAACATTCCAATGTAGCAGCAAGAAGATATATGCCTAAGACTAGTCAATGCATCTGATTAAAATATTGCAGGTTTATCAACATTGCAGATATCTTTTCAGAGGAAAAACAAGATTATCTCCTGTCTTCCCCAAGGCAATTCACCAGATAACAAAGCACTAACAATTCGGCTTGTTTCTTACAGCAATGGCCAGGTTACACAGAGCTCTGCTATCCTGTTAGAGGAAATGTATGATTAACTTCTAGCTTTCCCAAAAGCCTTTACTTGAGAGCAAAGTCCAAATAATTTGGCTTGTCTCATAGGAGTTGGTCATTTAATGCAGGCATCAATTGATTTCTTAATAAAGTAGAATCAGACACAGGCCTTGATTTCACATAATTTTGGATTGGTATCTCCGGGCCCAGTGTGTTAGCCAGGGTGGCCACAACACTCTTCCAGCCAGGGTGGATTTGATTTAAATCAAACTGATTTAAATCACAATTTAAATCACGATTTAAATCACTAGCAGGGTGGATAAAAATAAAAAAAATCCGATTTAAATCAAAAAAATCCGATTTTTTTATTTAAATCCGATTTTTTTTATTTAAATCCGATTTTTTTATTTAAATCGGATTTTTTTTATTTTTATCCACCCTGCTAGTGATTTAAATCAGTTTGATTTAAATCAAATCCACCCTGCTTCCAGCATCTCCATCGGGTCCACTTCCTACTCTGCAGCATCTCCCTCCTGGTCACTTGCCTGCTGCAGGTGCGCTGGGATGGGGGCATCAGTCTCTGTTCCTGGGTGTAGCTGGACTTCTCCCTCACTGAACCTCCCAGTACTCAGGCTGGAATCTGGTATCTCCCTGCTGACAGTGCAGTCTGCATGTGTACCTCCCCTCTGACAAGATGGTGCAGGCTGGGACCAGGTACTTTTGGTCAACCTCTCCTGCTCCACCATCACTGGATCCTTCTCTCCTGGATGGACAGACTCCCAAACATGGTCAGCTAAATCTTCCCCAATCAACATGGCTTAGGGGCAATTCTCCATCACTGCAAACTCCCAGTTTCTTTCCCAGCTGGCCCACCGGACAGGAAGCTTCACCAGAGGCATTTCTGCTTGACCTTTGGCAAAGGTCACTCACAGCTGATATGCCTGGGTAAGCTGCTGGACCTTGAAAAGTGAGGGCTGTATGGCTGATATCATAGCGCCCGTGTCACTCCATGCTGTGACTTGACCCATACACACTTAGTAACAGCAACAAATATTTATATACCGCTTTCAACAAAAGTTTTCAAAACAGTTTACCTAGGGAAATAATAAATAAACTAGCTGGGCCAGGCACAGAGCATCTGTGCCTCCGGCCAGCCCACCCACCTGCTGCCATCATTTTCTTTCCCCCCCCCAGCCACTTTCTGACTGCACCCCCCCCCCCGCCGCTTTTTGGCCAGCTGACCTGCTTCTCCCTCCCCCCACCGCTTTTAGACTGACAGGCCAGCTGGCCTGTTTCTCCCCTCCCCCTGCTGCCACTTTTAGGCTGGTGGGACAGCCAGCCCACTACTTCTTCCTCCTGCCCACTTCTCCATCCCCCCACCTGCTTCCAGGCTGGTCGGCAGGCCAGCCAGACAGCTTCTTCTCCCCCACCCCCGCTACTTTCTTGCCGGCTGCTGCCACAACTGCCATTTTCTTCACTCCCGCCCTTACCCGTGGCTATCCATCAGTTCTCCAAACCTTTGCAAGAGCTGCCACGCATGGGATTAGCCATGGGTACATCTTAGAGAGTTAAATATAAAGATAAGATAGCTCCATGTCCCCCAAGGACTCACAATCTAAAAAGAAGCATAAGATAGACGCCAGCAACAGTCACTAGAAGTACTGTGCTGGGGGTGGAGAGGGCTAGTTACTCTTCCCCTGCTAAATAAAGAGAGTCACCAGGCTAAAAAGGTGCCTCTTTGTCCAGTTAGCAGGGGCTAACTGTTCACAGTCTAGCCTCTTGGGTGGAATAGTCTCCACATCAAAACAAACCTTTCTTTGCTGCCCCCTTTGACCTCCTAGTGGTAACTAGGTTCACCTGAGCCTTAGCCCTGTGGTGGTCCCTCTTGAAGTGTCCCTCTTCCCCACACGTAAAGCATTTGGGGCTGACCTCAGCATCTGCCCCCTTGTGGTGCAGATGTTGAGTTTTGACTTGGGGCCCCTGGGCTCATCTTGGGCAGACGCTGGGGCTCCTCCCACTTTGGGACAAATTTGGGTCGGTCTCATTGAGGTGCCTCTGCTGTCCATCTTAATTCTGGAGTCAGCCATCCTCTGTGCCCCCTCTCCAGCTTCCCCAATGGTCTTGGGCCCCTGAACAAAGACCTGCTCAAAGAGATGATCTGGCAGTTGAGCCAGGAATTGCTCAATTTGGACCAGCTCTGTGATTTTCTCAACTGTCATTACCCCTGCCAATGAACACAGTGCACTCTTTAACTTGGCAGGTCCTTTCAGAATTAGAGAGAAAATTGTCTGGATCCTCACCTTCCTTGAACTCTGGGAACTTGAGTTTTCCCCCTGGAATGGTTGAGGTTTTAGTCGGTTGAGGTAGCTGGTTCTGGTTGCCCTTTACTTATCGGGGCCATCTCAGCCTCATGGGTGAGTTCAATCTTTTTGAGCTCCATCTCTCTCTCTCTCTCTCTCTCTCTCTCTCTCTCTCTCTCTTCCCCCCCCCCCCCAGCTTTTGGGCTTCCAGCTTGCATGCTCTCCCTCTCCAGCTTTTGGGCTTCCATTTCCATATCTCTCTCTCTCTCTCAGCTCTCCCCAGCTTTTGGGCTTCCAGCTCTCTTTTGGCCCTTTGGAATTCACAGTCTTTCTCTCTCTCTCCTCATTTTCCAGTCTTTTAATTTCCAGCGCTTGCTGCCTGTCTTTCTCCTACCCTTTTCAATTCCAGCTTAATCTGCCAGAAAACTAAGTCCTGGGGGTTTTCCATGGCCCCTCCCACTGGTGGGTCTGCCTGGGCAGTTTCCCCTTTCCCTCCTGCTTGGGACATCTTTGTTGCTGTGACCTTCTTTGCAGGGTTGGCATGTAGAGTTTCCGTGCCAGACCACAAAGACATGCAGCGGCCCCTCTCCGCTCTCTATTCTAGCCTAGCTATCCGTCGATCCCGACAACTAGAAATTAAAATAACTGTGTGTGCTTGCAATCCTGTTTTGTTTTGTTTTGTTCACAGCCAAAGAAAATTAGGCTTACTGGTCTCTATCCCTGTTTGGGATCAAAACCAACCAACCAAATCTCTCTGCTCTCTCACTCTGAGAGTAAAAGACAAGCGGCAGCAGGGGGACTGGTCTCTGGGGCTCTCTGGTGGCTGTTCAATCCCATCACTGCCATCATGTAGCGAATTAAAGCCTTTGTCTCACATGAGGGGAAGAAATGTTGAATCATCCCTACTGAGCTGCCTGGTTAGGTTTCTCCTAAAACTATTCTGTATTATTGGTAGATTCAAAATGCTGCCACCCTTTTGGCTACAGAAACTCTCTGGGCTTGGGGTGGGATAACCTGGGGGGGAAGAGACTCTTCATTTGGCTCTTGAACAAGTAAAAAAATCTTCCACATGCAAGCCTACACTTGGTGAGAAAACAGGTAGCTGCTGAATGTTTGAGGATGTGTTGGCACCAGAGGAATCCCCCTTTGCCCCCCCTTTTCCTGAGTTAAAAACCAACTCAGAGAGGCTTGTAAAAAGAAAAGAACAAAAAAAACGCCACCAGTTGTATTCAATTACTACAGACTGCTTCCATCTGAGGCTTTCTCAGCATTTAGATACAGTTAAGAATACTTAGTAAGATTACAAAAATAGGTTGTCTTGATCACGCTTCAATGTTTATAGAGTCTTTTGCAACCCCCTAGATAGAATGGGCATAGGCTAATGTTACAGGTAAACAATAATAGAACAGTATCAGGAATATGCAAAAGCACACACACCAAAGAAATATAACTTCCCTTATGCAAAGTCTGACTAAACAATCTTTCCCCTAGACTAAATTTCCCTCTTTTCCCTAGACTAAATTTCCCTTTTCCTTGAACTCACCAAACCCCTGATGAAACTTCAAGCCTCCTGTAATCCTTTCTTCCCAGGCTTTACAGTTATCCTTCTGCAGCCAACCTGCATGGCCATATTTCCTCCTGTGCACCTCCAGCCTAGCTGCTGCTTCTCCACTATGAAGTCCCTTCATCCTGGCAACAGCTCTCTAGGTCCCACCCACCTGGTGTGCTCATTGGCTGAGCCCTGGAGTTGGCTGAGGTGTGTTCATTGGCTGAGCCTGTCAGTCAAAACAGGGTTCACTTCTGGTTAACTCTTTCGAGGGATGGGATGCTGTTCACTACAACTTTTATTAAGGGAAATAATGTTAACCATAATAAATGTTTCTTTTCTTTTGTCCCATCCATTTTGTATTGTGACAAGCAACTGAATTATTTGTTCATGTTCTTGAGGGTTCTAAATATATCTGAGTACCTGTTCCAGAAAAAAACAGGCATGTTTAATGTCACTATGATTACTTGTTAGTGCAAACTGCAATACAACATTTAAAGACAACGGATCATTGAGAGTGTTGTCTTTACTGCTTGTAAGGATGATAGATGGACAATATTTGACAGTTTACATTAAAAACATCTTTGTGAGAAGAGTAATTATCAAAAGATTATGAGAAGTTTGGATATTAAGATTATCCATTTAATTTTTAATTGGCTTTTTTCAAGATAATTGGGTTTATTCCCATATGTTTGTGAGAAGGGGGCACTGGGCTAATTGGCTTTGATGCAAGTATATTCTTCTGAAAATATGAAATAATTCTGACATTCTTAACACAAGTCTTGTGATACAGTTTCTTTTAAAAATATAAACATATTTTGCCAGATATAAATAGCAGGTCATTTACAGTTCCCTGAATGTCCTTCATTATCTCTTACTATTACTATTTATGTACTAGGACATACAGTATCTACACTGTGTATTTCCAATTATCTTTGGATCCATTTCCGAATCTAAGTGAAATTTCCATTCTGATCCATGCAAATTTTGGATTGAGATGAAGTAATATCAACTTTTCCATGATTTGAAGCAGTCTTATTCATTGATTCTGAAGAAACTTGCCTTCCAGCTTGATGAGTCTAGAGGAGAGACTAAAGCTCTAATTAGATGTGATGGTAGTACATCTAATGTGTTAAGATGCAGGTCATGCTGAAAAAGTATCAGAGGCGCCATTCCCCATGGACCTTGGGGCAAATATCTGTGTGTCCCACTGTCCTGGAGGGCCCCACTAGTGCAGGGAATCTCTTTCCCACACTAGAGATTCATCCCTACTGTGCTGCCTCCTCCACTCTGGCAGCCCAGGAAGGCTCTCCAGGCCATCAGCTGTTCAGCAGGTGGCTTCCAGAGGCAGAGTGTTGTGCTCTCTCTTTGCCTCCCTGGGAAGCTCTCCAGCAGCAGAGCTAGAGGCAGAGAGGCCTGTGCTGCCTAGTAAACACCTTCTTCTCTGTTGCTGTCTCCTTGGTGGCTCCTGCCTGCCTGAACAAGAGCCATCAAGCCCTGGAGAAGGCAAGTGTCTGAAACTATGGGGCTTATGTAGTTTATTCCCCACTTTGTATATTTCCAGAATGGCTTGGCATGGAACTTTGAAATCAGACTCGGATATAGGGCAGGGCGGCAGGGCTTGTTGTATTATATTTGAAGTGGATCAGTCCATTTGTGTGTGTGTGTGTGTGTGTGTGTGTGTGTGTGTGTGTGTGTGTTTTAAAGAATTTTAGAATTTAAAAAAACCTTCATTTTTTAAAACACTGTTGAGCCAGGCCGAGCCGGCTTGCAGGCTGATTCAGGGGTAAATTTGTAAAGGGGAATCTGGTGAGGATTCCCCTTGACAAGTAAAGGAAGTTACCTATACTAAATGGGGAGCGTTGAGGGAAAGTAGTATTTACTATAATAATAAAGGTGGTGGAGATGGCAGTTGGGGCTCTTTCAACCCTCCCTCTGGCCTCCCAAATGACAGTTCAGGCTGCCTGAATGGAGCTGCTGCACTTGCTCAGAGGCCACACTAATGGTCTCAGTGCAAATCCTCACCAGAGTTGGCCAACAAGCCAACCGGGGGGCAGTCTGATTTGAACTCAGACTGCCCGAACTTGCACATCCATAAGAGCAGGTACATACTTGCTCCTCCTCTGATGGCCACCATTGCTATAACCCTGGTCCTCCTTCCAGGTATGCCCACATGCTGGCAGGGCCTCTACCAGCTGCCCCTGCGCAACACCAGAATGCACATGGCCACTGTGCATGCCATAAGAACAGCCCTGCTGGATCAGGCCCAAGGCCCATCTAGTCCAGCACCCTGTTTCGCACAGTGGCCCACCAGATGCCGCCCAAAGCCACAGGCAGGAGTTGAGGGCATGCCCTCCCTCCTGCTGTTTCTCCCCTGCAACTGGTACTCATAGCCATCCTGCCTCTGAGGCTGGAGGTGGCCTATAGCCCTCCAACTAGTAGCCACTGATAGACCTCTCCTCCATGAAGTTATCCACACTCCTCTTAACGTTTTATTTTCAATCCCCTTCCTAATGATCCCTAGCATAGAATTGGGCTTTTTCACAGCTGCTGCACATTGAGTCGACAATTTCAATAAGTTGTCCACCGCAACCCCAAGATCCTTCTCTTAGTTAGTCACTGACAGCTAAGATCTCATCAGCATATACCTGAAGTTGGGGTTTTTCATCCCCATGTGCATCACATTACACGTGTCGACATTGAACCTCATTTGCCATTTTGTCGCCACTCACCCAATTTGGAGAGATCCTTTTAGAGCTCCTCGCAATCTGTTCTGGATTTCACTACCCAGAAGATTTTGCTATCATCTGTAAATTTGGCCACCTCACTGCTTACCCCTATTTCAATATCATTTATGAATAAATTAAAAATCACCGGTCCCACTACAGATCCCTGGGGAACCCCACTTCTTACTTCCCTCCATTGTGAAAATTCACCATTTATACCTACCCTCTGTTTCCTGTCCTTCAACCAGTTAGCAATCCACACATGTACTTGTCCCCTTATCCCATGACTGCTAAGTTTTCTCAGGAGTCTTTGATGATGAACTTTGTCAAAAGCTTTCTAGAAGTTCAGGTAAATATATTATGTCCACTGGATCACCTTTATCCACACACTTGCTGACACTCTCAAAGAACTCCAAAATGTTTGTGAGGCAAGATTTACCTTTGCAGAAACCATGCTAGCTCTCTCCCAGCAGGGCCTGTTCTTCTATGTGCTTTACAATTTTATCCTTGAGGATACTTATGAGCCCCTGGTGGCGCAGTGGTAAAACTGCTGCCCTGTAACCAGAAGGTTACAAGTTCGATCCTGACCAGGGGCTCAAGGTTGACTCAGCCTTCCATCCTTCCGAGGTCGGTAAAATGAGTACCCAGAATGTTGGGGGGCAATATGCTAAATCATTGTAAACCGCTTAGAGAGCTTCCAGCTATAGAGCGGTATATAAATGTAAGTGCTATTGCTATTGCTATTGCTACTTTCCATCAATTTGCCTGGGATGTTAAGCTAACCAGCCTGTAATTTCCCAGATCGCCCCTAGATCCCTTTTTGAAAATTGGTGTTACATTTGCTACCTTCCAATCCTCTGGTACAGAGCCTAATTGTAGGGATAAGTTATATCTTTTAGCAAGGACAGGGAGTATCTAGGATAGGGCAGGCAGCGCATGTGCCCCGGGCACCACTTGAAGGGGGTGCCATTTTTTAAAATTTTAAAAATGGCCACTGAAAACAAAATGGCCACCACACATGCTCAAATGGCCTCTGTGAGGCTCTAGGCCATGCCAGGCCTCGCAGAGGCCATTTGAGCATGTGTGGTGGCCATTTTGTTTTCAGCGGCCATTTAAAAATGTTTTTAAAAATGGCCACTGCACATGCTCAAATGGTCCCTGTGAGGGCCTAGAGGCCAGCAGAGGGAGGGTGAACCTTTGCAGACCCCCCCCTCCACGGCCTTTAGGAAGCCCCCCAAAGGGGCTACAGGTAAGAAATTTAATATAGTATAAGTCACTTTACACGTTTTCAGTTTGGCACTATGTACAGAGAATCAGGGCTTGTGAATACTGAGCTGAAGCTTATGAGCTAGGATTGTATTCATTTGCTCTTACTCTGCTTCTTGTGATAAGTGAGTTAAATGTGATGTCTTAATAATATGGCTATTAATGGTGAGTTTGCCTTTGAATCAGTGTGAAATCCTTAGTTTTAATGCCCACTGGGAGTTTCTTGCTCTCTTTCTCTCATTTTAACTGTCTTTCTGAAATACTAGAATATATTCCAAACAGTGGCACAGTTTGCTCTGCATATCCTTTAATTATTTTCAGAGTATCTGGGAAAAGTCCAATTCTCCATTTATTTTTAAAACATATGTAATAGTGATGTTACAATGCATAGTAGAGAATTAGACAGGCACTTCTGTTTAGTTTTCCAAGTACACCTCCACATAGTATTTGGGTATTTCATGAGCCCCAGCATACTGAAATTTGTAGTTTTCCAGCATTTTTTGGTCTGGCTACGTCCACTGCTAAATAGTTTTTGAAATATTAAAAGATTAACAAGCTTGACTTGTATTTTTCAGCTGATATTATGGTAAAGTTATCTGAAAGGTAGGTGTCAGATGTTTGGACAGGGGGTGCAATTTCAGTGCTTGCCCTAGGCGCTATTTTCCCTAGATACGCCTCTGAGCAAGGAGGTTGACAATTTCACATTCTTTGAGAACTCTTGGATGGATGCCATCTGGCCCTTGCGATTTGCTAGTTTTCAATTTTTCCAGACAGTTTTAGAATTTCAACTCTTGTCACTTCTAACTGACTCAGTTCATTAGCCATCCCCGAAAAGCCGGTTTCAGGAACAGGTATATGCTCAGTATCCTCTGCCGTGAAGACGGATACAAAGAACTCATTTAGTTTCTCTGCAACCTCCATATCCTCCTTAATAATCCCTTTCACTCCCTCATTGTCTAATGGTCCAACCGCCTCCCTGGCAGGTTTCCTGCATCTGATGTATTTAAAGATGTTTTTGTTATTCCCCCTTGATGCTTTTAGCTAAATGTTTCTCACACTCTCTTTTTGCCTCCCTTATTGTCACCTTGCATTTCTTTTGCCAGAGTTTGTGTTCCTTTCTGTTCTCTTCATTTGGACAGGCCTTCCAATTTCGGAAGGAAGTCTTCTTCCCTGTTATGGCTCCCTTGACTTTACCTGTTGCCCATGCTGGCATCCTCCTGGACTTAGTGGTACATTTCCTCCTTTTGGGTATACAATCTAACTAGGCTTCTAGTATTGTGGTATTGAGTAAACTCCATGCATTTTGGAGCAAAGTGACTCTCCTGATTTTCCCTTTCAGCTTTCTTTTCACCATACTCCTCATTTTGGAGAAGTTTCTTCTTCTGAAATTCAAAGTGTTTGTGTTAGACTTGATGATTCTCTCCCTGCATGTATGCTGAATTTGATCGCAGTATGGTCACTGTTCCCTAAAGGGTTGATGACACTGACATCATGCACCAGGTCCTGGGTGCCACTCAGAATTAAGTCCAAGGTCTCCTTCTCTCTGGTTGGTTCCATGACCAACTGTTCTAGGGCACAGTCATTCAGCGTATCTGGAAATTTGACCTCTTTGTCATTTCCTGACTATGAATTTACCCAGTCTATGTGTGGGTAATTGAAGTAACCCATGTTTACTGCCTTGCCTCTCCTTGACGCCTCCCTGATTTCCTGCTGTAACTCCCAGTCACTGTCAGCGTCCCCAGTAGCACATTTCTTTTCAGGCCTTGTATTATCACCCACAGGGTTTCTGTGGAGGACTCTGGTCCTCCTAGGTTTTCTACCTTGTTAGATTCTATCCCTTCTTTAACATACAGTGCTACTTCACCTCCAAGCCACCCCTCCCTGCCCTTTCTATAGAGTTTATATCCAAGGATAACAGTGTCCCACTGTTTCTCCCTGTTCCACCATGTTTCTGTTATGCCCACTATATCTATTTCTGTGTTAGCAACCAAGCACTCCAGCTCATCCATCTTAGCTCGGAGGCTTCTGGCATTGGCATATAAGCACCTATATGCTGAATCTCTTACCTGGTGTATGCTATCTTTCTTTGGACTTTTTGACCAGCTGGCACAGACTTCTGTCTGCTCTTTATGTGGTTCTGCTCTGTCCCCTTCTGCTTGATCTGAATCCTTTACACCCTCGCACTTTAAAGGATGGCATTTTCCGAACCGGATGTTGTCCAGCTTCTGTCAGCTATTCCCCAGGTGTTATTTTAAAAGCTGCTCTGCAGCCTTTTTGATTTTAAGTGCCAGCAGTCTGGTTCCATCTTGGTTCATGTGCAGCCTGTCCCTTTTGTAGAAGCCTTGCCTGCCCCAAAATGTATCCCAGTGTTTAACAAATCTAAACCCCTCCTCCCAGCACCAATGTCTCAACCACGCATTGAGACCCCTCCGCTCTGTCTGTCTTATTGTACCTGCACGTGGAACAGGTAGCATTTCTGAGAATGCTACCTTGGGGGTCCTGGACTTCAGTATGCCACCTATCAGCCTAAATTTGGCTTCTAGGACCACCCGACTACATTTCCCCACTTCACTGGTGCTGACGTGCACCACGACAGCTGTCTCCTCCCCAGCACTGCCTAACAGCCTATCTAGATGCTGCATGATATCCGCAACCTTCACACCCATCTCTCTATACCTCTAATGATTGAATCACCCACTACAAGGAGGCCCCCACACCCTGGAGGAGTATTCCCTGTGCGAGAGCATATGGGCACATCATCCATGGAACGGGTCCCTTCTAAAGGAGCATTTCTCTCTTCCTCACTGATGTCCTCCTTCCCTGAGACCTTCATTCTACCTTACAGCAAAGAATCTATCAGCCTTAGAGTGGGATGCCTCTACCACATCCCTGAAGGTCTTGTCCGCATGCCTTTCTGTCTCTCTGAGCTTCTCCAGATCCGCCACCTTGGTCTAGAAGGAACGAATTTGTTCCCTGAGAGCCAGGAGCTCCTTGCACCAAGCACACACCCATGACTTCTGCCTATGGAGCAAATAGTCATATGTGTGACACTCTGTGCAATACACTGGGAAGTGCCCTGCTGACTTTCTGTCTTCATAACTGGTTTTGTTGGCAGTTTACAGTATTTAGAGATAATTTATTAGAAAGATAGGTGTCAGCTGTATTAGTCAGCTATTTAACTGTCTAAACTTCGTTTCTCAAGACTATGAGGGAGGAATTAGTACTTCTCTTCTCCACTGGGCTCCTTGTGATCATGGGGACGTGTGATCCCAGTTTCAGGTTCCCCCGCATACTTCCCGCTAAACTCCTGCAAAACTCCAGTACTCTGTTCACTACGCTCTCGGGCCTTCACGTCTTATGTCGAGAGTAGGCTTCAAGCTGAGACACAGGATTGTGGGCCCTCCCACAGCCCTAGCTGACACCACCCCCTCCAGGCAGGGAGAAACAACAACTGAATGCCACAGGGCCTATAATGTTAGCCCTGGCAAATGCTAGCCCTAGCAAATAATAAGCACAGAGATTAGGACATCTCCCTTAAAGATAAACCAGCCCCACAAAACCTCCCCTTCCCCTTTTAATTAGTTCGAAGGGGGGAAAGGCTTGATTTTGTTCTGTTTAGAAAAGCTTGCTCACCTCCTGAATCCACTTCTGCTCTTCCCAAAGTAGGCTTCAAACTCAACCATGCTGACCATACAAATGTCAGCCATGCTGACCACACAAATGGCCACTGTGAATGCACATGCCAGCCTCATGCAGGAGCCCCACCAGCGTGGGGCATAGCTGGCGGGAGCACTGGGGTTACGGTAATGGCAGCCATTAGAGGAGAAGCAGGTATAGACCTGCTCTCCTCTGCTTTAAAGGGGCTGTGTAAGCCCTCATTTTTAAAGGGATGTGCCTTTCTATATTTCAGTATATAGAATAATTGTTCCAGGAACCTTTATCTCATACTTTTGGGGAGAACATTACATTTAAGATACATCATGTGGCGTATGAAATCTTTACTTGGTTTAAAAATAATTTTATGGAATACGACAGATCACCAACTCAGGGCTGAGCAAAACAAAAGGAAGCATCCCCACCGATGAAACAAGTAGTTAAGAAATGGGGTATAGTACCACAAGATGTGGTCATGGCCACTAAGCTTTTACAGAAGACTAGTGAAATGCCCATCAAATTGTCAGAATATTGTGGCATATCTGTATTGTTTGTTGCTGACCTCTGAAAAATCACTTCATTCTTGACCTTTTGTATCTGTGTTCACTAAGTATGGCAGTGTGAAGAAAACTGGCTGGGTTTTCAAAGGATGTCAACTTAATGAGTTCAACCTTATTTTTCAGCTGCCTCTGTGTGTGTGTGCATGATTCTTTTTGTGAACCATCCATCAGCAGACTTCTCCAAATCTCCACCCGCCCACCCTTTTTCCTAGCTGTTTCTCACTGGATGTGTGCAGTCAGTTTCATGTTGGAAGGCTATGGACTAATAATCCATTCAGCTGATAAGGTATCTTAACATAAAATGAAGTAATCCCGCTTTTGCTGCTTTCATTAATGTGATGTATGTTGGTTGCTTAGCATGCAAATAGATCTGAGATAAGGACTAGGAGAGAGTGTAATGGCTGATGACTCCCTAAAACAGGGGTGGTGAACCCTGGCCCTCCAGCTATTTTTGAACTACAACTCCCACCATAATTGTGGCTGGGGATGATGGGAGTTGTAGTTCAACAACAGCTGGAGGGCAAAGGTTCCTCACCCCTGCCCTAAAATAAGGAAAAGCAGTGGTTTTTCTTCATGCTGTTTTAGTGGAACCCAACCCCACACACACTGAACCACCAGCAGCTTGACTTGGAACAGACTGTGGAAAAACATTTTTTCTTCCAAAAACATGGAAAACAAATGGGGTTTTTCTAAGCCCATTTCAAAATGTCTTTGGGAGGATGATGGGACCTGGAAATTTCTTGGTTTCCAATCCTTCCCCAGTATTCATCCTCTGTAGATTCACTGCTTGCACCTTAAGTGTGCAAATTCTTCACTCCAACCCAGTACTGGTACAGTAGCACTATGTGATACAGTCACCTTGCTAAAGCTAAGAAGGTCTAGTCAGTGCCCAAATGAGAGACCGCTGGGGGACTTGATGCACACTGTCTTGAGTTCCTGTGTTATACTCTGGTTATAATGGTGACCACTCAAAATATTGATTTTTGCACAACTTCTGACTCTGTCAAGATATCACTTAGTCCAACATCTCCAAATCATTTACCAAGGATACCTTAAAATGATATGCATTTATGGAACTCACCAAAGAAGGTGGAATATTAATGTAGTAATAAATAAAATGCCTCCTTTATCGCATGGCTCTTCTGCACAGGGGACTTACAGGCATCAGCCTAGTGAGTCTTACACAATAACTTGAGAGGCGAGAGAAGCCAGGAGTCACAGGGACACAGCTGGGTCGTGCTGATGGATTAATTACATCTGCTGTTGGATGAAATAAAGCAAGAGAGAGACACAGGCCTATTGTTCATGGTAAAGAGAAACCAAATAGCAAACAGTGGACAAGGGTGGAAGCAAGAACAACTGGAGAATGTATATTTTATTATACCATCAATTGCCCTAAAACTTCTACTGTAATTGTCACTGCAGTGAGAGAGGCCAGGACACACAGGTTCCTGGAACAATTATTCTATATACTGAAATCATTGTAGACGGATAGCCTGAGGGTCTTTGAATTTGTATGATGTATTATTATTTGACTTCTTAAATATTTTCATTCTGTCTACTCATTTTTTAAATCTGGACTGATTCATTTTGGAAAACTATTTCTGAAGGGAAAGCTTGAGTGAAGGGGGAATTCTTGCTTAAAAGCTTCACTTTGTTCTTGCCTAAGAATGTGAACACATCAAAGTCAGTCCTGTCTGTGCATTATGAACTCTTACTGTGCATCTTACACAGCAGACTTTACATTAGCATTACTTCTCAGATCAGAAAGCACTAAATGATTAGCTCATCGTTAAACACAGTAGTGATGCTGACAAAACTAAAATAGTTTTGTACATATCACTGTACCTTGGGATGTCCTAATGACCATTAGCATAAACAGATTAAAGAAAAAGACTTGGCAAGCTCATAAATTGTTTGCTATCCTTATACGTCTGTGTGAAGGGCTATGGTATATGTTAGGCTTGTTTCTGAGATGGGTAGGGGTCCAGCCAAGATGTTACCCCATCAGTAGCACACAAGCAGCACCCAGCTGCACTCTGCAAACCCAACAGACACACAAGCATGGCTGCTGAGGGCTCCACAGATGAAAGTGGGAGCCGCAAGCCCTAGCCCACCATGGAATGACTTCCAAGGGCCCACATGCCTTCCCAGCTTGTTTAACACTACCAGCAGA
The DNA here is from genome assembly GCF_027244095.1 of Hemicordylus capensis. Lineage (NCBI taxonomy): Eukaryota > Metazoa > Chordata > Lepidosauria > Squamata > Cordylidae > Hemicordylus > Hemicordylus capensis. The sequence goes on along the minus strand of NC_069657.1, from coordinate 109,858,188 downwards.
ATGGAAAAGCCTCATTATGGCAAAAGCTGTGCCCTTCCATTGGTGATGAAGGATCAGGAGGCAGATGCTTTCTTGCCTCCCTGTGTGGCTCTCGAGGTCACAAACTATGTGGTGCCCTCCAAGCCATTCCTGATCCCAGGACAAGGACAGCAGGAAAGGAGGGCCACGACAGCACTATACAGACAGCCTAACAGTCCAATCACACCCATGCGACACGTCCCAGATGGAAGTAGGGAAATCAAACCCACACAGTGTACTTTGGTTCTCACTTGCACTGTGTGGCAGTGGTAGTACTCAGGTAGGTCTAAGAGTGGCACAGGTTCCATTCCACAGGGCACCAGGCAGCAGCCACCATGGCAAGTAAGGATATCCAGAGGAAATGGCTTGGAAGGACGCCACTAGCCCCATTGATCTGCAGCGGGATGTGCATAATGATGGGTGTCCCTTCCAGTCTAACTGGGCACCAATCCCACACAATGAACTGAAGCACTGCTAGTTTCCCTTCAACCAAGCAATGATGTATACCTTATCCTACCTTTGTGAATCAAATTTTCTGCATGTTTGCTTCCGCTATTCTCCATGTTTGCGCCTATGTGTTCGCCTCCTCTGTGTGTTCACCTCCACTATTTTAATTCAAAAATAGAACTCATATGCAACACGGGAGCAAATGGGATCTGCTGCTCTGCCCCATCCTTCTGTACACACCATTGCAACACAGCACGCTGCTGTCACTGCCAAGATTATTATTAATAATTATTATTTATTATTTATTATTATTTCTTGTTTACACAGTCAGACAGGTGTTATTGACTGGTTTGTTTTATTCAGACATCGAGTCCTTCCCAAGGACCTGGGATGCCAGAATTTTATTGTCAGTTGTTATAGATATTGTCGCAGAATATAGGCTGTTCCCAGTAAAGCTGCTTTTTGTAATTGACTGATGGTGATTTCTGTGGCCCCTATGGTGTTGAGGTGCTCTTCAAGGTCTTTGGGAACTGCACCCAGGGCGCCAATTACCACTGGGATTATTTTGGTCTTTTTCTGCCACAGCCTTTCAATTTCAATTTGTAGATCTTTGTATTTGGTGATTTTTTCTATTTCTTTTTCTTCTATTCTGCTATCCCCTGGTATTGCTATGTCGATTATTTTGACTTGTTTTTCTTTCTTCTCGACTACAGTTATATCTGGTGTATTGTGTGGCAGATGTTTGTCTGTTTGTAGTCGGAAGTCCCATAATATTTTTACATCTTCATTTTCTTCAACTTTTTCAATCTTATGGTCCCACCAATTTTTGGCTACAGGTAGCTTGTATTTTTTGCAGATGTTCCAGTGTATTATCCCTGCTACCTTGTCATGCCTTTGTTTGTAGTCAGTCTGTGCAATCTTCTTACAACAGCTGATTAGGTGGTCCACTGTTTCATCTGCTTCTTTACAAAGGCGGCACTTGCTGTTTGTTGTTGACTTTTCTACTTTTGCTCTTATCACATTTGTTCTTAGTGGCTGTCCTTGCACAGCCAGTATTAAACCCTCTGTTTCTTTCTTCAAGTTGCCATTCTTAAGCCATTGCCAGGTGTGATGTCTGATTTTCCACTTATATTGTGCAAATATTGACCATGCAGTGGCTTATTTCTCCATTTTTCTGCTCGGTTCTTGACTTGTTCTTTCTTGTAGGCCTGCTTTCTTTCGTTGGTGTTGAATAGTTTCTCGTTCTTGACCATTTGAAGTGCATCTTCTTCACTGTCCTTTATATATTCTTCAAGGCCTCTTTTCTCCTCCTCTACTGTTTGATGGACTTGCAGCATTCCTCTTCCACCTGAGCGGCGAGGGAGGTATAGCCTATCGACATCACTGCAGGGGTCCAGAGCATGATTGATGTTCATGATTTTCCTGGTCTTACGATCCATAGTCTCTAGCCCTGCCTGGGTCCAGTCTATTATCCCTGCAGTGTATCTGATAACAGGGATAGCCCAGGTGTTTATGGCTTGTATGGTGTTCCCGCCATTGAGTTTGGACTTGAGGATTTTTCTAACTCTCCTAATATATTCACTTCCAATTTTTCTTTTAACTTCAGTGTTTGCGATGTTATCAGCCTGGAGAATGCCCAAGTATTTGTAATGTTCTTTCTCTTCCAGGTTCTTGATCTTGCTTCCATTGGGCAGTTCTATTCCTTCTGTTTTTCTTATTTTTCCTCTGTTCATTATTAATGCAGCACACTTGTCTAGTCCAAACTCCATCGCTATATCGCTACTGAATATACGGACAGTGCTTAGCAGTGATTCGATTTCTGACTGGGACTTTCCATACAACTTCATATCGTCCATGTACAGCAGATGGTTGATTTTACTTGATGTTTTAGATGTTTGGTATCTGAGGCCTGTTTTGTTTAGTATTTGTGAAAGTGCGGTCATGGTGATTACAAACAACAGAGGGGATAGTGAGTCCCCTTGGAAAATGCCTCTTCTAATGCTAACCTGTCCAAGTGTCTCACCATTGATTGTTAACTGTGTACTCCACATGCTCATTGCTTTTTTAATATCTGAATGTTTTTGCTGACACCAGTTGTTTCTAAACATTTTAGTATCCATGTGTGAGGCAATGAATCGAAGGCTTTCTTATAGTCAATCCATGCAATACTTAGATTTGTTTTTCTTCTTTTGCAATTTTCTAAAATCATTTTGTCAATCAGCAGCTGGTCTTTTGTGCCTCTGGTGTTCGGGCAATTTCCTTTCTGTTCAACTGGAAGCTGTTTGTTAGTTAATAAGTGTTGCATGACTTCGTCTGCTATTATTCCAGTTAATAATTTGAACATGGTTGGCAGGCAGGTTATCGGTCTATAATTACTTGGACCTGCACCTTTTGCTGGGTCTTTCATGATGAGATGAGTTTTCCCAGTTGTTAGCCATTGTTCAATATCACCTCCTTGCAAAATGTGATGAACTGTTTTGATAGTTGTTTATGAAGGCTTGTTAGGTGTTTAAGCCAAAAGCCATGCAGTTCATCGTCGCCTGGCGCAGTCCAATTTTTAATTTTCTTTGCTCTTTCACTTATTAATTCTGGTGTTATTATTAGATCTTGCATTTGTTGGTTACATTTTTTGACCTCTTTCATCCAGCCTGCTTTTTTATTATAATCTATTGGATTGTCCCATAATTTCCCCCAGAATTGCACTGTTTCTTCTTTATTTGGTGTTTCTAGGTTTCTTTCAGTTTCTCCTTCTATGCTTTGGTAGAAACGTCTCTTATTCGACTGGAATTGGAGATTCTCCCTGTGTTGTGTAATTCTGGCTTCATACCTGCTAATCTTCTTTGACACTGCTGTTATTTGCTGCTTTATTATTTCCAGGACTTCTCTAATTTTCCTTGAATCTAGGTGGTATTTTTGGATCAGATACTGTTTGGTGTTTTCATTCTTCAGCTTCTTGTCTTTCATATCTTTCAGTTTACTAGCATCTGATCTTTCATTTTCCTAGCATCTTTACTAGCATCTTCTTCTTCTTCTTCTTCTTCTTCTTCTTCTTCTTCTTATTATTATTATTATTATTATTATTATTATTATTATATTTTATATCCCACTCGTCCTCCAAGGAGCCCAGAGCTGTGTACTACATACTTGAGTTTCTCCTCACAACAACCCTGTGAAGCAGCTGAGGCTGAGAAAGAAGTGACTGGCCCAGAGTCACCCAGCTAGTATCATGGCTGAATGGGGATATGAACTCGGGTCTTACCAGTCCTAGTCCAGCACTCTAACCAATACACCACGCTGTCTCAAGATGGCAGCCAGGTATGCTGGTTCTGCAGAATAGGGTGTACTCCAACAGGGAATAGTGGCCACAAAGTGCCCTTGGTTCACCCATGACCCCGCAGCCTTATCAAACCCAGAACATGTGCGCACACTTCACATGTGCCCCCTGCACACTCCAGTGGGTGGCAGGTACACACCCCAGCTCCCTCACACCTTGCCAAATCCAGTGATAACCTGTTCTCCCATATCCTGATGTGGGTCCCACACTGATCCGGTGCCCCTTGGATTCTGTGGTGCCAGCCACTGCTGTACAGGCTACGTAATGAAAGTGCCATCTATGGGGACTGCTCAGGAAGGGAGTGGGGACTATCCCACAGGTGCCCATCTAGTTACATACACAAGGGGCCAGCTGCATAGCACCACATGGGGATACTGTGTGGGGATGCACAGGGACATAGGGGCTCCCCTGGGGCAGTATCCATGTGTCCTGCTCCAGCTGTGTGCCTGCAGCTTTAGCAAGTTAGAAATAGCATGGCAAGGCAGATGTGAGTGAGCATAGTCAGCGAGGGTGAGGTGGTGTGTTGCCAGGCAGATTTCTGCCAAAGGTGCTGGGCTTGGGGTACATGGAGTGTGCTTTGGAAGCTAGCACGTTCCTTGCCAACTCTGGGCACAGATTTCTGTGTTTGCTAGGGTTGCCAATATTCTGTTGCCCAAATACGGGACAAAAGTCGGGGCAGGGTGTGTGTCTCAGGGCGGGGCCGTCACAGAGATTGGGCCATCATTTCATGCTCTGTCTTGGCTGCTATATACCTGTAAAGGCTATCTGCTCATCCTGTCTGCAGAAACAAAAAAGCAAAAAGAAACCGTGATTAACAAAGGCCAATCACAAAGGAACTAAACTAAAAAACTGTATGAAGGTCAAGTCAATATGAAAAGATGTGTGTAATGATCTAATATCACTGTTGGGTCCTGCTGAAAAAAATCTTACTGGAAATCTAAAGCAACTAGTAGATAACATACATGGACTCAAAAGCTATGTAAACATATAACAATATATTGGCATTAGAATGCAATAACTAAACAATTCCCAACATGAGTACTTGTACCAATTCTCCCAATACATAACAAACATAAGAAACAAAATATAGAAGAAATATAATCCATTGAGAGAGAATGGTCTAACTGCATCAAGATCTCAGCAGTCCATGGTGGAATTGAAGTCAAAGTAGAATCCAGACCAGCCAACGTGTGGTGACAACAGTCTTGAAATATATCAAAGGCCACGAAGAATCAGAGCCTGAATATACGAAATCACAGTGATAAAAATAGAACTGGAATGGTAATGTCCATCATCGGAGATGAAAGTGAAACAAGATAAGTGACTATCGTTTCATATTATTTTCTTCAGACCATTCGTTTCACAAATAAATGTGCAATACAAATGAATGCTTCACGTTAGCAGATTTCTAACTTGAAGAGATTTCTAACGAGAGATTTCTAACGTGAAGCATTCATTTTTATTGCACATTTATTTGGATTATATTTCTTCTATTCTTTAATAACTAATTGTTTAGTTATTGCATTCTAATACCAATATATTGTTATATGTTTACATAGCTTTTGAGTCCATGTATGTTATCTACTAGTTGCTTTAGATTTCCAGTAAGGTTTTTTCAGCAGGATCCAACAGTGATATTAGATCATTACACACATCTTTTCTTTCTTATTTATTTATTTATTTTTACATTTATATCCCGCTCTTCCTCCAAGGAGCCCAGAGTGGTGTACTACATACTTGAGTTTCTCCTCACATCAACCCTGTGAAGTAGGTTAGGCTGAGACCTTCATGCAGTTTTTTAGTTTAGTTCCTTTGTGACTGGCCTTTGTTGATCATGGTTTCTTTTTTGCTTTTTTGTTTCTTCATTCGTGATCCCCGTTTTGTTTTGTTTTTTGGTCATCCTGTCTGCAGGGCAGACAGCGGGCAGTCTCTCTTATCTGTAGTGTTAAAATCATGACAGATCTTACAATGGTACATGTACATGTGAATAACCCTAAATGAACCAACTAGCATACCCACAAATCTCGGAGAGGTATCCTTCCTTGCTTTGTTTAGCTTGGGAATAAGTGGCAGGGCTAATCGGATAGCTTTACAGACGACGACAGAGCCCCCCGCCCCCCAGCAAGATCTTGGTTTCATCTTAATACATGGAGATCTTTTCCAGTCAAATCACTCCCCTATTGCATAGTGTTTGTGTTCCATTATATCTGATCTACTGGAATGCCGGTGCCTCTCTCACCAGCACGCCTACAGTCTGCACTGTTGCTTTTCAAAGAGGGGCACTTGGCTACAGCACTTACCATAGCATCAGAGTGAAGGCTCTGCCTCTAGTCTAGTCTATGAAGCAGCTACAGCCCACCCTTTCCCAGGTTCTTCCTGAGCTTCATCTAATGCTGATTGGTATGTGAAGTGTTCCTGGGGAGGGGAAGGCAAGCTGCAGGATGAGAGAAAGGGAAGGAGAGCACTTGATTGGTGGCTGGTACTAGCTGCCCTTGTTGTGGGAAGGTCTTAGAAGGTGGAGGGAGGGAGGGGAGGGAGGGAGGAGTGAGAAGGAGGCGATTTGAAGAGCAAAGGAGGTGGGAGTTGAGACAGAACTCCCAATATTTGGGAAGAACAGCATCCCATATGGGACAAGATATTTTTGGCTCCAAAATGGGACATTCTGCCTAATATGGGACTGTTGGGAACCCTAATGTTTGCCATGAGGGTGGGTTGTGTGCTGGTAGCCCATGTATGAACCGTGGGCAGGTTTTGAGAATCAAACAGCCAGGGTAGGAGGGCTTTCCTAATTCTATTCTTGGTTAAAATCTGGTACAAAATCTGAGCAGCCCTGCCAGGAACATCCTGGGCTGGAGGGAAATGAGTGAGTGAGTTCTGACAATTATTCAAATTAGGTAGCCCAATACCTACTATGATTTTAATGGTCATGTGAACCACCTTATTTTGTTTGTTTCTAAATATTAAACTACTCAGAAAATGGTAAACAGGGATTTAAACATTCTTTTAATACCCCAAACAGATAAGATATAGCTTCTCTATGGGGTTGTTGGTTTTGCCTTCTAATAAGACTACTCCTACATTGTTAACTTTACAGCATGACCCACATAGGGGAGTATCTGGATTTAGTTTAGTTGCTTTTATTGATATAGGGAATATTCCACTTGAATTTTGATGGTATGCTTTTATTTTTACTAAGCAGGAAATGGAAGATAATGCTGACTCAGATTATGCTGTGAGGTCTGAAGCATCAGATGAAATAGAATGTGCTGACTCAGATTATGTTGTGTTGTCTGAAGGGTCAGAAGAAAGGAATGGAGATTCAATTTTATCATTGTCCTCATGTCAAAGTAGTGTAAAAACTACAGTACTGAAAAGGTATGTGAGTACAGCCAAGCCAGCCTAATCTCTTACCTGAAATATTAACTTAAGGACATTGTTTGCAGTTTGTTAAATGTGTCTCTTGTCCAAAAGGCACTCATACCATAGTGCACCTTGATAATTCATACACCAACAGCATTTTAATGTGGTTATATGGCCCAGTCTGTGGGGTGTTTAATTGTGACAATCCCACTTGAGACCACAGAAATTTTAGCTTTATGTGTTCAAGCATTATAGAATTAAATGTTTAATTACTCCAGCTCAGTCCTTTGTTTTGACTTGCACAATAATTCACTTATCTAAAACATCCTAATTCTTCAGTAACAAAGGGACAAACTCCACCTTTAATTCCTTCCTTTCATCTATTACCCCTTTCTTCCTCCAACTCCTTTTTTCACATTTCTGGAAAGTACTACACCCTAACTTCCCTTGCCTTGTTTTATCCCATTTTAATGTAATACAACACACTTCCTCTTCCCTCTTTGTCTTAGGCCCATATGTACCATAGGCAAGGCTGTCTTTATGGCATGGCAAGCAGGGCGACCGCCCCAGGCCCCGCTTTTTTAACCCACATTATAATTATTTGGAAGGGGGCCCTACGCTGATTTTGTCCTCTCTAAATGACAACCCTGACCATGGTCCTATTTCTTTACCTCCTGTCTGTAACTTAAAACCTAAGTGTAGTTCAGAAATCCTGTGTTGTCTATCTCTTCTGTGGCATATTGGGCACATTTGGAAAAAAAATTCAAAAGTTTTGTTGTAGTGTTTGTTAATAAGAAATGTCAAATGCCTTATTAGTTGTCTTGCGTCTAATGCAACAAAATTAATTAATTTTAGCCTTCTGGGGGGTTAAGTAATTCATAATCCTGATTTGCATAATTCTCTTGAATTCTGTACGCAAACCAAATATCTTCCCTTATGTTTACGATGTATGGGATAGTATTATAAAGTCATGCTCATAGCAGTTTCAGTGAATACAATACAATGGACCATAACAGGAATCAAAAATTTGATACATAAATATAACATGTTGGACATTAGTAAATAATATCAATATTCAGTAGCTATTATATATGCACTACTGAAGGCACAAATGCTTCTGGAAGAAAGCTAGGTATCTCTTTATGTTGCTCCTATGTATAAGACCAGGAATGCATGAGGATTTGGTGGTTTCTGTGTTGTGCCACTCAATCAGTAAATTGTTTAATTTTTCTAGGGCCAAAAGGTCAGTAGGTACTGAATAGCACCTTTCCCCTTGAACAGTAATCCAACCTTGTAAGAGGATTATGACAGAATATAGGCCTTCTCCTTGGACAGGAGGACACCTCTACTACTAGCCCTGTTAAGACCCTGTATCCAGGACACATGCGCGCACACATACCCCAATTGTGGGATGAGGCAGACACCTCAAAAGGATAAGACAGAGTAGGAAGGCCCTATAATTCAGACATCAGTTGATTCCCATTCTTCCAGAACTCCTCACACCAAGAGAATCGGGGACCAGAGGACACATTCATGTCTGCATCCTCTAATTCAGAGAAGTCCCCTGAATCTGTTGTCTCAGAGTTAGTGGAGGTCCTGACTGTTTTCCCTAGGAACTATTTGAGGTCTGTGTCCATCTCAGATCCATGCCTCAACGGAGACCCTGGCTTGGACTAAAGCAGAATTCATTACATAGTCAGTGATGGAGTTATTAGTGTTTGCCCCCCACCAATAAAACCAGGTAGGACTCTGTCCTCAAATGTGTTTCACTTTTTTGGACACATTTCACCAACTACTTGTAAGTGGTGTGGAATTAGGGTGATGAAAACTCTCAAAAATGTTTAATAAAAATGGAAAATATAAAGGAAAGGGTAAGTAAAATAAGGTATTGGAGCATCTTACAGTTGGGGCTCCTTAGTTTTTTTTAAAGAAGGGAAGCATTCATTAAGGATTTGTGAAATGATAAGTTATGTGGCAAGAGGAGACAACCATTTCCCCTCAGAATACTAAAACATGAGGCCAAAACAGCCTGATGCTTGAAATATTTTTAAGTGCCTTGCAGGATACTCTGATTTTGATTCAGCAGGGGCACTTGGGTGTCTCCCAAGTGACACTCCTTTGGTGAACCCTTGGGTGACACCCCCTCTTGCAGTTTTCCTGCACTCAATTGCACCTCCCCCTGAAGCTGCTATTAGCCCTACTGCAGGGTGAAAAGAAAGTACAGATACATGTATTGTCCCTGTATTTCCCCCCCATGGGACTAACATCAGCTTGAGGAGGAGTGGTTTAGTTTGGGGAAATGGTAGAGAGGAGGGATTTTTTCTTTAAACCCTCTCCTAGTGCCCTTGTTCAATCATTTTTTCTCCCCTAGTGCCCTTGTTCAATTATTTTCATATCTTTTCCTCCCCTGCTTGGGTAGTCTCCAGGAAGTTGCAAGGCTTTATGGCTGTTATATATGCAGGATAAAACAGTGAAACCATCAAATTACAGAACAATAATGAGAGAACAGCACAGACTAATAGAGGAGATCTGTAGAAATTAGCACTAAGAGCAGATAAAGAATTAAAAGGTTTAAAAGCCAATATGTAAAATAAGTTTTTGCCTGGTGCTGAAAAAAGACTCAATATCAGGTGTGCCTATCTGAGAGGAAACTTCTATAAATGGGGCACCACCATCAAAAAGACCCTTTGCTTTGTTGCCACTCACCTCACTTCAGCAATCAAAAGCACCCAGAAAAGGACCGCTAAAGATTATATCAGTATTTGAACAGAAGCATGTGGAAGCAGGCAGTCCTCTAGATCAGGACCTCAAGTTCTTTAAAAGTTACAACTAGCCCTTTGAATTGTGCTTTGAAATGGATACCTGTTTAAAAACTGGCATTATTATTTAATCATTTAACATATTTAATTACTAACTAAAACATCTATACCTTTAAAAATATAAAATAGATAAACAATTAAAATTGAAATCAGGTTTTAATCTGGTGATGCTTTCTGTTCAGCTGATTCCAGTCAATAGTCAATCAGGTGTCTGTCTATATACTGCTTTTCAGCCAAAAACAAACAAAAAAACTCAAAGCAGTTTATGTAGCAAATGAAACAGTATGAAAACTGGCTCCTTGTCTCAAAGCAGCACACAACTTTAAAAACATACACACAAGGGAAACACCAGCAGACAACCATTGCAAAAGGCATTATTTATTTATTGTTAAATTTATATACCGCCTTTCATTAAAAACAATCCCAAGGCAGTTTACAGCAAAATTTAAAACAAGATTGTAAAAAAGACACAATTAAAATTTTAAGCTAAAAATATAAAACAAATCTGATTAAAAATTTAAAACAAAAGCATAAAAGCAATACAGAGTACAAAGAACAGCAGCAGAGACAATAAAAAAAAAGCCTGGGTAAAAAGCCATGATTTAACATGCTTTCTAAAAGCTGTAATGGAGAACGAGGAGCTAATAGCCACCGGGAGAGCATTCCATAGTCTGGGAGCAGCAACAGAGAAGGCCCTTTCCCGCAACCGAGCCCCGTCAGATGACCTCGTCAAGCAGGCAGCAACCCTTGGGAGCAAGCGGTCCCTCAGGTATTGTGGGCTCAAACTGTTAAGTGCTTTAAAGGTCAAAACCAGCACCTTGAATTGGCCTGGAAACAAACTGGTAGCCAGTGCAGCTTTCAAAATGGGTGTGATGTGCTCCCAGCAGACAGCTCCAGATGAAACCCTAGCTGCCACATTTTGTACTAGCTGCAGTTTCCGGATGCATAGGGACAGTTAGCTGGGGTTTTCTAGTTGTCTTCAAAGGCAGTCCCATGTACAGGGCATTGCAATAACCTAGTCTACGTTTGTAATAATCTGCCTAAATTATCCTAATCTGCCTAAATTATCCTATATTGAGACAGCCTTGGTTGGCCTGATGGATGACCTTTACCAGGTAATTGACAAAGGGCGTATGATTCTGCTGGTTCTTCTCAATCTCTCGGCCGTGTTCAATACCATCAACCATGGTATCCTTCAGGATCGCCTGGGGGAGTTGGGGATAGGGGGCACTGCTTTGCAGTGGTTCCACTCCTATCTCTCGGGTAGATTCCAGATGGTGGAGCTTGGTAACGGTTGCTCCTCAAAACAAGAGCTGTTATATGGATTCCCCCAGGGCTCCATTCTGCCACCAATGCATTTTAATATCTACATGAAACTGCTGGGTGAGGTCATCAGGAGACTTGGTGCTGGGTGTTATCAGTATGCTGATGACACCCAAATCTACTTCTCCTTTTCATCTTCAGGAAATGGCATTCATCCTCTAAATGCCTGCCTACAGGCAGTAATGGGCTGGATGAGGGAGAACAAATTGAAGCTGAATTCAAGAAAGACAGAGGTGCTCACTGTGGGGGCTCAGAATCTGAGGGGTGAGATCTTTCTGTGCTGGATGGGGTTACACTCCCCCAGAAGGAGCAGGTATACAGCCTGGGAGTACTCCTGGATCCAGGCCTCACCCTGGTATCTCAGGTGGAGGTCACGGCCAGGAGTGCTTTCTATCAGCTTCGGCTGATTCAACAGCTGCACCCATTCCTTGAAGACGATGACCTCAAAACAGTGGTGCATCAGCTGGTAACCTCCCAGCTCAACTATTGCAATGCGCTCTATGTGGGGCTGCCTTTGTATGTAGTCCAGAAACTTCAGTTAGTTCAGAATACAGCAGCCAGATTGGTCTCTGGGGCAACCCAGAGAGACCATATTATGCCTGTTTGAAACAGTTACACTGGCTGCCGTTATGTTTCCGGGCAAAATACAAAGTGCTGGTTATTACCTTTAAGCCCTGAATGGCTTAGGTCCGAGTTATCGAAGAGAGTGCCTTCTTCTACATAATCTCCACCGCACATTAAGGGCATCTGAGGAGGTCCATCTCCAGTTGCTACTGGTTCGTCTGGTGGCGACGCAGAGGCGGGCCTTCTCTGTAGCTGCTCCTGGGCTGTGGAATGCACTCCTGGCAGAAATTCATAATTTGAGATCATTGGTGTCCTTCACGAGAGCCCTTAAAACCTATCTGTTTGGCTTGGCCTTCAAGGGTTTTAAATGATTAACTGTTTTAAATTGTTTTAAATTGTTGCCCTGATTTCCAGGGTTTTTAGCTGTTTAATTTGTTTTATTGTGTTTTAATAGTTTGATTTTAATTGTTAATTTGTTTTAATTGTTTTTATTATGCTGTAAACCGCCCTGAGCCATTTTGGAATGGCAGTATACAAATCTAATAAAATAAATAAACAAACAAATTATAAATTATCCTAAGTAATTTCCCACAACATGTCAGCCAGTGTCTCCAAGTTGTGGACTTGCTCTTTTAGAGAGAGTGCAACCCCTTCCAGGATAGCCTAACCATCTCCCATATCAGACAAATTATCTACCATCCGCTACCTCCATTTTGTCTGGATTGATCTGTATATTCACAGTGGTAATATATTCACCTGAACTGGATAAATTGTTAATCTCTTTTTCACTCATAAATGCACCAGGCAAAATACAAAAACATCAATCAATGAATCCAACCCATAAAATATCATTTAAAGTTTCACATATCCTGGAGTGTGAGGACAAGAGTCTTGAAAACTAGTTTAAGGGCTTATTTCTTTTAACTCTGGTTGCAGCATGGAAAGAGTAGCTGAAAAATTGTCATAGATGGAATTTTGTGTGTATTAGTTTTAGAAGGTGCTAGCTGTTTCAGTGAGGGGATTGAGATTTTCTTGTTTCAGGTACAAACATGTTCAAGATCAGTTATTGGTATTCTATATTTTAACTATTTGTAGTTGCCATGAACATTCTAGTATTTATAAATTCTTGGTTACTTTTAAACTGGGCAGTTGAAGATTAACAATCAGTGACTGACATCCTGACTACATTTACTTGAGAAAGTCTTATTAAAATTTAAAGAACAAGTTAAGCCTAATCTGTCCTTTTTAATTTCAGTTGACTTTCTCAAGTAAACTCTATCAGGATGTTAACCACTGAGACAGACATCCTGGGACCAATTGCAATGGGACTTCCTTGAGTAAATTTAGTCAGGATGTCAGTCATTTTTTCACATTTCTGAAGAGAATACACAGTTTTATCAAAGTTGTGACCATAGCAAGATGGATTTAAAAACAACTTCAAAGAGTTTCTTTCTCTAAATATATATTTGTGTTTCTGGCAGTTCCTTAATACATCAGTTTAAATTATCCACCTACTTTAATGAAATTCTCTCAAGAACATGTGCATGACAGAATTTGCCATATTATCCCAGTTTCAGGGGTTACTTAATCCCATTAAAATACTAGACTATCAGTTCTCCCCTATTCCCCCCCCCCAAAAAAATACATCTCCCCTTATACAAAGAAAACTAAAAAGACAGAAGAAAAGCAAAGAGTGCCTCTGTTTGGCCCTCAGAGTCACCTGCAATCATCAGTAGTATCAAAAAGGTCAGGACTTCAAGATGGTTCCACACATCAAATAAATTCTGTTCAGAGCAGTGACAGAATATCAGAACTAGTCAGCTACAAATCAAACAGTACAAACAATTTCCGCCTTATATCATCATCCAAGAGAAACAGACCTGTCAGCGCTCCAACAGGTCAGCTAAGGTAATCAAAGCTGTTCCATGTTGCTTTTAACTATGACTGTTGCTGCTCTGTCCCCTTTCAACTGACTCAGTAATGATTCAATTGACAGTCTTAAACTTACAGTAAAAGGCACTGCAATATTTATTAAGATTTATGGTGCCTAGTAGTTTTAGTCATTCATAAGCCTGCTTTATATGTGGCAAATACGTTATATAAGAAGCTCTTCTGTATATAAAAAGCACACAATCCACATGTGTTACCCCATGTATTATTTTGCTACCAGTAAAATGACAAATAGGCCATTCCTGTGCAAGTATGTGTAGAAATAGATCCATATCTGATCACTGGGTGATAGTTTTTCCTATGCTGAAGTGAGCCCTGGGAAGTATGAATGTTTACTATTTATGGGGCTTAACATACACCTCAGAGCTGTTAAAATCTTTTTTGTGGAACTAAGCTTTACTGAAATCATTGGGGTTTTTATATAATGAAATGAATCATCAAGGCAAAGCCTTTCCAGATGATAAAAGTGTGTCCCAGCTACATTGTATTCTTTGCAAGCTACTCCCACAGACTCTGATCCAATGAAATCTCAGCCCAACAAACTAAATGGTGGGTTATGCTTGCTACATGATGTAGCTTGCTTTTCTGAACTTTGCACAGTGAGAAGTGCCCAGCCACCAAGTAAGGAAACTTGGAGGGAAAATCTTGTTTTCCTGGTAAAACATGAGCACCTCTCTTTCTAATCTCTTTTATTCATTACAAATGAATTAAAAAATAACATTTATTGCAAAGTAAACTGATTATGTGGAAAGGCCAAACAAAAGAACACATGAGCACAGCACATGCAAACCCTGGTTTTTTAAAATCAGAACAATGTAAAAATGTAAATTGTAATTATTTGAGTGAATATTTAAATGAACATAGCTTAATCCAGTTGTAATTGATGTGTGACTACCTTTGAGTTCTGTGGGTCTAAATTGCAATCCTTTTTTTCAGAATAAGCCCCACTGAACACAGATTTCCTTCCAAAACATAAATAGGATCAGTATGTCAGTCTGCTTAAGTTGCAGGGAGCATAAGAGCGTTAGGAATAAAGATATACAGAGAAGAATGTTTCTCATCAGATAGTGCCTGCAGTTACGTCAGGAAGACAAGTGTGAATGAAAAGTTTGCTATAGATGCTACAAAGTTCTAAATAAATAAAAATCTGGGGATTCTATAAGAACAGGTTTATACTTGAGTATTTAAATAATTTTAATTATTTTGCAAGTAAACTACATTTTTTAATCATTAGCTCATATTCTCAGTATATTTAGGGCCTATTACATTTGTTTCAAAATGCAAAAAAAAATAAATAAAAATAAAATTGCATTTTAAACTGCATGACCACTGAGAGAATTTGACTAAAATGTAAGTGTAGCTTAGATACATGAAAATCAGTTATTACAATGTAATTCAACTGAATTGGAATTGTTTTGCAACAGATGTCTACAGTTTCCTTCCTCAAAATGCTACTTGGCCCAGAAGGCCCCTGAAGTGCCTCATATTTTTAAACGGCAACCACAGATTCTCAGAGTAACTGCTTATAAAAATGGTACAATAAGTGAATTTGCTAAAGTTACTGTGCCACCTTCAATTAAACAGGTAAGGGTTAATAAAAGTTTTGTAAATATTTTATATGGATACCAAAACAAAGAAGCCACATTTTGTTTTGAAATGAACTAATTCACAGTTGTTAAGTATATACATGGTTATTACATCTGCAGTGTAATTAGTATAGAATGTAGAATTTCTGCAGAACCAAAGTTCAATTTAGTTTGGAATACACTATCTAGAAAACAACAATATTTTGTATAATATTAGCATCTTGAAACAGTAGTTGTAAGGATCAAATTATAACATTGATAGAAAATGCTTAGCAATTTGGTGTACATATACTGGATTTGGTTAAGTAAGTTAGCTATAGTTTTCTAAGTTTGGATTCTTGACTAAATGGCAGTAATTAACATTAGTACATAGTTTGATTATTTCCCCCCTACCTTTTTGCATTAATTTAGTTGCTTGAGGAGTGCACTGAAAAGCTGAAGCTGAATATGGCTGCACGACGAGTCTTCTTGGCAGACGGCACTGAAGCACTAGATGCTATAGACATACCCCATGATGCTGACGTTTATATTTCAACTGGAGAGCCCTTTTCAAATCCATTCAAAAAAATTAAAGGTAAAAAAAATGCCTCAGTCAGTGGCTTAAGGGTTGCAATTAAAAATGATTTTCATCCTGTCTTTTTGCATGGTTTAACAAAACTAATGTTTACTCATTTACAGCTCAGTAAGAGGATAATGTGCTTAATGAAAGAAAAATCTACTGACAGCCACGTTTATTGCCCTTCATTAGCATTGGTGCTTAATTTAATATAGATCTGAATAGACATTAGGGAGCCTGCAGGAGGTTAAATGGTAAAAATATAATAAATTAAATCAGAGATTATTGGATTTACTGTTTAGTTTCTCTGACATCTAACAGACACAATTCATTAGGCTTATTACACTCACAAAAATAATAGTTCAGAGTTGGAGTGCTTTATTAATTTAGTCATTTGACCTTTATTAAGACAAAGCATTAAAATAATTATCAGACTGCATATTCAACAATGTGGAATATTATGAAGGTGCACACAAATTTATATGTGCACCTTTTCAAATATTTTATTATGAATGTAAAGCTGTTTTTCAGTTTACCTTCTGCACTTACTGTTGTGTTACTAATTCTTGTACTATATTTTCAGGTGTGTGCAAGACTAGAGAACATAATTTTGTGCTGCTACTATGTCAATTTTGTTGAAAACAGATTTTGATTTGGGCAATGTTCTGCTGGACTGAATGAGAAATACAGTTCAATTCAAACTGGTGCATGACAAAAATTGCTGTTAGAATATGACAGTATAATATAGCCAGATATTATGATCAGAATTCAGTTGATCAAATATGTTAAACATTAGCCAAATAATGCAGTACATTAAGCTGAAATCAATTACAAATCAATCTGTAATGCCACACCATTAAGTCCCCAAAAAGAAAACCCATTGCCTTGGGTAAGATATAATGATTTTTAAATATTTGTATTACCTAGTTTTATTATCCCAAGTAGTAGAATGTACAGTGTTTTGGAAGATCCTGCAATAAAAGTAGAGCAAATGTTTCAGATTTATTATGTATTTTTATGTTTTATAGATCCAGATATAGTACCATTCTTCATTTTCTGTATTAATTGCAATGATGTTTAATGTTGATTTAAAAGCATCAAAAATGTTCATCATTGGAAATATGTTGTAAATGAATTCAGTATATTGAAAATTGCTATTGATACCCATTTTTGTGTCTAAAAGTTTTTGCATTGAATTCTGGAGACTTGCATGAAAATATTGGCTGTGTCTGCATTAAATAAAGAGATCACTGCAAGAAGAGTAAATTATGCTTCAAAACAGTATTTGTTTCTTGCAAAAAGGTGCCACAACAGGCAGCATCATTGAAATGCCTGTAAATATCTAAAAATTAGATGTATTATATTAACATTTTAGAGCGATGGGGATATTTAACTTTGTTCCACCAGTTAAACCATATAATATATATTTATTTCTGAAATGCTTTTCAAGAAATTATATTTGTAATAAGTAACCCCTAACTCATGAATTATGCATGTAATGCTGTAATACGGATGATATGACAGTCTCCTTGAATACAGTCCAAATGATCCATTGAATATGTTTTAGTCTATTAACTCAATAAGGAGAATAAATTTAGACAAAAATCTTTTGTCATTTTCTCAGTTCATGCAAGAGTAGTAAATTGTCCTACTGTTTTGACAAGTAAACTGCAATAATCAATATTCACTTTTGTCTCATATCTTAGGAGTTATTGAGCTAAATCTAGCTTTATAATCATTTTTGTATAGCCATTTTATTAGCTTGTCAGGCATTACTACTTTTTCCAGGCACATGATGGGTATTTGACTACATTTTCAAATTCACTAAGCATTTTCCCCCTTCACTTCTACTTCATTCACGCCCAACAAAAACTTCCCTGCTTTGTCTGCATCTTTTGGCTGTGTTTCATCATGACATGCACTGCTGTTCCTTTAGCACCAAAATGTTGGCACACAGTGCTGAAAATTTCACACCAACTCTTGCTGGATCAGCAAGCTTAACCTACCAAAATCTGGTGTACTGCAATAGTAGTTGACTGATAATCAATCTTTTTGCTGCTCGACAGTTGTTTCTGGGACTCAGACTAGAGCAGGTGGCAGATGTGCCTTGTCTTTTGAGAAAAGAAAGAGTAGGTGAGGTTGGGCACAGTGTAACATATTGTGTGTCCATTAAAAGGGCTCTGCTAGGGTAAGTATTACAGGAAAAAGTCACTGATATGCAAAGAAAACACACCAAGATGATCCAATAGGTTTTTTTTAACAGTCTGTTTTATAAGTTAAATGTGATTAGATTTGTCCCACATGATTTAAATTATATTCCATAAATGAATTTAAAACATTGTCAGCAAAAATCAAGTTAGCTGTTATTTTTTCAATGTGTGTATGTAAAAATATTCTTAACAACTATGTTGTTGCAATATACAGTTCAGAAGCATATGTAATAAATAAAATTTGTAAAAATAATGGCCAACATCCAGACAAAATTACTCATGAGTAGTCCCAATGAAATTACTGGGACAAGCTAGTCATGACTAATTTGTCTCATTAGTTTTAATGGGACTATTCATGAGTACTTTAGTCAGGTAGTAAGTAATATGTTAATAAAATGTATCCTAAAGGAGTGTACATTTTTCTGATACAAAATTATGTACTTAAAACAAACTGAAAGCAAAAATGAAAACATAAAATGGGTATGCATTGACCACCTACTAGATGGCCATAAAGTTATTCTTAGGACCTAATTCCAAAAACATCATTAGCCTTACTGTGGTATAAGAATACAGAGCTGATGTACTTTAGTGGCTAAAAATGTGAGCCTGGAATCTCCTAGTTCAAATTTTACCTTTGAAACAAACTCACTTAGGTATTCTTAGGAAAGCCAAAGTTCTCTTAGAGTCAGTTTCCCATCTGCAGTATGGGGATAATAGTGACATTCCTTAGGACTGTTGTTAAGATGATTCAGATAATGAACAGGATCTAAAGAACTACTTTAGATATGTCCAGGGACTTGGGCATGCCCAATAAAGGTTTTGACGGTTTTCCCTCTTTAGACAGCAGCCATCATGCTAAATCACAAACTGAATTGGAAAGTTTTCTCACTTTCAAAACTGGTTAGCTATATGATATGGAGGGCTGTTTAAGAAAAACCAAAAGTGGTCTTAGGCATATGGAACTAGTGAGGTTCTTTGAATGCTGGTTGATGAAGTTAGCAACTTTGCAAAATTAAATGTTATAAAGATGGAAAGTAAGTGGGTTAAAGATTGTAGCAATCTGATATCAACAAGACTATTAAAACACGTGAATAAGCAGTTATTCTGCTTATTCATAAGGCTCCATTCAAAATACAGGGCTCTAGTCCTCCAGGTAGGCTAGGAGTGCAGATGATTTTCTGTTGAAAACTGTCTTTCAGATAATGAAATGTAACTAAAACCTCTCAGGTAGCACTATGTTTCTGTAATATACAATGAATATACATGTGAATAGACTTCTATATATCATGTTGGCATAGTAAATTCAGGAAGCATTTAGAAGTGTACTTGTTTCTACCACATGTTTTAGATTAGGTTATTTTCATTTTTGCTGTTTGTTTGTTTGTTTATTTATTTATTGCCACTCGAGAAAGAAGCCTTATTTAGA
This sequence comes from Hemicordylus capensis, assembly GCF_027244095.1. Classification (NCBI taxonomy): domain Eukaryota; kingdom Metazoa; phylum Chordata; class Lepidosauria; order Squamata; family Cordylidae; genus Hemicordylus; species Hemicordylus capensis. The sequence continues at coordinate 109,838,595 of NC_069657.1, read as the reverse complement.
TAGATTCTATAGAAACACTGAAATAAGCATGGGATTTTCCCTATACAGTACAAGTCCTGAGTGGCAAAAACATGCATGTATTTTAATCTGGAAAAAAGAAATCTAAGAGGCTTCCTGTACAAGTAAATGCATGTGGCTAATGAAAGTAATCATGCATGTACCATGAGAATGTTCACCATGCAGAACGTTTAATGCAAGTCTGAACATTTTAACTCTGTCTAATTTAAAACATAGGAAAATTGTTTATTTGGTAATTGTACACCTTTTTTTTACGGTATATGCTTTATAGATATTGAAATGTCAACATAAAATACATTTTTGAATTTATCATAGCAATTTTACCTATGATTGATTGATTGTCTGCTAGCAGCTTTTATTGCACCCTGAAATATCTACATAGGAATGACAGTTCCTACCAGCTGTCCATAATGTGCTGTTTTGAATGTTTCTTGCTCCAGACTTTCTTACTTATTACCAGTTTATTTAACTCCAGATTCTTTCTTTGAGTTTTGAATCAGGTGACTTTGCCCAAGGCTTCATTCTGTCTGCTTTATATTTAGCAAAGTTTTGAGGTGTAAAAAAGAATTGGTGGCACATGTTTTGAGGTGTAAAAAAGAATTGCAATAATAGGCAATAAGTTTCCATCCAGTCCGCTTCACTGAAGTCATTTTAGAGAGTTCCTGTTTTGGCAGTCATCTGTTCTCATTGGCTGAATAAACTCTGACCTGATTCAGATGCCTATGATTTGTTGGATCATGAATGCAAGCCTAAGGAGCTCCAAACCTCCATGCTCCCTCTCCCCCTTTCATCTTCTCCTCTGGATCAGAGCTGTGAAGAGGGAATCCTGGTTTACCAAATGCAGCTCTGTATGTTGTTCAAACCCAAGAGTTGTGATGAATCATGGTATGTAAACCATAGTTAAACCACAGTGTCTCAGTTCAGATGACATACAAGCTGAATCCAGATGTAACACAGAACTGGAGTTTGGCAAACCAGCAGTATCCATTTTAAACTGTAAATTGCACCACAGACATTCTTCCAACTGCGGTCCGCCAACCTCCAGTTTCAGCAAGGGGGCCATTCTACTGGGGAGGACCATGTGGCTGTAAGCCCTAGGTCTCCCTTCAGCCTGCATGCTCACAAGTTGAGCTAACCTAACAATGGGGGCCCTGTTTGTGTGAGGCTCCTAACTCTCCATGGTAAAAAAATGGAACAGAAGCACTGCAACCTGTCCTCCCTTTCCCTGTGAAGCCTTGTACTCACTGAAAGAAGATTTAGATGCTCCATCTGTCAGAGCCTGGCTGCCTTTTAAACCCAACCCTGGTTACGTCCCCATCCATTTGTTCTGCCCCCAGCACTGTGATGGGATGCCCTGCTTATGTTGTAACCTGGAGTGTTTGCGCTCATGAACATATATCTTTGTTGCTTCATTCTCAGAGAGCAAAGCATATAGTGCCTGTCCTGTCATCCTGTCCCCTTTTCCTCCTGCTTGCCAGGTGGGGGGAGCAAGGGACAGAGTGGGAAGCGGGAATGCCCATGTCTGACTGTGTCACTTGACAGGAATGAGATGGGACGTGGTGGCGTCCCTGTTGCAACTGCATTCTTGGATAGGTGACAGGTGGGGCGAGGCTGCTGCTTAGAGAGGTGGCCAGCAAGAAGTACTACAGCCACGGAGCGGCTGCATTACCAGGCAGGGCTGTTGCCGTCTCTATGATTGCGGTTGAAAATCTACATGATGGCGGCATCTGGGATTGGATGTAATGCTTTGGCACCCAAATTGGAGGTCTCGGCAGTGGACTTTTGTGCAAACCGAAGGTTCAAGTTGGAGTTCGGCGAGGCAAACTGCAAGTAGCTTTCAGTTTCACAAATGCAAACGTACTGGAGTTCCAACCTCTGCCCCATTTAACTCCAGTTTCGTGTTATGTCTGAATTCAGCTATGGAGTTGATAACTAATAAGGATGCATCCTGGAAAGGGGTGGGGGCTTGAAGCTCTTTAGGCTTGTATTCTTGTTTGTTGAACCAGGTCAAGGTTTCATCAGCCCATAAGAAGAAATAGAGAGCTCTGAAAATGAATTTGCTTATTTTATCTATTATTTTTCATATTTGTATTCTGCCTGATATATATCTCTAGGTGGTTTACATAAAATTAAACAGAACTAGCTGACTCTGCACAGATCATCTCTGTGCTATTTGGGTTGCGCCCCACCACACGCTGGCATGCCCGGCTTTCTGGCTGGCCCAGCAGCCGGGGGGCCTGCCCCCCCCAATGCCCAGTTTCGCCTGCCACCACCCACTTCCTCCCCGTGCTCTTCAGGATCCCGCCACCTCACCACCATGGCTGAGCCTGAAACCGCCGCTGCCTCGCCACCGGAGCTGAGCGTGCCGCCTCCCTGCCCGTTCCTTCCTGCTGCCTCCACCTCCTGACTCCTTGGTGTGGCCGGGCCCGCCGCTTCCTCCTCCTCGCTGCCACCATTTCCCCTGGCAGTAGCCAATGGCCTCCTGTGCGCCTCTGCCACCCAGCCAATCTGGAGAGCCTCCGACACCCAGCCAATCTGCTGGGTGCCGGGACGCATCCCTATAGGCACGTCTACAAGGTTTAATATAATAGATGTTAAATGTTTTACTGCTGGTTGTGTTTAAAACAATTTAAAAACAGTTTAAAATTTAACTAAAAGCCTGAAGAAACAGGTGTGTCTTAAGAGTTTTCTTAAGGGCATCCTGGGATTGGAAATCACTTATTCTTTGTTGGATCCACAGTGTAGACATCCTGGTGGCTGCACATTAACCACAGTTTGGCAGTTTTCAAAAGCACATGCTGCATTTTTCCCAGTTAAGGGAACCATCAATATTGACTCTTATTTACTCAGTGTTGATTAGGAAACCTAAGCAAGTTTCTTGTTTAACCAAAATTTGCAAAAGTGAGTTTCAGAACCTGTAAAGGGAAACCTTGGTTCACACCAGGCATTTAAGGTTGATATCAATGATTTCCATAAATGTGGTTAAAACAGGAAGAACAAGTCACTCCAGTGAAGTGGGAGTATATCTGAGACACACACCCCGCCCCCCAGTTTCTTAATCATGGTTGAGGAAGAGCTTGTGCTATATGTCCCTGCCAGTCCACTGTGACTGAAGTTCCATAAATTCTTATGAATGCTTGTCTCATTCATTTCTGTGAGAGTTCAGCATATTTAACTTCATGTTGAATTGTAACTGGGAATTGGCATTTGATCTATCTGAAGCACAAATGGGAAAGGACTTGTGCAGTGAGTATGATAATAGTAATGCTGGCAACTGGGAGATTATGGGGGGGGGATCATGAATCAAGAGGGCCAAATTGATCTTGGAGGAAGTATAACTGGAAACTAATTTTTTTCTTCTCCTTCCCTTATGAGGGGGCATTTCCCCTTGCACTTTAAAGGATCTTGTGGGATTCTAATTGAGCTTAGAGAATGCTCACCTGACGGTGCACATGTCTGTGCCCAGTTCCCATTCCCATTAGGCATCAGGCAAACCAAATGGCTTCAGTCTGTTAAAACTTGCCAAAACTTTGACCTCTGACCTGATGGGACATCTTCAAAAGAGGAGAAGGAGAAGCAGTATCTTGTGGTGGGCCTTAGCACTGATGGGCCCCTTGGGACTGAATGTGCCCTAAGGGACAGCCATAAATTGTTCACCTCAATTGATAACCTCTCCAGTAGCAGGGAAGCCAGTGCCGTTTATTGGAAACCCTATCCTAATTATGGACTCTGCCTCATCACTCTAAAGACCTCAAGAACAACAGTGATGATGATAGGCCTGCAATGCAATGCCTATTTGTTAGCCTGAAGTCTTTATATAGCTTATTTCAAAGAAGAAGGCTGGATCCAGGCCCTGAGCAGATGCAGGAAGAGGTGGGGCTATCAGGCTCTCTGCAAAGACCATCTGTTTTGGGGTGCTTAGTGATGGTGTGACAGCTCCATGAGGATTTCCGTCACTGAGTCTTGTTGATCTAGCTCCAGCCCCTTGGGACCAAGCTCCCCACTGCTTGTGTCCTCTGTACATCTTGGGATACTGATGATAGACATTGATGTCAGCTCTAGCTGGCTGAAGGCTCATATCTGCATGTTGTTATCTGTTTCCAATGTCCCCAAAGAGCATGAGAGTAGATTGCATGTATAGCCTTCAGTTAACACTAATTTTGGGGGGAGAGTCCATGGTAAGGAGTGGGTAGGGGGAGCCCCAGGACATTTCTGCTTCCCTTTGGGATTTCCCATTTGGTAAGGACCCACTCCTGCCTGCTCCCTCTTCCTGTTTTTGATGCCCAGTAAGTCCCCACACTTAAGTAGTCACCTCACTATTACAATGGATTTGAATCGAGATGCGTTGAGATCCATAAGAATGGGTAATGCGCCTATGCAGGATCCACTCGGTAACATGCTGCAGCTCAGCAAGGCAACCAAGACCCGCCTACACACCTTCAGCATGCTATTTAAAGGCGGTCTGGGTGCCATGTTCTTCAGTTCTTTTCCGATTGCCGTTGCATGCAGTCCTCGGGCTGTCACTCTTCGTTAGACTAGTTCTTCTTGAGAATTAATCTGAGAAAGAAAATCCTAAAAAACCAGACTGATCATTGGCTTTGACTAGGAATGGTATTCCCCCCACCTTGATTACTCTAGTGTCATCTGTATATTGGAACGGCTTTCGGAATGTGCTGGCGTTAATTGGATTATTTGGAACGGACTTTTGATGATGATTTGGATCATATTATGATGGCTGAGGAGAAGCGGACCTTCAAGAGATTCACTGGCTGTAACACCAAGCTCCTTTCGAAGGACCTCTGTGACTTGTGCCTAACCTGCTTGGGAGAAAAGCACAATGTGTCCTCCTGCAAGATTTGCCTGTCGAAACAAATGAGAAAAAACCGGGCTTTGAGGCTTTGCACCTCCATTTACAACAAGGTGCTAAGTCCCTTGACGTTGGGCGAAACTCACCCTTCAGCTTTGGCATCAGCTGCAAAGGCGTCTACATTGACACAGAAACCTCCTCTTACAAAACACCCTTTGATTCCAAGTGTGTGGGCATCGTACTGAATCCCAAAACTTTTATCAAAGTCTATGCATTCCACATTGGAAGGTTCGAAAACAAAGAGAAGGCATTTGGACTCGGCGGATCCTCAGCCTTCCCATAAACCGAAGAAGCCCAGGACAGTAGACCTCACAAAGGACAGTAGACCTCACCATCTCCTTCAAATCTGCAGACACTCGAAAGCGCCAAACATCCTTCGACATCAAAGGCTTCGACATTGAAAGAACCAGATCCTGTGGCTATAAAATCCGTCTATGTCGAATGTGCGTCGATGCCTAGACCCATGACATTGAGGACCCAGTCTCTATCACCAGCACCAATGCCGATAGATTCCCTATTGACATCAACACCAGAAGCTCAACATCAAGAGATATTCTCGCGACTGACACAAGCTCCTACAAGTTGACATCGAGAAGTGCCATTGGTGTAGACATGCGCTGCTATGATGCCCATGACTTGACCTCCTGTTTCAACCCTAAATACTCCTGTTTTATCAGCACTGAAACTGGTGACCCCTTGGTGTACCGCCGACATACCAACCTTTGACATCGAGGAGGAGGATAGGGAGGTGACAGTAGATACGACAGCAGTTTACACTTTACTGTCTATTTTACACCCTAATTTGAGCAACCCCTCGGCTTCGACTTTAAAGGGTTTCCCGCAAACATCAAAAGTGGGGACCCCAGGGGAATTGATTATTAAACAATCAGGCACATTTACAGCTGCTCACCTAGCAACTTCACCATGGCATACCTGCAACTTTGCACACTCATCTGCAGTAGGAGATGCTTTAACTTTGGCTTCATTGGGGACGTTATCCCGGGTTTGCCCTATAATTTCCAGGAAAATCAGTCTTGGGGCCATTCACAGGCTCCTATTCGGACTGTGCCATCAAAATCAACACCTATGACTTCTTCAGAGACTATACAAACAGCTTCTGATATGGTCTTCAAATATTCAGCCACACAAACCATATGTGAAAGTGTACATATTGAAACTCAAACGTCAATTCCACAGACTCTTGAAACGTAGACTTTTATGCCAATTTCTCCATTTCATGGTGACTTTGTTGGATCACCATGGATCTTCAGATTTTGAACCCAACCCTGATGACAGGGTGGACCCTCCTGTTGATGTGTCCCCATTTACACACGTCTCCCCTAACAAGGAGATGAAAGCATATAATCAACATGTGCGAGATATGGCAAAATCACTGGGTCTTGATCTGAAATCAGAAATGTCTACCATCAATGACCTTGTGTATGATTTTATGGTCAGATTAGAAGCTACTCAACCTGTAGCCCTTCCTGTGCTCCCAGTTATCATGAGAGCAGCTCAATGTGTGTGGGAGGTGATCCACACGTCAACCCTCATGTCTAAAAGGCTGGAAAACCTATACAGAGTGAAGAGTAAGGACAACTAATATCTCTTGAAACATCCAGCACCCAATTCCCTAGTAATTGAATGTGTCACATCTTCTAATTCAAAATCTGGCTACAGACACATGACCCCAGCAGATAAAGAAGGGAGGAAATTAGACATTCTAGGAAGGAAGATTTATTCTACCTCCTGTTTATCAGTCAAGATGACAAATTATTTCAGCTGTACATGAAAATATACACATGGGTTGTGGGAAGACTTACATAATTCCATGTAGGTCCTCTCCCCTGAGGAGTACAAATGAAAGTTTAAGGAAACCCTGGATAAATCAGCGTCACTTACCAGACAACAGTTGATTACGGCCAAACATTTGGCTGAGTCGGAGTCTCGTACTTTGACCACAGCAATCTCTCTACACAGATACAATGATTAGCTTTTGATGGGAAAGGGTTATTCAGTGAAAATATCGTCTCCAATATGGAGCAAATGAAAAAGTCAAAATTCACAGCTAAAACTTTTACCACTACACCTGCCTCCTCCTATGGCTCCAAGTATTGCCAATATTTCAGTCAAAAATCCACATACAAACATCAAGAACCACATGATTTTAGGATGCAATATCAGCCCTACAAGCACCCTTTTTAGGGTAAAGGGAAACATACTCAAGCCCAGCGTACTAAGCAGCCTGAGCCTCAGAAACATCTTTGAGGCTCAGGACCACCCATTGCTCCACCCAGAACTTCCTCCCCTTCCTCCATCAAGGGCCATAACACCTTGGCAAATGAGGGACAACATCTCTCTCACACACACACTGTTCCCCTACTAGCTACCAACATCAGGCTAGCATGCCATGCCCCTGCATGGCACCACATAACATCGGGCCGCTGGGTCCTGAAGATCATATCCTCAGGCTATGCAATAGAGTTCAGAACAATCCCAAAATTTACAGTGAGGAGGTTTACACAACCCTCCCATGCGTTATTGGAAGAAGCGAAGGAGCTCCTAGCCAAGAGGATTATTACTCCGGTGCAATGGGTGTACAGATGGGAGGATTTCTACTCCTGGTACTTCTTGATCCCAAAAAGGGATGGTGGCATACGGCCAATAATGGCTCTCCGCCTCTTGAACAAATCCATCCATTTGAGAAAGTTCTGCATGTTAGCGTGTTACAAGAAATTCTACCTCTTCTATATCAGGAGAACTGGCTTGTGACACTGGATCTCAAGGACACATATTCTCATATTGGCATCAGGGAACAACACAGAAAGTATCTCAGATTTGCTGTGGGAAGTCAAGTGTACCAGTACACAGTTTTACACTTTGGACTTGCCACCATCTCCAGGGTATTTACAAAATGTATAGCAGCAGTGGTGGCATACCTTCAGACACAGGGTATATTGGTCTATCCTGGACGACTGACTTCTGACTTCCAAGGAAACAGAAGTTTTAAAAAACTTAAAACAAAAGAAGTTTAAAAAAAATTCTGAAAACATATCTCTTCAACAAGGTTTTCTCAGATTTTTAAAACTTGTTTTTAAATTGTTCTAATTATTTAATTGCTGTTTTACGATGTTTTTAATTGTTAATCATTGTTTTATGTTTTATAATTTTTGTTTTAATTATTAACTGATTTTAATGGTGTTTTAATGTAAACCGCCCTGAGCCTTTTGGAAGGGCAGTATAAAAGTTTTAATAAGAGAAAGAAAGAAAGAAGCGTTACTTTCGCAAACACAATATATACTGTCTCTTCTCCAGAACTTGGGGATCCAAATCCATTGGGAAAAGTCCAAACTGGCGCCAGTTCCAACAGTCAATTACATTGGAGCAGTTCTGGATACAAGAGCCAAAAAGGCATGCTTACCTCAAGAACATTTTGGGTGCATCAAGGACTTGGTGCTCCATGTCCAGCAACGTCCATTAGGTCTGATGGCATCCTGCAACACAGTGGTGAGATATACTTCATTGAAAATGCAAAAACTACAACTGTGGTTTCTAACAGTCTTCCGCCCAAATGTAGATCCACAGTCCCTACGTCTAGTGATACCAGTTCAAATTCTGTGCTCAGTGACCCGGTGGTCACTGAGCAGGCATCTACTGGAAGCGGTTCTTTGACAACTCCCTCTATCTGACTTATGATGGATGCTTCACTCCTGGGCTGGGGACCCTACTGTGGGACCCACCAAATATTTATTTATTTATTTATTTATTTATTTATTAATTATTAAAACTTTTATACCGCCCTTCCAAAAGGCTCAGGGCGGTTTACATTAAAACACCTTAAAATCAGTTAATAATTAAAATAAAAATTATAAAACATAACAATGATTAACAATTAAAAACATCATAAAACTACAATTAACCAATCAAACAATTTAAAAACAAATTTTTAAAAAGCTGAGAAAGCCTGGCTGAAGAGATGTGTTTTCAGGTGTTTTCTGAAAATTGCAAGAGATGGGGAGGATCGTATCTCAGCAGGGAGTGCATTCCACAATCTCGGGGCAGCAGCCGAAAAGGCCCGTCTCTGTGTAGCCACCAAACGAGTTGGTGGCAACTGGAGACGGACCTCCTCAAGTGACCTCAGCGGCCGGTGGGGCTCATAGCGAAGAAGACGCTCTCTTAGATACCCGGGGCCTAAGCCGTTTAGGGCTTTATAAGTAATAACTAGCACTTTGTATTTTGCCCGGAAACCTACTGGCAGCCAGTGTAACTCCATCAACAAAGGAGTAATGTGGTCTCTCCGAGATGACCCAGAGACCAACCTGGCTGCCGCATTCTGGACCAACTGAAGTTTCCGGACTACGTACAAAGGAAGCCCCACGTAGAGTGCATTACAGAAGTCCAGTCTGGAGGTTACCAACAAATGTACCACTGTTTTGAGGTCACTGATCTCGAGAAATGGGCGCAGCTGGCGTATCAGCCGAAGCTGATAGAAGGCACTCCTGGCCACCGCCTCAGCCTGAGAAACCAAGGAGAGACGTTGATCCAGAAGTACTCCCAGACTGCGAACCTGTTCCTTTTGGGGAAGTGTGACCCCATCTAGAACAGGCAGATCAAAATTGTCTCTAGAGTTCTGACCCCGCACAATAAGTACCTCCGTCTTATCTGGATTCAGTTTCAGTTTATTCTCCCTCATCCAGCCCATTACTGCTTCCAGGCAGGCATTTAGGGAGGATATGCCAACACCTGAAGAAGTTGACATGGAGAAGTAGATCTGGTTGTCATCAGCATACTGGTAACACCCAGCTCCAAATCCCCTGATGATCTCTCCCAGCGGTTTCATGTAGATGTTAAAAAGCATTGGAGAGAGTATGGAGCCTTGAGGAACACCATACCTAAGCTCAGATTTTGAAGAGCAACAATCTCCAATCGACACCATCTGGAATCTGTCCGAGAGGTAGGAGCGGAACCACTGAAAAACAGTGCCTCCCACCCCCAACCCCCTCAGACGTTCCAGAAGGATACTATGGTCGATCGTATCGAAAGCCGCCGAGAGATCCAAGAGGACCAACAGAGTCACACTTCCTCTGTCCATTGCCAATTGGAGATCATCCATCAGGCCGACCAAGGCAGTCTTCACCCCATAGCCCGCCCGAAAACCAGCTTGAAATGGGTCTAGATAATCAGTTTCCTCCAAGACCGTCTGGAGCTGAGAGGCCACCACCCTCTCAATTACCTTGCCCAGCCATGGGAGATTGGAAACTGGCCTATAATTGCTCAACTCTGAGGGATCTAACGCAGGCTTCTTTAGAAGAGGTCTAATAATTGCCTCCTTAAGACAAGGAGGCATCCTGCCCTCCCTCAGAGAAGCATTTATGATTTCTACCAGGCCGCCTACAACAGCCTCCCTGCTAGATAGAACAAGCCATGTTGGACAAGGGTCAAGAGGACAAGTGGTAGGCCTCACCGCTCCAAGCAGCTTGTCCACATCCTCAGGAGTCACAAACTGAAATTGATCCAGCCGAATCGTATAAGAGGAGTTGTCGGACACCTCCAGTTCAGACATCAGATTAATTGTGGAGTCTCCATCTAGGTCGGCCCGAATCCGAGAGATTTTGTCTGCGAAAAATTCATTAAACACACCACAGCGGGTAACTGATGACTCCAAATTCTGGTTCAAGGGAGAGGGAGCAGATACTAGTCCCCTGACAACCCTGAACAACTCCGCTGGACGTGAACTCGCAGAGGCAATACGGGCAGAAAAGAACCGCTTCTTTGCCGCACGTATCGCCTGAGCATAGATCTTTAAATGTGCTCCATGTCGTAATCTGTCGGATTCGAGTCGAGTTTTTCTCCACTTGCGCTCCAGTCGCCTACCTTGCCGCTTCAGCCCCCGTAGATCTTCCGTATACCAAGGGGCCAATTTTGAAGTAGGTCGGAGGGGACGCTTAGGAGCAATCGTGTCTACTGCCCTGGTGAGCAAGTTGTTCCAGTTTTCAACCAGGGCATCAACAGGATCACCTGCAGAGCCAACATTAAATCCCTCCAAGGATCCTTGGAATCCTACTGGATCCAGTAACCTCTTCGGGCGGACCATTCTAATAGGCCCCTCACCCCTGCGGAGGTGGGAAGTGGTTGTAAGTCCAACCTTAACCAGATGGTGGTCCGTCCATGACAACGGGGAGATCGAAGGAATCCCCACCCACGGAGCACCACCCTGATCAGAATAAAAGACCAAATCAAGCGTGTGACCTGCAATATGCGTCGATCCAGAGACCGCTATGAACTCCTGAGCTGCCCCAGACAAATTGGTCCCAAAATGAACATTGAAGTCCCCCAGCACCAAAAGTCTGGGAGACTCCAACGCAAGTTCCACGACCAAGTCCGTGAGCTCAGTAAGGGATTCCGTTGGGCAGCGGGGCGATCGGTACACCAACAGAAGTCCCAATCAATCCCTGGTCCCCAAACTCAAGTACACACATTCGATATCGTCCGATACCCTAACAGGGACCCTGGTAAGGGAGATGTTATCCTTATAGACCACAGCCACTCCACCTCCCCGCCCACGTCCCCTCACCTGCTCCTCTACAGAATATCCTGGTGGGAGAAGCTGGGACCAAACTGGACCACTAGCCTCCCCCAACCAAGTCTCAGTAATACACATCAGGTCGGCCCCTTCATCCATGATCAAATCATGGATGAGTTCTGATTTATTTTGGACCGACCTGGCATTGCAGAGAAGCAAGGTAAGGTTATGTGGGATGTTGGCAGTGCTCCCCGAGATTGAAGAGCTGGCAGGAGAGCCGGAAAGGGGGACAGCTATTAGATTTCTGACCACCCTTCCCCCGGAACAGCCTGCGGACCTGCCAGCGTTTCTTCTTCTATTCCCCACCACCACAGGAATAGCTGCCCCACCTTCAACGAAGGCATTCCCTGGCTCCCCATCTCCAGACAAACCCACACACATTACAACTTCAACCCAACCTCAGCACAACCTAAAACTGATTGAACAGAAGACTCCCTCTATACAAATGGTTGGACAAAGTGTCCAGCCCTCACCCTCGTTTCTCCCCCGAAGTGGCTCCTCCAAAGGGGCAACCCCCTTTGGTGTCAGCCCTTCGGTGGCGACCCCGCCGGTGGCGGGCCCGCCGCCACTGGCAGCCTTCCTATATAGGCTGAGCAGTAAGCTCAGCAGGTGGAACCAGGAAAAAAACTGCCCACTCACCCTTACAACCCCAGTCCTGCAAAGCCTCTCCACAAGCAGTCCTGGGGGAAGCAGATGGCAACCAGGGAGGGCAGAAGAGAAGAGGCAAACACCCCAGTCTCTCACCCTGGGGGAGATGGAATCCTCTTCTCCTCTTCTCCAGCAGGCTTCTGGACATTTATTTATTTATTTATTTATTTGTTTAATGCATCTTTATACCGCCCTAACCCAAGGTCTCAGGGCGGTGTACAACAAATAAACAAATACAACAAATACATTTATTTATTTATTTATTTATTTATTTAATGCATCTTTATACCGCCCTAACCCAAGGTCTCAGGGCGGTGTACAACAAATAAAAACAAAACACTAATATCAATTAAATATTAAAAACAGTTTAAAACAAATCAATAAATAATCCAGAAGTTAAAAAATTACAAAGTTAAAAAGCTAAAAGGCCTGGGTAAAAAGATAAGTCTAGAGATTTTTAAAAGCTGCTAGAGATGGGGAGACGCTTATTCCCACGGGAAGCGCATTCTAAAGTCTTGGGGCAACAACAGAGAAGGCCCGTCCCTGGGTGGCCACCAGACGACATGAAGGTAGCCACAGACGAACCTTCCCTGATGTACACAGTGAATGATGGGGATCATGCAGAAGAAGATGCTCTCTTAAATACTGTGGGCCTAAGCTGTTTAGAGCTTTATAGGTTATAACCAGCACTTTGTATTTTGGCCGGAAACTTATTGGCAGCCAGTGCAACTCCTGTAATATAGAAGTAATATGGTCTCTTCAAGATGCTCCGGAGACCAACCTGGCTGCTGCATTTTGTACTAATTGCAGTTTCCAGACAACATACAAAGGCAGCCCCACATAGAGCGCATTGCAGTAATCAAGTCTGGAGGTTACCAACAAGTGTACTACTGTTTTGAGATCATGAACCTCAAGAAACGGATGCAGCTGGCGTATCAACCGAAGCTGATAGAAAGTGCTTCTGGCCACTGCCTCAACCTGGGGAACCAGGGAAAGGTATGGATCCAGAAGCACTCCCAAACTGCGTACCTGTTCCTCCTGAGGAAGTGTGACCCCATCTAGAACAGGTAGATCAATATCGCTTCCCGAGTGACAACCCCATACAATAAGGACCTCTGTCTTGTCTGGATTCAGTCTCAGTTTGTTATCCCTCATCCAGCCCATTACTGCTTCCAAGCAGGCATTCAGGGAGGATATGCCTTCTCCTGATGATGTTGACATGGAGAAATAGATTTGGGTGTCATCAGCATACTGATAACACCCAGCACCAAATCTCTGGATGATCTCTCCCAGCGGTTTCATGTAGATGTTAAACAACATTGGAGACAATATGGAGTCCTGGGGCACACCATACAAGAGTTCAGATTTTGAAGAACAGCAGTCTCCAAGGGACACCATCTGGAATCTGCCCGAAAGGTAGGAGCGGAACCACTGCAAAGCAGTGCCTCCAACTCCCAACCCCCTCAGACACTCCAGAAGGATACTATGGTTGATAATATTGAAAGCCGCCAAGAGGTCCAGAAGGACCAACAGAATCACACTTCTTCTGTCCATTCCCAATGAGAGATCAGCCATCAGGCCAACCAAGGCAGTCTCCACCCCATAGCCAGCCCGAAAGCCAGTTTGAAATGGGTCAAGATAATCAATTTCCTCCAAGACTGTCTGGAGCTGGGAGGCCACCACCCTCTCAATTACCTTGCCCAGCCACGGAAGGTTGGAGACAAACTACAAGGTTGTAGTTGTTCAAGTCCGAGGGATCCAGGGTAGGCTTCTTCAGAAGCGGTTTAATAATTGCCTCCTTAAGACTAGGAGGCATCCTCCCTTCCCTCAGAGATGCATTTATAATCTCTACCAGGCCTTCTACAACTACCCCCCTGGCAGATAATATAAGCCATGTTGGGCAAGGGTCAAGAGAACAGGTGGTAGGCAGCACCATTCCAATCAGCTTGTCCACATCCTCAGGAGTCACAAACTGGAACTGATCCAACCTAATCACACAAGAGGAGTTGCTGGACATCTCCACATCAGACACTGAAGTAATTGTGGAGACGAAATCCAAGTTGGCCCGAATACAAGAGATTTCCCCCACAAAGAATTCATTAAACACACCGCAGTGGGTAATCGATGGTTCCAGATTCTGATTCAAGGGAGGAGGGGCACTCACTAGCCCTCTCACAACCCCGAACAATTCCACCAGACGTGAACTTGCAGATGCAATATGGGCAGAAAAGAATTGCTTCTTTGCCGCATGTATCGCCTGGTCATAGGTCTTCAAATGAGCTCTATGTTGCAATCTGTTGGATTCAAGCCCAGTCTTTCTCCACTTGCGCTCCAGTTGTCTACCTTGCCACTTCAGCCCCCGTAGTTCTTCCATATACCAAGGGGCCAATTTTGAAGAGGGTCGGAGAGGACACTTAGGAGCAATCATGTCTACTGCACCAGTGAGTTTGCTGTTCCAATTCTCCACCAGGGCATCAACAGGATCACCAGCAGAGCTGACACTAAATCCCTCCAAGGCTTCTTGACATCCTATTGGATCCAATAACCTTCTCGGGCAGATCATCCTAATAGGTCTCTTGCCCCTGCGAAGGTGAGAAGTGATTGTGAGTCCAACCTTAACCAAATGGTGGCCCATCCATGACAATGGGGAAATCACAGGATTCCCCACCCACGGAACACCACCCTGATCAGAGTGAAAGACCAAATCAAGCGTGTGACCAGCAATGTGTGTCGGCCCCAAGACCACTTGGAATAGGCCCATAGCCGTCATGGCCGCTATGAATTCCTGAGCCGCTCCAGACAAATCTAGCCCAAAGTGAACATTGAAGTCCCCCAGCACCACAAACCTGGGGGACTCCAACACCAAGTCCGAGACCAAGTCCGTCAGCTCATTTAGGGACTCCATTGAGTAGCGGGGCGATTGGTACACCAACAGAAGTCCCAGTCTATCCCTGGTCCCCAGACTTAAGTACACACATTCAATATGGTCCAACACTCTAACAGGGATCCTGGTAAGGATCCCTTACTCATGAATAAGAAGCTCAAAGAATAGTTGCTTGAGCAAACTTGTGATATCTTCAGAACAAACCTGGTTGAGAAAGTCCGTTTACAATTTTTTAAAATACATAGCCATTTTAAATGGCACTGTTTGTGGTAGTCATGTGTCCAACAACCAACAATATGAACAAAAACACAGTGTTAGGGCCTATATTTGGATATTTCTATTGCAATTTATATAGAACAGATATGCTATCCCACCCCCCACCCCCAGGTTGTTAGTAGTTTTATACATAATCAGTCTGTTGTATTCACCCATTCCCTGTATATTTGCATGGGAGAAAAAGCATTTCCAAGTGATGGCTGCTGTTCTTTTTAGAAGCTGACTACTGGGCTCACAGTTGGCCCACTGTGATTGCTTCAGTTTGAAGGAAAAGTATGACAAGCTGGCATTAGAATTTTCTCTTCAACTACAAAAATGTGGTTGTGTGGAATTTAGGCCATTGTTAACACTTCTGTCATACAATTGCAACCGCTCTTCTGTTTCTCATTGTTCTTTTATATGTTGTGTCACTTATTTATCTGCATATCATTCAGAGCTTTCTGGCAATTAAGCTTTCAGATGTGCCTTAGTCTTATTTCCCCCTACATGTTTTGGGAGATATCTTTGTTGCATTATTTATGCTTGGTTTAGAAGACTATAGAAATATTTCCTTAAGATTTACAAAGTACTTGTTCAATTAACTTCCTGATATGTCTTTTCAAAAATGGTAATCTTCACAAATATTGAAAAAAATCAAAAATTTTGGACATAGTTTCCATATTTAAGTGCTGTAGTCTATATGATACTTTACCTTTTAACTCCTTAATTTTAGGTAATGTCACAAAAATAATCCAGTAATTAAAACTGAATATATTTGTTCCTCATGATGAGGCTAGTCTACATTCCTAAGGGTATTCATTTATTATTTATTTAAAATATTTATACCCCGCCCCTCCAGTACACTACTGCTCGGAGTGGCTCACAACAATAAAATAGATACAATGTAAAATAAAAGTAATAAAATCAACCAAATTAAGTAAACAAGTTAAAAGTCAGGCTAAAACCACAATCAGAATTAATTTTCAAATTAAAAGTTACTTTCAAAGCTAAAAATTGAGAAGTATAAAGGGTATACTAGTGCAGTCATATTGACTGAGTACTTTTGCAGAGGATGCTCTTTCAGAGATGTAGAAACACTTTTCTCCTTCTGGAATGTGTGGATTATTTGTTTTTCTGTACCTTACTTATATTATAGATAGATAGATAGATAGATTCCACTATTCCCAGAAAGAGCATCCAAATCTACTTACAATAATTTATTAAAACAAAAGTGCAAGAAAAACAAATAGCCATAATACTTCAGCAGGCAGGAAAAAAAGGCAAGAGGAGCACAAGAACCTGATAAAAAATAATCAGTGAGTGGGGGGGGGAGGGTAAGTCTTACATTGTTGCCAAAACACTAATAAAGAGGGAGTCAATTTCACTTCCCATGGAAAGGCAGGCACAATCCAAGGTGCTGGTTATTACCTTTAAAAAACCCTAAATGGCATGGGTCCTTGGTACCTTAGGGACCACCTGCTCCCAGCCAGTCTCCCCTCTAAGGGATTTCCAGATGTTGATGGCTACAACTCCCAAAATCACCAGCTGCAAGGCTTTTGCTTGGGGATTATGGGAGTTATAGTCAACAACATTTGGGAATCCCTGTTAGAGAGAACACTGCTCCTGGCTGAATTTACCCACCTGACTGGATCAGCTGGGAGGGCTCTGCTGCATGTCCCAACATTTACAGAGGCTTGTTTGTTGGGTACACGGGACAGGGCCTTCTCGGTGATTGCCCCTAGGCTGTGGAACTCACAGCTGAAATCTACATGGCTCCCTCTTTCCCAGTTTTTAGGAGGAAAATGAAGACTGCCCTTTTTATTCTGGTTTTTGGCCAATGAGTTGCCTCCTGCTCTCTTTTTAAATTGTAGCTGTGTTTGTTTTATTTTTAGGTTGTTTTAATGTAAATTTTATTGTTTTTATCTTGTTAACCTCTCTTAGGATGAAACTGTTGCCACCTATGAGCCTTAGAAAATTTTAAATTTCATTGTTCTGTGTATTAAAAGATAAATTAATAGTATTGTATTAGTGTTATATTGTTTTGTAAACTGCTCTGAGAAGCCTTGGCTTGAAGGCAGAATGCACATTAAAAAAAACAGCTTTATTTATTTATTCAGTTAAATAAATATACCATCCTTCCTAAAGTGGCTCATGGTGGTTTACATTACAATCAAAAACACATAATTAAAAAATAAAAATAAAATTAAAATATGTAAACCAGATTAAAATTTAAATTAGATAGCATTAAAAGCCAGGCTAAAAGGTTGGGTCTTTAAGACTTTGAGAGGAGCCTTTATGTACTCAGTAAGAGTCTGCACTGCATACTAGAAAGTCTCATGTTCAAATCTTCCCTCTATTGAATCTGCTAGGTGGCCTGGAGCAACTCACCCTCAGCTTCGCCTCCCCATTTGTATTATTAATTCATGTATTTGTCTTGTTTAAGTCCCAAAAGAAGCCTATCAGTGACTAATAGTAAAATAGAAGCGTTAAAAATCTTTCTGAATGTCAGGAGAGAACTAGCTAAGCACATTTCCTGAGGTGTAGGGGGTTTAAGAGGTAGAGTGCAATCATAGAAAAGGCTGGAGCGCATGTTACCTTCAAGTGTGACTCCTGAAAGTTGGAAAGAACAATCTCAATCCATGCATAAGCATATATAGGATGAGGTATTCCTTCAGATACCCTAGAGCCAATCTGTTAAGGGGCTTAAAACTTAACCACACTATTTTAAATTGAGCCTGGAGAGAAATTGGTACCAGTTTAATGCCTTAAGAATAGGTGTTGTACAGTTCTTCAGCTAATCTTTCAGGAGTGTATTTGTAACATTCTGGACGAACCTAAGTTTGTGGACGTTCTTCAAAAGCTTCATACAGAGTGCATTACAGTGATCCAACCTAGAAATTATCAAGAAATGTATAATGTGGCCAGGTCCTTGTTTTCCAGCAGAGCATAGCCAGCATACAAGACATAGGTGAGAAAAGAGGAGAGCTGGTCTTGTGGTAGCAAGCATGACTTGTCCCCTTAAGTTAAGCAGGTTCCACCCTGGTTGCATTTGAATGAGAGACCACATGTGAGCACTGTAAGATATTTCCCTCGGGGGATGGAGCTGCTCTGGGAAAGGCAGAAGGTTCCAAGTTCCCTCCCTGGCATCTCCAAGATAGGGTTGAGAGAGACTCCTACCTGCAACCTTGGGGAAGCTGCTGCCAGTCTGTGTAGACAATACTGAACTAGATGGACCTATGGTCTGACTCAATATATGGCAGCTTCCTATGCTCCTAAAAGATCTTTCTGGCCACAGCTGCCATCTGAGAATGCAGTGGCATGCCAAAATGCACACCTGCTCTTTACGTGTGGTATGGGGGTGAGGGCGAGGGTGTGTTGCCATCTAGAACAGCCCTTACATGTAATCCTAACCACAAAATCACTTATCTAGACCCAGCCAGACCTGTTCCCTAAGGAAGCCTCCACTGACGAGGAAGTGGTGCAGGAGCACCTAGCAACAAACACAATTCTCAGTCCTGGAGGAACAGCCAGAGCTAACCTAGAAAGAGGAGCCTGAGTTGTGTCAGGGGATCTGATCCCGCTCCCCACTGAACTTTTTTCAATTGATCCCAGAACCCTAACAACAATCGCAGCACTGGATCTGGGCTAACATCCAGAGCCAGTGCTTGCCTAGCTACCCAGTGCTTCTTTTCTAGTGGGCCTATTCAGAAATAGGAGGAAAACAATATAGGCATAGGCCTCAATTTGGAGCCAAGTCAGCACCTGGAAGGGAATTTGTTAGGGATATGCATGAATCAATGTTTTTGATTCGATTTCTACCCAAATTGAATCACCCCTGATTTGTTTTGGGTCTGAATCTGCCCCCCTCAATGGGTGGAAGCTACCACCCAAATTTAAAAGAAATTGGGCAAAGGAGTGATTTTTTAAGTTGACACATCTTTAAGCTTTTACCCATAGGGAATAATGGGGATTTCAGCAGCCCCATAACTCCACTTGGGGGGCACCAGGGTGGCCCAGAGCAGGTTGTGGTACTACTTCTCAGCCCACTGGCCACAAAATGGAGGTCCGAATCTCAGAATTTTTCAGGTCCAAATCTCTGGTGATTTGTTTTGTACCTGAATCTGGGAAATTGAGCTCAAGGGTGATTTGTTTTGTCTACGAATCACCTTTATCAGCCAGATTCAGGTACAAATCATTTTGCAACAAAATCGTCTCGCATATCCCTAGAATTTGGCAACATGTTTGAAAGACAATAACTTTTTTACATTTTGACAAAAAGATAGATGGGAATATCCATTTGTTTTAGGTTATTCTATGATTGTTTTCTATCATTTAGTAGCAAACCCTTTCTATTGTTCTGTTTTACCTTTTGTTTTATTTTTATTCCAAGGCCCTTTGGATTTGTTTTCAGCTCCTTTTCTTTTAATGTCCTGTATAAGACATACTGTTAAATCAAGTGTTTGTTTCTTATCTTTGTCTGTAACAAGTAAGATAGAATATTTGTAATCTATTGTTTTGTCAGTATTTACAGATTCGTCTCACCAGATTGTGAAGTCAGAATTCTCTTGTCTGGCTCCTTATTTGTAATACAGATGGGGGGTGATAGCAAATAGTCTAATGTTTGACTGATGGTGTCTTCAGTTTTTGTAACTTGTTTGTTCCTTGACACGTAATCAGATTTGCCCGGACATTATATTCATTAATCTCATCATCTGTTGTTTCTGACCTCTCCACTTTTACAACCTAGATCTAATTCTGAATTACAACATCTAGATGTTGTAATATATTTTCCTGTAAATTATTGGTAGGTACTACATCGTCTTAAACTGATTGATGAGATTCCTGTGTTTCTGCTTTTAGGTAGCAAATTGAATGAAGACAAGCTATCAACACCATCTTAAAATTTTCTGAATATTTGCCACACAAGTGGTATATTACCATAATTCTTTTTCAAGATTTTTTATACCAGTTGAGTCAATTGGTATAATCTTTCAGGTTTAGCAGGGTAAATGTATCAATTTGCACTCCTGCTTGAAAAGCATTAGTTAGGTGTTTTAATATAGGTTCTAAAGACAGCAAAACTAAATATAAGTTTAGAAGTCATCTATGTGCCTCCTTGGGATTGTTTTAATGAAAGGCGGTATATAAATGTAACAATAAATAAATAAATAAATAAATAAAATGTGCTGCAACTACCACACCACAATTTATCTCAGCTGAAGAAACTGTGTCGTGTACCCTGAACTTTTATCATTAACTTCCTTGAAAACTTCTAATTATATCAGGTCAGATCACACTATTTGCTTATACAATTGTTGTTGATGGTGCTTAAATTCAATTAATTAATTCAATTAAATTCAATTAAAATTAATTTTAAAAGATGGAGTCTCTTCTGACACTTAAATACATACAAATATGTTATTTTAGAACAGGATGACCCAGATATCTGAAACTGCAGGCCAAATCCCAGGAACTCAGGGAGCACAAGGAATGTGCTACAGCTAGGAAACTTGTAGTCTCCACTAAGGCCTTTTAACCCTTTTCTCTCTCATAAGAACAGCCCTGCTGGATCAGGTCTAAGGCCCATCTAGTCCAGCATCCTGTTTCACACAGTGGCCAACCAAATGCTGCTGGAAGCCTACAGGCAGGAGTTGAAGGCATGCTCTCTCTCTCATGCTGTTACTCCCCTGCAACTGGTACTCAGAGGCATCCTGCCTTTGAGGCTGGAGGTGGCCTATAGCCCTCCGACAAGTAGCCGTTGATTGACCTCTCCTCCATGAAGTTATCCAAACTCCTCTTAAAGCCAGCCAGGTTGTTGGCTGTCACCACATCTTGTGGCAGAGAATTCCACAAGTTGATTATGTGTTGTGTGAAAAAGGACTTCCTTTTGTTAGACCTAAATTTCTTGGCAATCAATTTCATGGGATGACCCCTGGTGCTAGTATTATGTGAGAGGGAGAAGAATTTCTCTCGATCCACTTCCTCTACACCATGCATGATTTTATAGACCTCTATCATGTCTTCCCGCAGTCATCTTTTTTCTCATAGCCCCAGGTGTAGCCTCTTCTGTATGTTCCCTGCCTACCTAGCTTCCTTTCCACTGCAGATCTCCACCTGGAGATTTCTATGTCAGGTGGTATAGAAATAGAATAAAGAAATGTCTATGGCTTTCATCGCTGGGAGATATAGGCACACAACCTTATAAAACACATATGATGTCCTATTGCCATCATATTTTCTATACCAGGTGTTACAGATCAATCTGTTACACTGCATGTAGCATTTCCATTCATTCATATCAGCTATTCATTTTGTTGTCGGTTCAGTGAAAGTGAATATAATGAACTGTTGCTGGTTCCAATCCCCGCTGGTATGTTTCCAGACTATGTGAAACACCTATATCAGGCAGCAGCGGTATAGGAAGATACTGAAAGGCATCATCTCAAACTGCATGGGAGATGGCAATGGTAAACCCCTCCTGTATTCTGCCAAAGAAAACCACAGGGCTCTGTGGTCGCCAGGTGTCGACACCGGCTTGACAGCACAGCTTTACCTTTAACATTGTAGTGAAGGGTGAAACTATTTCAAAATTATCTTTAAATAGGAGGAGAAAGATCTTCTGTTAAATCTCTAGAGATGAAATAATTTTCTGTGACCGGTTTTGAGAGACAAAAATATGTGTGAGCAAATTTAAAATAGGCCACCTCTTCTGGAAGGAGCAAGTGTCAGTGAAATAATAGATATTCGCCATTCTAATTATTGACAGATTTGGAAATGTTTTAATTCAAAACAGCATTCCAAACAACAATATAACACTTTTTCTCATAAGCATATTGAAAATTAAACACTCGTGTCATATTTTATATTTTTAAAACACTCCGTTTAATCCACTTAATGAAGTTGGTGCTAAACATATTTTATCACAGATTTTTCACTTTCCTTCTTAATGTGTGTGTGGGAAATATGCACACCCACATATACACCATGAATTGTAGAATGGGCTTGTAATGTTTACATAAGCTAGAATATTTTTTTTTTAAAAAAATTAAATATATTTATTTTATGCACTTTTCAGATGTCACTTTTGTGATATGAAAAATACACACAAAATAGCAATAAAAATCTAAATATGCCATTAAAATCTTCAACAGTAACAGAACCATTGCAATAATTACATTAGAAGCATGTCTCCAGCAATGGGGGAGGGGGCAATAAAACATACGTCAACTAAACCCCAATTTACTAGATATTTAAATGCTTGCCTAAATGTTTAAACTTGATGAGCTGTATCCCATGAACTTCCACTTGCGGAAGAGGTAATTTTTACCCATATTCCTCTGCAGCTCTGTCTACTTGGCTTTCTACCCAAATCGAATCACCCCTGATTTGTTTTGGGTCTGAATCTGCCCCCCTCAATGGGTGGAAGCTACCACCCAAATTTAAAAGAAGGAGTGATTTTTTAAGTTGGCACATCTTTAAGCTTTTTCCCATAGGGAATAATGGGGATGTCCACTCAGTTAATTTTAGATCCTGCTCAGGTTGAATTAGGAAGGCCTCATTCTGAATGCATGTGTGAACACTGCGCCTTGATACTGCTGCCCAGAACAAAACTCATTCTTCACAGAGATGAAAAACATTAGAGGAACAGTTGGGGAACACACTTCTGTCCATTAGAAGGCTCTTCTGCCATTTTTATCTCTCTGTGTTCCCTTTCTTTCAAATGCTTTTTGGTTTTGCTTCCCACTCCAGTTGCATCCTTTTCTCATTTCAAGTATGTAGTAAGAACAGACTACACACTGGTTTTGGAGTTTAATGTCCAGTTTTACATATGTGTGTGTACCCACACACAGAAACTTGTTGAATTCTAACATTGGGTAGGAGTGGGTTCTTGTTAGAGTTCAAATTCCCATTCAGCCATGATACTTGCTGGGTGACTCTGGGCCAGTCACTTCTCTCTCAGCCTAACCTACTTCACAGGGTTGTTGTGATGAGAAACCTAAGTATGTAGTACATGTTGGGGACACACACCCCCGACCCCAACATTAAACTCAGAGCCACCAACCCAGAATTATATGGAACCCAGGCCTGTGTCTGATTCCATTTTATAAGAGTTTAATTAAATGCCTGAACTCAAGGTGAACTGACACCCAGGTCTCTTGCCTGCCTCATGTACTGCTCTATGAAGGAGGAGGCAATCCAGCATTGTATTGTAAAATGGGCACTCACAGAAACACAAGGGCTAGGCCTGAGCTAATCAATATGCAAAAATGTAACTCACTATCAGATAATGTCTGTGGAAGAGGCCAGGGGCTGATCTCCCCTTTCCTGTTGCAAGAAGTCTATGTTAATCTTTGTCAATGATTGCTCTGCTATGCCCAAAGGGGATTACTCAGTTGCTGTCTATAGAAATTCCACCCTAGGAGAACACCTGTAGATTTAGTCCTTTTACTAACACCTTCTGGGACCAGGCCCAAATCTGGGGACAAGAGAAGATGCCCATTTGCAGCTCAGAGAGGCAGATTTGCCTTGGGCAATGTGCCCTTCTCAAGATAGCAGCTAACAGAAGATGGGATTAAGATCTCCCTGGACTGGGCTAATATCCTGAATAATTAAAAGACATTATCCGGAAGGTAGCAGCAAGTTGTCACCTTTTGGGACCCAGGAAAGATGATGGGAGATCAAAGGAAGATATAACTATAAAGAATAAGGCTTACTAGACAGAGAACTAGCAGTCTTGTGCCTACAAGCAATCTTGTGCCTATAAGCAAGATCTGTTCACGAGCAATCCAAGGGTTTGCTGCCCAAGCCGCGGGGCTAGAGGCAGGAACTCTTTCCATGGGAGAAGGGACTGTTTGTGACTTCTGCTGCGAAGTGAGAAGTCAAGGCTTCCCCAGCCATGGTGCTCTGACTCTCAGCCATGCTCTGAGCAAACTGCATGCTTGATCTAAAAGCTCCTGTCTCCAGCCAAAAGCTTCTCCCCTTCAGCTGAAAGCTCCACCGTTCTCAAGCCTCTGATCCGGGTAATATGCTGCCTTCACAAGCCTTGGCTCCCTACTTTCCTCCTCCTTACTAATCACTGCTACCCCCCTTCCTAAGCCCCCCCCTTCCTCCTTTCTCTGCTTCTCTCTAAATGTTTTATTTAGGATTTGTTAGATTGTTAGATAGCTGTAATTACTGATTGCACACACATATGTTAGTTAGGCACATTACACTACACTTTGAATCGGAAACATGTTTTTATTTTGTCCTGATGAGCAACTTTTTATAATAAAGCCCATTGAACTTTCTGAGTGTGTCTCTCTCGATCTCTGTTTGCGCGCCCAGATGCTACATGGTCACCATCTCCAAGAACCAATTCAGTTTGTGTATGATGTGACTTTGCCTCTTCCCCTCTGAGCATGTACAGAGTGCGAAACCAGGTGTAGTTCACAACATACACTGCTCTGGGCTCCTTGGAGGAAGAGCGGGATATAAATGTTAAATAAATAAATAAATATAGATTTTTATTTTTATTTTGGGGAGTTGATGTGGGATTTAATTTAACCTGCTCCCCTCCCACTCTACAAACACACCCTACAAACAGACTATGGAATCTACATATGCAGTGGTTTTTATGTGTGTTTCTCTTTCCGATGATCAGCAAGTGAATGCTAAAGCCAGAGTACATGTTGTTAAATTTTGAATTTGGTCCTTGTATATTGTTTTTTGTAAAACAACAACAACAAAAAGTCAGCCATGGAGTTGAGCTGCATTCAGTAGACATGTTGGTATGCATACAAAGTCTGCTATTAGGAAAAGAAAGTTATATGGGGACAGTGAACAATGGAAGGGGTGAAGCAAGACAAAGCCAGTAACTTCCTTTGGCTCTAGAAGGCCTAATTTTCTCACAATGGCTCAAAGAGATGGACTTTCTAATATAGAAGGTGTACAGTGCACAAAATATATGCAACATAATTTATGAAGAATTGATGTATGACTTTTTCAATGGTATGCATGCTGGGTATATTTGTACATGTAAAATCACTTGTGAAGCAGACCACTTATAGTTTGTACAGGACAAAAATATAGTTCCCATCTGTAGTTCTACAATGCAAACCATATGTGTTGTTAAGTACAGAATGTACAATAAAGGGATCCTTAGGGCTCTACTTAAACAGAGTATGCATTATCATTGTAAAAGCTCAATAGCTCAGATACATAATAAAAAGGTCGTTCACACAACCAGCTCTGTTCAGGGTTACCGGGTGGGCTTTTAAAAGCCAAATGCTGGGTTAAGGCTCCTTTTTCACATGAGTATAGTCCTCAGGTTCTGGCAACAGAACCTGAAGTGCAGGTTGTGTGAAGTGCAGGATTGCTCCCGATCCTGCTGCTCCTCTCCACCGGAGCCCTGGTTTTGAACCTATGCTGAAAGTAAGGCAGGAGGACAAACATTTGCCTCCTACCTCACTTTCTCATTGTGTGGGTCCTCACACTACCAGCATCTATTCCTGGGCTGCTGGCAGCCATCTTAGCCACAGAGCCAGAGGAAATGAGCAGCCCGGCAGCACAGAGCTTTCCCAATACACTGTGGGAAACCCAATTTGCCACACGGCTCACTGCAGGTGGGTGCACAAGCGATGGAGCCCAGAAGCAGCTCCAATCATTTGGCAGGGAAGGCAGGTAGGATCCTGCCTTCCCCCCACCCCTCCCCACTTTGGTCATGTGAATGACCTTAATGGGTTGTATCCTAAGGATTAGGAACATAGGAAGCTGCAATATACTGAATCAGACCATAGGTCCATAAAGCTCAATGTTGTCTACACAGACTGTCAGTGGCTTCTGCCAGTGGTGTGCATGGTTCGGTTCGGAGGCCATTGTCAAGGCCTCCGAACCTGTCCAGAATTCCAGGGGTTCGGTTCGGCCCGGGGGGGGGGAGCGTGTGTCTTTAAAGGGTGGTGGTAGTACTTACCCGCCCCGCCGCTCTTCCCCCTCCGGCGCTGGCACTTTCCCAAATGTTCTTGGGGCGGCAGAGTTCCTCCCTGCTGCCCCTGCCCCCCCCCCCCCGTTGTCCTTGCTAGCTTAAAAGCAAGAAGAGCTGGTGGCGCGCATGCACCCTTCGCAGTGCGTGCGCTCGTCTCCGCCGCTGGTGTCGCGCGCTGCATATGTCATGCTGCGCGTGCGGGCAGGGCAGGAAGGAACTCTGCTGCCCCAAGAACGTTTGGAAAAGCATCAGCACCGGAGGGGGAAGAACGGTGGGGGGGGTAAGTACTACCACCACCCCTTAAAGCTACACACACCCCGTGCCGAACCGCCCCACCGCGGTTCCGTGCACATCCCTAGCTTCTGCAAGGTTGCAGGCAGGAATCTCTCTCAGCCCCATCTTGGAGATGCCAGGGAGGGAACTTGGAACCTTCTGCTCTTCCCAGAGGGGCTCCATCACCTGAAGGGAATATCTTACAGTGCTCACACATCAAGTCTCCCATTTATATGCAACCAGGGTGGAACCTGCTTAGCTAACGGGACAAGTCATGCTTGCTACCACAAGACCAGAGAAGGAGCTCTCTCTGGAAAAAACTTGCTCCAGAGCACAGACAGCTTCTTTTGAAGGACAGCCTTAAGACTACCATATATGACAATAGTATTTGTAAAAAAAAAAAAAAAAAAGTTAAGTCATTTCTGGTTAAATATGATCACAGGAGAAATAAATTGCAACTCTTGCCATATTAGCTAAGAGTTTTCTGATATTATAAACAAACTATTTACTTTTAACTAACGAGGACACTGATATTATCTCTGTTATGGCCAGGTTTTGTTATATTATTTGTAAAATACGTACTGGTTTATTGTAAATGTTTGCTGGCCAATGACCAAATAAACTTATCAACTATTTACTTGGTATAAAATACTTCATTAAACATTTCATATAAAAATGTTTCTAGTGAGGAACTGGTCAAGATAATCAATGCCAAGTTTCCACTGACCTGTATTATATTTGAGGGCCAAACTATAGATGACATTGAATGTGTAATTTGGCCCTGCCCTTGTAGGGGCACAGGATTTCTCCAATGTGATAGACTGCTTATGTCGCCTACCTTTAACAGCAGGAGAAGAACGTAAGAACAGCCCTGCTGGATCAGGCACAGGGCCTCTCTAGTCCAGCATTCTGTTTCACACAGTTGGCAGTTGCCCACCAGAGGCTGCTGGGGAGCCCACAGGCAAGAGGTGAGGGCATGCCCTCTCTCTTGCTGTTGCTCCCCTGGTTTGTTTTTTAATCAGCACATCAATTAAGAGGTGTGCATTATATATGCATATATTGCAAAGCACTGTCAGGTGAACTAAAAAGCTCCAGAGTGTTGCTGGCAGAAAAGCATAACCACCATCTCTGCTTCCCTGTTGAACATCCCTGAGTTCCCAGAAAAGCCATGGCTGAGGGTTGGGGGATCTTCAGCAACCACATGAGCTACAGCATGGAGGGCTGCAGGGGAAGGGTGGATATTGGAAATTGTGAGTGGAATGGTGCTTCTACTACTAGCAGACCCCCTTATGCCCTCTGTGCCACATCCCATATCATTGCTGAAGGTCCCCCAATCACTAGCCACAACTTTTTGAAGGGCTCAGGGAGCTTTACTAGGTGGTAGAGAAGTGGGGAAGGTGCCTTATACCAGCTCATGTTGCACCAGCGATACTGTGGATGCTATCTTATAAAGTTCAGTTTAAATCTAGAGGGCTTCTTAGGAACTCCTGCAAAAGAAAGGAAGATCTGCTAGAAAGCTGGCTAAGATCATATTCTTAGAACATTAGTCTGTATCTGAGTGATACTATTTCAGGCTTCAGATAGGGGCTTACATAACTAAATACTTCTCTGTAGAAAAACACTCACATAGAAAAGTAGTGTCCGAAAAGACGCTCTGACATTCCTCCCTGACATCTAATGTTCTATGTTGGGGAATTGTATTATTAGTTTTGGTTTTTTTAATGGAGGAGCATTCAGTCATGTAAGCCCTACCCTCAGTCTGGTGGAACTGCCTTTGACTATATTAAGCTGTCTTGTACAGTGTCAAACTATCAGTCAGTCTAACCCTGCATTGTCTATTGCAACTGTCTGGCAACAACTTTTCAGGGTCTCAGGTAGAGGTATTTCCCTGCTGCTTAAAATATTTTACCTGTTAAAGCCAGGGATATGTCTGGAACCCTGTGAATACAAACCATATTTCTGCCACTGAATTGTGACCTCTCCCCACTGAAAGCCTATACATAGATTTACCACTACAATGAAAGCTAGGTCTTCCTTGAGCCTGCTTATTCTTTTATCCATCCCTGTAACCTATGAATACTTTGTTCTTTCCTTCTTTGATGGCTGGACCAGATCTTGCCCTATCTCTAATTTTATTTATTCACTCATATTTGTAAAAAAGTAAAGTGTGCCGTCGAGTTAGTGTTGACTCCTGGCGAGCACAGAGCCCTGTGGTTGTCTTTGGTAGAATACAGGAGGGCTTTACCGTTGCCTCCTCCCACACAGTATGAGATGCCTTCCACCATCTTCCTATTTCGCTGCTGCCCGATATAGGTACTGTTGGGGATTCGAACTGGCAACCTCATGCTTGCTAGGCAAGTCATTTCCTGCTGCACCATTAGGTGGCTTGTATACTGCCCCAAACATCTGTCTCTGGGCGGTTTACAGAAACATAAACAAATTACAACAGAAATTCAAACCTTAAAATAATTTCAAACCACCAGTCTAATTAAAAAGGTTGGGTGAATACATGTGTCTTATAAAAGTTGTCAGAGGTGGGAGGCTCTTATTTCAGCAGAGAGTGTGTTCCAGAGTCTTAGGGTGGCAACAGATAAGGCCCATCTCTGTGGCACCACTAGATGAGTTGGTGGCAGATTAACCTCTCCAGATTATCCTAATGTGTGATGGGGCTCATAGTGAAGATGTTCTATTAATTTAATAAATGATAGGTGCAGAGATTGCAGATGACAGCTATAAATACAATCCAGACTCACTGGCATCATTCACGTTCTATAAAAGAAAGCCTACAGAAAATGTTATTGACTCTATTACTTGACTAAAAACCACCATAAGTCCCTAAAGCACTTTTGTTCCATCGGGCACTTTTTAGATTTTGGGGGAAACTAAATTCCCAAGCTGAATTTCAAACATTTATGCTGTACAGGGAGACAACAAATAGTGCTGTGCAAATCAGCCCCTATCTGATCTGAAGACTGCCTTGGTGTTTCAGAGACATTTTCATATTGGTAGACCTTAAAGGCCAAGTTGATGATAGATCATCCTGCAGAGAATCTATCTATGTGATTGCTAAGAGGCAACACCAACTTCACAGCACTTAATCAATTTGGGGTGGCTGGGCCAATTTGATTTGGCCTGATTCAAAGGGGCTGCTTCAAGTCAGGGCCAAAGAATCTGCTCCCTGAAGCCTTTCCCCAACCCCTGTACATACAGGGTGAGCCGCTATTAGCTTTATTTTCATTTCTGGCAAAAAGGCAGAAATGGTTATGTCATCTTTGCTTTAAAACATGCTTCTGGTAGATGTATTTTATTTTCTGTTTTAACTCCACAGTCCTGGGAATGGTGCAGGATTTCTTGGGAACTGTAGTCTTTTTAGAGGCTACTCCAATGGCTGCATCTTCCGAAAAAGCTATGGTTCCCAAGAAAGCTTGTCCCATTTCCAAGATTGCAGGGTTAAAAAAGCAAAATAAACAAATCTATTTCAGGAGTGTCTTTTTTAAAAGACAAGCTACTGCAGCTATTGCTCCCTCACCAGCTGAGGGGAGGTGGATGGTGACTTGACTAGGAAGAGAGCCTTTTGGTAATATCATTCTGTTTATGGAATAGTCTCCTCACCTGGCACCTTCACTATGCTTTTTTAGATGCCAAGTGAAGAGTTTTTTTGTTCGCTCAGACTTATTAAATGCTTTTGTATTTTTGATTGTGTTTTGTTGGTAGTTTTTGCTTTCGTCTGTTTTAATCTGTTTTTAATTATATGTTTTATTTTACTGTTTAATTGTCTTGTGAGCTACCCAGAGAACAATTTGTTATGGGGCAGCCATATAAATAATTAGAAAATCTGGCACTTGTTTAGAAGAGGAGGAATGATAAGAGAAAATTTAGCTTTCCACAGGGAGCTTGTTGGTAGGGTTGTACATTCATTTTCAGCTCAAATGCTCATAGCACCTACTTAGGCGGGGGGAAGCTGTGTGGCAGCATAATATGTGGAGCAGAATATTGCTATATATGTGACATGAGTCAAAGCTCCGACATGTACAGGAGTCTTTTGTTCTGTAAATGGAAATGCTTATTAATGTGTGAACAGGACTTTTTCATTTCTGGCACATATTGAAGTCAGTATTAAAACCTAAAATCAGTTATAAAGCAGACACTTTCCCTTGTTTAGAGTTGTAACTGGCACTTTAAAAGTAGATGCCTAACCCCTGAAACCACTGATAGGTTTTAGTTTTGCCACTGTTTTTAGTTTATAAAGAATATGCTATGATCTCAGAAAGTTCTTTAAATACTTACTGATGTAGAGAGTTCATGGAGAAGTTCAGCTGAGGGGCTAGGACACGATGATTGGCATTAAAAAGGGATGTTTGTAATTTTAATCAAATTCAAAATTACAGTGTACTTCAGATAATATGTCAAAGTTGTTTTACTGAATTTAAAATTTAATGACAACTGCTTTCATTACTAGTTAAAACATGGCCATTGTGCCTGTGGCAAGACATGATGACACTTCAGAGTATGCAAAAGCAAATAAGTCAAGCATTTAAAGAAAAGGGATTGGCTAAATTTAACTTAACATAGGAATGTGACCTGGCTTTAATCAAAGGGGAAAATTGTATTTCTGATAGTTGACATAATTATATTCAACTGTTGGGTTATTTTTAGGGTATGCAGTTTGTTATAAAACCAGAAAGAAAATGATTGTGTTTTCTCCTAAGGATTATTAAATACTGAGTATTGCTAGAGGCCATAGTTTTGGAAAAAACATAGTATGTAGTTTTAGAAAAATATTGATTGATTGATTAAGTGCCATCAAGTCAGTCAGTGTCAACTCTTAGCGACCACATAGATAGATTCTTTCCAGGACAATCTGTCTTCAACTTGGCCTTTAAGGTCTCTCAGTGGTGCATTCATTGCTGCTGTAATCGAGTCCATCAACCTTGCTGCTGGTCGTCCTCTTCTTCTCTTTCCTTCCACTTTCCCCAGGTTATGGAATGTGAGGGAGCTGGGTTTTCGCATAATGTCTGAAGTATGATAGTTTTAACCTGGTCATTTGTGCCTCAAGTGAAAATTCTGGATTGATTTGTTCTATGGTCCATTTGTTTCTTTTCCTGGCTGTCCATGGTATCCTCAAAAGTTTTCTCCAGCACCAAAGTTCAAAAGCGTCAATACTTTTTCTATCTTGCTATTTCAAAGTCCAGCTTTCTCATCCATAGTGTGTCACAGGGGAAACTATTGTCTGAACGATTCTAATCTTTGTAGGTGTAGACATGTCATGGCATCTAAATATCCTTTCCAAAGCTTTCATAGCAACCCTACCAAGTGCTAGTCTGCGGCGTATTTCTTGACTGCTGGATCCTTTACTTTTTAAGGATCCAGGACAATCCTAAAAGGCAAAAGCTATCCACCGCTTCAATGTCTTCATTATCAATTCTGAGGCTGGTTGCTGTACTCGTTGTCATTAGTTTAGTCTTTTTTTACATTTAGTTGCAGTCCCATTTTTTCACTGTGCTCCTTGTCTTTCATTACTAGAGCTTGCAGATCATCTGCATTCTCTGCTATCAGAGTGATGTCATCAGTGTAGTACAGGTTATTGATGTTTCTTCCTCCAACTTTTAAGCCACACTCATCTTCTTCTAATCCAGCTTCTCTCAGTATATGTTCAGCATATAAATTGAATAAATAAGGAGAATGTATAGAGCCTTGACTTACTCCTTTGCCAATCTGGACCAGTCCATTTTACCATGTTCTATCTGTGCTGAGACGCTCTTCTGGAAGGCAGTTCCAGAGCTGAGGGGCCACAACTGAAAATGACCTGACTGTAGTTGGAATGTGCACGGAACTGGTTTGGCGCTCCTATTCTGGAAATAGGAAATAGTCTGGAAATCGGTTTGAAATGCCGGCACTTGAGCTGGTTTGGAGGCCGAGGGGTGTGTGTGTTACTTTAAGGGACAGGGAGGGTGACTCCTGCCACTTCCCCCTCCCTCGCTGCTGGTGCTCTCCCAAAAAGAATGGGTGCGGGGCTACAGTGTTCCTCCTTGCAGCCCCATTCAGCAAATGGCCAAAGCATGTTCACATGGCACGCTCATGCACACGTCAGCCATTTGCATGGTAACGCTGAACAAGGCTGCAAGGAGGAATGCTGCAGCCCCGCGCCTACGCTTTCTGGACCACCTGAAGCTTCCGAATCATCTTCAAGGGCAGCTCCACGTAGAGTGAGTTGCAGTAGTCCAATCTGAATGTCACCAAAGTATGAGTGACTGAGGTCAGGTACAACTTCTACAAGTAGGTTCACAGCTGGCACACCAGCTGTAGCTGGTAAAAAGCTGAAGCTGAATACTCCACACAGCCTTCTATCTTTGTGAAGAGGTGACTGTACCCACCATTCACTGCTGTGCTTCTCCCAGCACATGTGGGATTTGTTTAAGGGGAACAGAGTCTTCTCTAGCCCAAACACCATCTTGGAACATGTGCATGGAGCACTGGGAGTTTTAATCCTTTCCAGTGTTTCCCCCACAGAGTTATCTGGAGAAAGGACTACCCTTCGCAGTGCACTTAAACCTTCCATAGCAGAGCACAACTCAGTTTCTCATAAAAGGCAAAGTGCAGCATTGTGTGGAGATCATTGTGGTGGGAAATGGCTCTCATGTGGAAGGTTTTTTGCCCCTGCTTGAAAAATAGTGAGGATCATTGGACTAGATAGAGCTCTTGATTCATCCATTGACTGAACTGTAAACACCTAATAGCACAGTGGGGAGGTAACTTGCATAGGGAGCAAGAGGTTTCCAGTAATTAATATCAGCTATTCATTTTGTTGTCTATTCAGTGAAAGTTAATATAATGAACTGTTGCTGGTTCCAGTCTCCACTGGTATGTTTCCTAGACTATGGGAAACACCTATATCGGGCAGCAGTGATATAGGAAGATGCTGAAAGGCATCATCTCATACTGCATCTCGTAACCCCTCCTGTATTCTACCAAAGACAACCACAGGGTTCTGTGGTCGCCAGGAGTCGACACAGACTCAACGGCACAACTAATTGATTGATTGTTAACAGAGTGGTATCCAAGTCTTTCTGTACAGCGGTTTTATACTCGAAGTGCTTAGCAAAAAAATTATACTGGGCTTTTGAGGGTTCCACAACACCCTTCTCAATCTATATAACTGAGAGTGTAAAGTAACTAATTGTACTATATATCTTACTCTACCTCCACCTACAGGTATTTCATTAAAGTATTGATGTAGTTGAATTTTCCAGTTAAATGCATAATAATTTTTCATCTCTGTGTGGGAAGATTTAACATCTAGTGCATTGTAGCACTAAATGTAATGCTTGAAGTGGGAATATTAAATCTCACTTTATGGAAAGTTACACTACCTTTTTGATAACTACAGTTCTTCTTAACTTTCCTGCACATTTTCAGTGCCCTCTAAAAACCAAACCAAAACAAAAATCCCCGGTAGATCTCAACATAAATGACTTTGGAGCCTCCCCACCCCCACTTGAGGGCTTGCGGGGGCATCAGAGGCAAGTTAAAGCTCCTCCTCTACTTGTTTTCAACCGGAACAGCCAGCTGTGTATGCAGCAAGGGCACTCGAGGGGAGACTAAGGTGGGGGAAGGTGGCGGCAGCAAGAGCTCCTTCCCTGAGCCCACCTGCCACCTGATTCGTGCGCACAGGTATGAAATGGGCCAAAACCAGCCCAACCTCTCATTTGGGTGGTAGGTGGGCTCAGGCAAGGAGCTCTTGCTGCCGCCTCTGCCTCCCCAACCTCAGTTTCTCCTCTCGAGTGCCTGCACCCCACTGGCTGCCTCTGTCTCTGTTACCATTTCTGCTGTGCAGCAGTGGCTGGAAAGAAAGAAAAGCTATGTGGTGGGGTAGCGGTGGGGCTCTGGGAAGGCCCCCCAGAACATTTGGAGGCCCTTCCTGAGACAGGAGGCCACGGACCAAATCCCCAAGTTCCATGGCTAAGTTTGCCTCCATTTACATATTTTTGTAAGGACTTGTCTTTTGCTTGAATTATAAGCAAAAAACCAGCAACAAAAACAAAGCGCTGAAGATATGAAACAAACTTGTTTGTTTTGATGGTCTACCTTTTGAAAATGTTATGACTTCATCAGTTTTACAAAATGATTGTAGAAAATCATTCAAAGGGGATACAGGTTTTACACAGCATTATAAAATGTTGAAAAGGTTAAGAGGTCCATCTCCAGCTACCACCGGTGCATCTAGTGGCGACTCAGAGGCGGGCCTTCTCTGTAGCCGCTCCTGGACTGTGGAATGCACTCCCTGCAGAAATCCACAATTTGAATTCTTTAATGGCTTTCAGGAGAGCCCTTAAAACCTATCTGTTTGACATGGCCTTCCAGGGTTTTTAAATAGTTGTAATTGGTTTTAATGTTGTAACCTGGTTTTCAGGGTTTTAAAATTGTTCTGATTGTTTAATTGCTGTTTTATTATGTTTTAATTGCTAATTGTTGTTTTATGCTGTTTTATAATTTCTGTTTTAATTGTTAACTGATTTTAATGGTTTTGTTTTAATTGTAAACCGCCCTGAGCCATTTTGGAACGGCAGTAAAAAAATTGAATGAATGAAAGAATAAATAAATAAATGGGTTCAGAGTTTGGTTCATATGAACAGGACAGTTGTGTATACAACTGGTATTCCTTTTAGTGTTCCCAAAATATTTTGATACAAACTTGGTCAAGGGAATATCTTCAACAATAATAAAATACAAAGAAGTGAGAAAGATTAAATGGTCACAATCACAATATACTTATACTCAAATAATTGCTTTGCTCTAGAATATACATTGTAATTGTTTACAGAGCTCATTAAAAGAGAGAAGCCTAACACTGTCTCCAAAGATCATCCACATTTGTGTAAAAATAAGCAATACTTTAAAAGATACTTATTAAATTCTTTACAGCCTCACTAAATGAAACTGCAAAAATCTCTGGCAAACTTTGCATACAAAAGTATCAGCAAGGATTTTATTAATGTGATTTAATGGGAGGCAAGTGTCCTAGGAAGCTCTTTCGCGATATACAAGGAATGTGGTAAGTTGACTGTTTTTCAACCTGCCAGAGGTTGTTACAGTTTCATCAAGCTGGTTTATTCTTGTAAAGATTTTATCAAAATGAATTGGGAACATCAATAAGGATTAAAAAGAACCAAAAAACTTAGGGGCACTTATGCTCATTACCACATTTTGGCTCTTCCCCCAACTTTGTGGTGCTATAATCAGGGATGTACATTCAAAAGATAGTTTGCATGGGCATGTTAAATTGAGAGTTAGACCCTTGTTGGAGTGTTCAGATTATCATTTCCATCAACTCTGTTTTTCCTCAGTGGCAAAGAAGTGGGGGTGGGAGGACATGATAGATGGAGAAGATATAATGTGAGAACTGGCCCGAAGTCTGCTCACAAAATAAATGGATTCCTAAAGACCTTATCCTATCTCTCAGGCTCTAGTGCTTTGTTTATCCCATATGTTGGAACAGTACTAACCATTGGCACTGAGAAGTCTTAATAGAATAGAGCCACATCCTGTGTTTTTTAGGGCAGGGACTACAGCAGCACCTTTCACTGAATACTACACCTAAAACAAACAAAAGCATCAGCTGAAACTTAATACGTTTATCCTATTTCTCATATTTATATTCCACCTTGGTTCCTTAGGTAGGTTGTACTATAATAACCTGTTAAGAATTAACTAACTATCCATCATTTCAAATTGTAGCTTCTGTGCTGAAATGTTATGTAGGAGGTCATTCTTTCGGACTTATTAAGGAGAAGAATTCAGAAGCCAACTGTTAATTGTATTGTTGGTGGGGTAGATCATGAGAAGGGTGCATCAACCGAAGTACAAATTAAGAACCAGAGTCAAGAACCTTTGCTTTTAATAAGCAAAGGTGATGAAAAGCATTTATTTCTGTACAAGAAAAATAAAATGTTCCTCTCTGATCAGTTACAGAGGCATGCTAAGGTGAATTTTAATTATGACTAAATTGTGGTATTACTCTTTCATACCCTGAACATCTGTTCCCTTCAGGAATGATGATTTATGCGGGCTATCAGTAGAGACAGCTTGCTACAGCTTATGTCACGGTTTGTGGGAAGATGGGTCGTATATCCAAAAATACCAGCTTTTATATGGATACCAGCCAGTGTGTTATTAAGGTAATAAGGGAAAGGGAGCACTATGTGTTCGCTTTTAATTCTGAAGCCAAATATTGACTTTACCTTTTTTTCCCTTTCCAGACCATCTGTTGTTAATGAAGAATGCAACTTGGACACTGAATGGTCTAGTCCTTCCTAGAGGTGTCAAGAGAAGAAAAACCAAGCCTGTGTCTTTCAGATGCATGAAGAACCTTGTGGAGAAACCCACAGTCAGACTTTTGGTATTTAAGAACTGTACAGGACAGGATGGTTCTGAGATAACTGCACCTCCAGACCAAATTGAGAAGGTAAATTTAGATGTGGTATAGCCCAGATAAGCTTATTATTTATTTGGTCTACTAAATTATATGATCAGAGATTCAGCTGTAGGGTTGTTGTTTTTTAAACCACAAAAACATTACTGGACAGACACTTTTGCACTGCAGTGTTTTGTCTTTGGTTTAATTAAACCATTATCTTCAGTCTATCAGCTCTGAAATAGTAGTACCATGCAGGTTGGTGAGTGGCAGGCACAGTATTCACTCTGATCTCATGGTTGGCCTAAGCTTCAGGGACTATTTCTTGTGGTCAGTCCCAGATGTGATGGCCAAGGCTTCTACTTTGACGTCTCTATAAGGATTTTATATGTGTCTCCCCCCCTGCCCCTCAAATTTGTGTTTAAATTGCAAAAAGGCAAAAAAAAAAAAAAAAAAGGATAATAGGAAGATAAACAAAAATTAGAGAGGAATGAAGGTGACATAATATAGGACAAGAACAGCAGAAAAGGCAGATGAGATGGAGGGTTAAAGAGTATTGTGTTTGGAACAGGTAAAGAATAAGTGGTTTGCAGGTCTGCTATCTGGGAGGGGTTACAAGCAAGTTGGAACCTTGAGCCTTGTGTGTTTCTACAAAAAGGCAACTTTTTTTGTCTTTTCCCTAACAAGTACCATCCAAGGCAAATGCTAGAGGTAGCTATAGCATGAACAGTTAACCCCCATGATATTCCTATTTTTGAGATCCTACAGTTATCTCTTTAAGTTTCCTTCCCTCTCTCAGCCTGAGCTTTTAGTAGTCACTTTGACTGACATCCAACCCTTTTTCTTGAAGTGACAAAAAAGATTAATCAGAAAGTAAACTATATTTTTAGAACTGAGATAAAAGGTAGTCACTTTTTGCAAAAATGCTTGGCAGCACCCTCTCTTCTGGTAGTTTTGTCCCCACAATTGTATGAAAGTGTTCAGTGCCAAGTGTTCCTTCATTCAGAATGAAGTCAATGGGATCCAGAGAACATTGTCCTCAGTTCAGTTGCCTTTGTTTGAACTCAGTGATTACATTACAGTCAGATCTTGCTCCATAATGTCACCATATAGATTATGTGATAACTGAATGGCTGGGTTTGTTTGAAAAAGTTGAAATCAAGGGAAAAAACCTATTTATTTATATTTACTACATGTAAATTCTGTCTAACTGCCTTAACTTTCAAGGCAGTTTCCAGTTTAAAAATATTAGATCAATAACAAACATTACATAAGATAAGACAGTTTTGTTCCAGGTCAGTGTTGTTCCCTTCAGGAGCCAATTATGTGAATTCCCCTGTTTCTATTCTATTTAATGCTGAAGAAGCAACAGAAACAGGAAACATTGGCTGAGAACAGCCATGAGTATAGACAGAATTATCAGAGAACATTGTAACCCCTCCAAAAAACTGACCAAGATGGCTAACCATTCAGTGGTGACCAAGTATATTTGTGTACACTTAAGTTTTATTTGCTTTTTTAAAATTGTTTTTAAAGTTTGCATCTTTAGTGAGGTTTTTGTTTGTTTGTGAAGTTTTTAGATATTTGCACCATGAGACTGAACCTTCCTTCACCAGCCAAGCATACGTACAATATTCATGGAGAAAAAATGGAAGATCTCATAAATGGTAAGTGAAAATTAGACATTTTACTTTCTAAAAACAATTAATACTATGAATTGTCTAGTTTTAACATGCAAATGGGTTTTGGGGTGGGTGGGGGGATCTTAAGGTACTACATTCATGCCTTTGTAAAAGGAGGCAATTAGAATTAATTCCTCAAATGTTCAACAACAGACATTTTTAGTGAATACATTAAAATAAAATGTCAAATATAAATTTAGTTTCAAACATTATTATTCCACTATCACTAATGATAGTGATATCATTAATAGTATCATTAATGATTTTGTAAGTGCAAAATCTTATTCTCTCCTATCCAGTATCCACCATTACCATCACTGGGCATTCCAAATCTGTCCATCGATCTGTTCTTCCTCCTCCTCCCCTTCCCTTGTGTACTGCTGACTGCAGTGATTACCACCTGGGACCCACTGCCAGAGCAAAAGATGGGAACAGGGCTAGGAGCTACAATTTACAATATACCAACAGTGAAAGGAGGGAGGAGGAAGAATGGATAGATAGAATGGATGGGGGGAGGCTGCAATGCAGCACGAGCAGCATGGGTGCTATGCAAGATGCGAAGTTGTTGGCAACCTTCTCTTTTCATGTAGAACCTTTGCAGAGCCTTGCAAGGGTCAGATGCACAGTGCCCCTGCAGAGTCTTGCAAGGGTCAGATCGCTTTGCATCTGACCCTTGCAAGACTCTGCAGGGGCACTGTGCAAGGAGGAAGGGCTGCCAGCAGCACCCTCCTTTGTATAGTGCTTGTGCAAAGGCTTTGTAAGAATTGGATGGGAAGCTCCCAACTAAACCCTTTCAAGACTCTTCAAAAGTACAGCGTGAGGAGGTAATGTTGCCAGCAGCCTCCCTGCTCATGCAGCACTCTTGCGAAGAGTGCTGCATGAGCCGCTGCTCTGACATTTGCAAAGCTTTGAAGGCAAAGTTAGTTGCCTACTGGCTGCCACCCCAGCGTCTTCTGTTCCTTAGTGCATCCTGCCCTTTCCCTGTTCAAAAAGCAGAGAGGAAGGTGTTCACTTCCTGGTGCTCCAACTTCCCTGCCCTCTGCTTCTTCAAACGGCAGAGGACAGAATGTGGCAGGAAGGGAAGAGGTGTGACAACAGAGAACAGTGGTGGCTGGTCCACTGCAAGAAAAAGGTTTTGGGATAGCGACAGGTCCAGGTGATGTGATGCAGCCAGAGGCAGGGCTTCTGTCACTTAAGGCAACAGCCTCACCTTGTCTCTTTAG
This sequence comes from Hemicordylus capensis, assembly GCF_027244095.1. Classification (NCBI taxonomy): domain Eukaryota; kingdom Metazoa; phylum Chordata; class Lepidosauria; order Squamata; family Cordylidae; genus Hemicordylus; species Hemicordylus capensis. Next base: position 109,798,791 of record NC_069657.1, on the reverse strand, counting down.
CAAGGCACCCTGGCAGATCAGTGGTTGTGTGAACTTAGAATTTGTTTTAGCTCTTTTCTCATTGTTTAATAATATTTGAGCATGAGGTTTTGTGGCAAGAGCCCACTTCATGTAATGCAAAGAAAGAACTGGTTGAAGCACAATAGAAAGGTTAGTTTAAAACCATCTAAAGTCATTAAAGCAGGGCTGCACATCTTCAGCCCTCCAGCTATTGTTGGATTGCAACTCCCATCATCCCCAGCCACAATGGCAATAGCCATGGATGATGGGAGCTGCAGCCCAACAACAGCTGGAGGGCCAAATTGTGTAGCCCTGTCTTAAAGGGACAGTAATTAATAAAAGGCATTAAGTGAAATGTTTGTAGTGTGAAAGAAAACTATTATCCCTATTAAGTTGTTGGTTAATAGTGTAAAAAAAATTATGAACTCCTGCTCAGCTATTTCCTGTTTCATGTGTCCATATCTTTTTAAGAGTGGTTACTCTCAGGTCTGTGATGCTGTGCCCCATAGATTGAAATGAACACTATGGGTTTCTTGGTGTTATTGCTCTTGATGTAGATTTGTGACTATATAGTCATTGTCTTAAGGACAGTCCTGTTTGTCTTGTGCAAATGACTGAGAGACATTTGTTGCATGGTATATAGTATATGACATTGGTGAATGCATAGGTGTTTGTTAGATGGTGCCATTGATCCCATATGCAGTGTGCTACTTTCATTCATTAAAGAGCATAGCTGCATCTAGGTTTATTCCATTATCTTGTTTGTCTTTGTAAATTAGAGGAGAAGAGTTTGTGGCTAGTAAGAAGGAGTTTCCGGTTGGAGGGACAATGATGTTCCTCCTAAGTCTTCTTTGAGACATGGATCTCTTTCAATAACAGGATGTAATTCTTTTATGATGTGTTCTAAGACCCCTGAATGAGAGCACTAGGTTATTACTAGTGGAATTCTCTTTTGTTTTACGTGTGCACTGAAATAATAGTTTCCGATCTTGACCTGGCCTTTGAAATTTGGTTCACAACACAGCTAGGATTGTATTTTAAATTGCTGAAAAATCTATTCTAGTGGATCTGATTATATATGTTTGCATAGTATGGCTTAACTATACAGAATATATGAGTGTGGTCTGGGTAGAAAGCTGCTTGCATGTAAATAAGTAAAATGATCAGTAGGTTTCCTGCATAATATATTGTGGCCTAAGTGTTTTTTTGTGGGCCAGAGCCCACCTGTCATTACTATAACTTATTCCACCTAAGAGGCAAAAGCAGAATATATAGTTGACTAATATTTGAAAGTTGTACTTACTGAAGCACTTGAAGCACTTGATCATGTTTTGCTCTCATTTAGTAGAGGTTAATTGTGGTTGATTTCTTGTTATAACACATGTAGAGGAACTTCTGTAACACAACTAGAACCACTGATTAGGTTAGAAGCATTAGTACTGCACATTCTTGTTCAACTGCTTTGGGAACCTTTGTTGAAAAGTGGTATATAAATATTTATTGTAAACTATTCAAGAGCTTTTGGTGATGATCCAGCCAAAGCTAATTATTTTAAAATCCCATAGATTTCAGTGGCAGTGTTGAGATGTGCTTATATATCTTCTTTTGAAATGAATAGTATTTGAAAGTACTTAACAGGACTGCTCCCACTATTTTATTCCAAAAGGCTATCACAAGTTGTCAATTTTGATTGTTAGCTTTGCTTTTAATTTATTAAAATCATGTATATCTTGTCCTTTTGACATATTATGAGACACTCAAACAATATAAACTAATACAGCAGTTATAACAGCAACACTATAATAATAATAATAATAATAATAATAATAATAATAATAATAATGGCCCCCAGTGAGGCACTACCTTGGCCCCCAGTGAGGCACTACCTTGGCGTGGTTGTGGGGCTTGCGTGCTCTGAGGAAGGTGAGAGCTATGCCAGAGGTCCAACCATACTGGACAGGTCTCACCAGAGGAGCCAGACAAAGAGTGCCTCTCCCATCAACAATATGGTGAGACGTAACTTTCATAAATCTATACTGGATCGGTCGTCGCCCGGGTCAACAAGGACTGCGCCAGGTGCTGGAGTCCCTGGACATCTGGTGGCAAGTGGGCAACAGGACTCAGGATCTTCAGTTGAGCAACCAGGGCTGAAGACAGCAAAGTTACTGGAAGAAACGTCGCTTAACCGAAAAAAATATATGAAAAATGCCAACAAGGAAATAATGATCTGCTTTTACAAGTCTAGTCCAACTAGAAGGGGTCATTTAAAAAGAATGTACCAAATTTGGAAAGAGAAGCATCCAGATACAGAAATCACAGAACAAAGGCTAGCAGACCAGAGAAGATTCATAATAAGAAATAAAGTATTCACAGGAGTAGAGCTGGAAGAACTGCAAAGAGCAACACAGGCTCAAGATATGGAAGAAGAATTACCACCAACTGAAGCAGTTGCTCAGGCGCAGGTGGAAGAGGTGTTGGAAATAGAGGATGCCACTGTTGCTGAACTGTTTCAAAATCAAAACCAGGCAACCTCCCCTTTGCCTTCACCTCAAAAACCCAAATGCCATTTAACAGAAAAGCAACAAGAACTAAAGCAAAAAATAACTGAGCACATGAACCAAACAACCACCAGGGTTTGACTTCCAGCTCTAAAAACAGTTGCCAAAAAACAACTTGCTCAGGCATTAAAAGATGTCAATGCTGCACTTGCAGAAATAACAACCAAGAATTTGCAAGAAACAAACCAACTAATGTACAGTGCAGCAACAATAACAACACAAGAGCTGGGATATAAGATCAGTGGACCTGTAAAAAAAGAAAGTAGTACATCACCTAAATGGAAGATTAGATTAGAAAATAAAATCTCAAGGCTCAGTTCAGATGCTAGTAAATTGAAAGATATGAAAGACAAGCAGCTGAAGAATGAAAACACCAAACAGTATCTGATCCAAAAATACCACCTCGATTCAAGGAAAATTAGAGAAGTCCTGGAAATAATAAAGCAGCAAATAACAGCATTGTCAAAGAAGATTAGCAGATATGAAGCCAGAATTACACAACACAGGCAGAATCTCCAATTCCAGTCGAATCAGAGACGTTTCTACCAAAGCATAGAAGGAGAAACTGAAAGAAACCTAGAAACACCAAATAAAGAAGAAACAGTGCAATTCTGGGGGAAATTATGGGACAATCCAATAGATTATAATAAAAAAGCAGGCTGGATGAAAGAGGTCAAAAAATGTAACCAACAAATGCAAGATCTAATAATAACACCAGAATTAATAAGTGAAAGAGCAAAGAAAATTAAAAATTGGACTGCGCCAGGCGACGATGAACTGCATGGCTTTTGGCTTAAACACCTAACAAGCCTTCATAAACAACTATCAAAACAGTTCAATCACATTATGAAAGGCGGTGATATTGAACAATGGCTAACAACCGGGAAAACTCATCTCATCATGAAAGACCCAGCAAAAGGTGCAGGTCCAAGTAATTATAGACCGATCACCTGCCTGCCAACCATGTTCAAATTATTAACTGGAATAATAGCAGATGAAGTGATGCAACACTTATTAACTAACAAACAGCTTCCAGTTGAACAGAAAGGAAATTGCCCGAACACCAGAGGCACAAAAGACCAGCTGCTGATTGACGAAATGATTTTAGAAAATTGCAAGAGAAGAAAAACCAATCTAAGTGTTGCATGGATTGACTACAAGAAAGCCTTCGAATCATTGCCTCACACATGGATACTAAAATGTTTAGAAACAACTGGTGTCAGCAAAAACATTCAGATATTTATAAAAAAAGCAATGAGCATGTGGAGTACACAGTTAACAATTAATGGCGAGACACTTGGACAGGTTAGCATTAGAAGAGGTATTTTCCAAGGGGACTCACTATCCCCTCTGTTATTTGTAATCGCCATGACCCCACTTTCAGAAATACTAAACAAAACAGGCCTCGGATACCAAACATCTAAAACATCAAGTAAAATCAACCATCTGCTGTACATAGACGATCTGAAGTTGTATGGAAAGTCCCAGTCAGAAATCGAATCACTGCTAAACACTGTCCGTATATTCAGTAGCGATATAGCGATGGAGTTTGGACTAGACAAGTGTGCTGCATTAATAATGAAAAGAGGAAAAATAACAAAAACAGAAGGAATAGAACTGCCCAATGGAAGCAAGATCAAGAACCTGGAAGAGAAAGAACATTACAAATACTTGGGTATCCTCCAGGCTGATAACATCGCACACACTGAAGTTAAAAGAAAAATTGGAAGTGAATACATCAGGAGAGTTAGAAAAATCCTCAAGTCCAAACTCAATGGCGGGAACACCATACAAGCCATAAACACCTGGGCTATACCTGTTATCAGATACACTGCAGGAATAATAGACTGGACCCAGGCAGAGCTAGAGACGCTAGATTGTAAGACCAGGAAAATCATGACCATCAATCATGCTCTGCACCCCCGCAGTGATGTAGATAGGCTATACCTCCCTCGCAGCTCAGGGGGAAGAGGACTGCTGCAAGTCCATCAAACAGTAGAGGAGGAGAAAAGAGGCCTTGAAGAATATATAAGGGACAGTGAAGAAGATGCACGTCAAATGGTCAAGAACGAGAAACTATTCAACACCAATGAAACAAAGCAGGCCTACAAGAAAGAACAAGTCAAGAACCAAGCAGAAAAATGGAAAAATAAGCCACTGCATGGTCAATATTTGCAAAATATAAGTGGAAAATCAGACATCACCAAGACCAGGCAATGGCTTAAGAATGGCAACTTGAAGAAAGAAACAGAGGGTTTAATACTGGCTGCACAAGAACAGGCACTAAGAACAAATGCAATAAGAGCAAAAGTCAAAAAATCCACAACGAATAGCAAGTGCCACCTTTGTAAAGAAGCAGATGAAACAGTGGACCACCTAATCAGCTGTTGTAAAAAGATCGGACAGACTGACTACAAACAAAGGCATGACAAGGTAGCAGGGATGATACACTGGAACATCTGCAAAAAATACAAGCTACCTGTAGCCAAGAATTGGTGGGACCATCAAATTGAAAAAGTGGTAGAAAATGAAGATGTAAAAATATTATGGGACTTCCGACTACAAACAGACAAACATCTGCCACACAATACACCAGATATCACTGTAGTCGAGAAGAAAGAAAAACAAGTTAAAATAATCGACATAGCAATACCAGGGGATAGCAGAATAGAAGAAGAAGAAATAGAAAAAAATCACCAAATACAAAGATCTACAAATTGAAATTGAAAGGCTGTGGCAGAAAAAGACCAAAATAATCGCAGTGGTAATTGGCGCCCTGGGTGCAGTTCCAAAAGACCTTGAAGAGCACCTCAACACCATAGGGGCCACAGAAATCACCATCAGCCAATTACAAAAAGCAGCTTTACTGGGAACAGCCTATATTCTGTGATGATATCTATAACAATTGACAATAAAATTCTGGCATCCCAGGTCCTTGGGAAGGACTCGATGTCTGGATAAAACAAACCAGTCAATAACACCTGTCTGACTGTGTAAACAAGAAATTCAGTTTCTATACCGCCCTTCCAAAAATGGCTCAGGGTGGTTTACATAGAGAAATAATAAATAAATAAGATGGATCCCTGTCCCCAAAGGGCTCACAATCTAAAAGAAACATAAGATAGACACCAACAACAGTCACTGGAAGTACTGTGCTGGGGGTCGATAGAGCCAGTTACTCTCCCCCTTCTAAATAAAGAGAATCACCATGGTAAAAGGTGCCTCGTTGCCAAGTTAGCAGGGGTATTAAAAAGATCTTAAGTCTGACATGGAACAGCATAAGTGAGGGAACCTACAGACCTCCCAGGGCACCAGAACAGAAAGCTCCTTTTCACGTTCCTACCACCTGTTTCTCAGATACAAGTAGGATAAAAAATAGGAATGGGCAGGTTTTACTTTTGTGACCCTGGTCCTAGTCCTAGTCCTCAATCCCAGGGACAAAACTTGAGGGGAAAAGAAAGAAGCAAAGACTTACTGCAGGACTAAGTTCCAAGTTGGAACAGAAATGAATGGGAGGTTCAGCTGGGCTTTTATGAGGAAGGAGAAGATGAGTTAAGAGAACAGCCTCAACTGTGGAGAAGGGCAGGACCACCTGGTCTTTCTTTCTCCCTACAGCATATAAGGCAGAGGAATGAGCAGTTCAGGAGGCTAGCAGAGAGAAGAAGGAAAGAATAAAGGGAGAAATTATCCTTTACATCTCAAGAGGAAGCATCCTGGCCACTCAGACGAGGTAAGAAACTTTCAATCCTGAGACCAGAGAGTTTCCGGCACTGTTCCTTGTGGAGCTGGCAGAGGACTGGATCATTCCAGCATCAGGAGAGACAGAGAATGAGAACACTAAAGGACCAGTGTATTAGCAGCATGTGAAGAAACCCACACTGCTAAGAGAAAAGACTGTTCTCAGGAGGTGATTCAAGGGAGAAGTAACCTCACACAGGACCATTTGTTTCAATAAAAGTAGTTTGTTGTCACCATATTCAAGTGTTTGTCTCTTTTATTGCCCTTTGCTTCCTGGCAGGGACAGATGGGAGTGGGGGGAGGTTCCAGGGTGCTCTGGCACCCCCTGTAAATTTGGATCAAGAGTTGAGCCCCACACTCATCAGCAGAGTGGGCACACCATCGCTGCCTGGCCACTGACAGGAGTCGAGAAGAAGAGAGAAAGAGAGATTCAATGTGAAGCTGCGCACAGCTCTAGCTGAGTGAAGTCACTGACTCATCGCTAGCCATTTGCTGCAAATTGTGAGTCGGGGCCTGGGAGAGAAGGAGTGCAGGGCTGCTTGTGGGAAGCAATTCCAGCCCCTGGCCTTCTTCAATCTCCTTGGCCGATGCGACAGCAACCATGCAGCACACATGCACACTGTACACACACTTCCCACTGGCCTATGACTGTGCTTTCCCTGGCTTCTCGACTCGCTTCTCCCTCACAGTTACAGAAAAGGGTGGCAACACAGCAACAGAAAAGATGTACAGTTAGCACCTCCTTCTCAGAGTCAGAGAATGATGGCATGACACATTGTTCATCCCCCTCATTCAGGGTTGGTGGCTGGCTGGGGCGGAATGAAAAGGTAGTGTGTATCATTCTCTCTCTCTGAAAGCAAGGAATTTCATTATAAAATATAGGGCTTTTATTTAGTTTTTAAATAATTCTTGTCAAACCCAAACACTAAGAAAGATTAAAAAACAATTGTCAGGGCATTTGTCCACTATCTAATAGCATTTTGCCAATATTTTAACAAAATAGCAGTTATTGGGATAGTGATATATTAAAAGAAGGTGAAGCTTTTCAGGGTATGCATTACTAAATACATTTTAGGTTGGTTCTAAAATATTGTTTGCTGTGATATTCATTTTCAAAGGCAGACACTGTAATATTGCACTGAATGGGAAGTGCATGGTGCTATCATTTTGTTCTGGAGCATATTCATTCTGCATGCTCTAAAAGCACTGGGTATCCAGGAGTTTTTAAAGCCCATTGTTGCTCAGAAGGCTTAATACTTATCAAAAGATGTATGTCTCATGTGGAAGAGATAAACTTATTTTATCACATGTGGAAGGGATATGTTGCTGGAGACTGAGTTATATCATTTCCAGGTACAGGAGGGCTTTGATATCCATGGATTTGCTTATCCATGGTCATAAGAACATAAGAACAACCCTGCTGGATCAGGCCCATGGCCTATCTAGTTCAACATCCTGTTTCACACAGTTGCCCACCTGATGCCTCTGGGGAGCCCGCAGGCAAGAGGTATGTGCATGCCCTGTTGTTGCTCCCTTGCAACTGGTATTGGGAGGCATTGTGCCTCTGAGGTTGGGGGTGACCCACAGCCACCAAACTAGTAGCCATTGATAGACCTGTCCTCCATGAATTTGTCTAAGCCCCTTTTAAAGCCATCCAAAAGCTGGTGGCCATCACCACATCCCATGGCAAAGAATTCAATAGGCGAATAATGGGCTGTGTGAAAAAGTACTTCCTCTTGTCATTTCTAAATTTCCCAACATTCAGTTTCATGGGATGACCCCTTGTTCTTGTTCTGTGTGTGTGAGAGAGAAATTTTTCTCTCTGTCCACGCTCTCTACTCCATGTATAATTTTATACGTGTCTCCCCTAAGTCGCCTCTTTTCCAAAGTAAAAAGCCCAAGATTCTGAAGCCTAGCCTCATAAGGAAGGTGTCCCAGGCCCCTGATCATCTTGGTTGCCCTCTTCTGCACATTTTTTAGTTCTACAATATCCTTCTTAAGATACAGTGATCAAAACTATGCAGAACTCCAGATGTGGCCACTCTATAGATTTGTAAAAGGGCATTATAATATTAGCATTTTTATTTTCAGTCCCCTTCCTAATGACTCCTAGCATGGAATTTTTTCACAGCTGCCATGCACTGAGTCAACACTTTCAATGAGTTGTCCACCACGACCCCAAGATCTCTCTCCTAGTCATTCTTCGACATCTCAGATCCCACTGGTGTATATGTAAAGTTGAGGTTTTTTGCCCCAATGTACATCACTTTACACTCGCTTACACTGAACTGCATTTGTCATTTTGTCGCCCACTCTCCCCCACTCCAGTTTAGAGAGATCTTTTTGCAGCTCCTCACAATCTGTTTTGGATTTCACTACCCTAAATAGTCTAGTGTCACCCACAAAGTTGGACACTTCACTGCTTCCCCCAAATTCTAGATCATTTATGAACAAGTTAAAGAGCACTGGTCCCAATACCGATCCCTGGGGGACCTCACTTCCTACTTTCCTCCATTGTGAAAACTGTCAATTTATTTCCTACCTTCTGTTTCCTGTCCTTCAACCATTTACCGATCCACACATGAACCTGTCCCCTTATCCCATGACTGCTAAGTTTACTCAAGAACCGTTGGTGGGGAACTTTGTCAAAAGCTTTTTGGAAGTCCAAGTATACTATGTCAACTGGATCGCCTTTATCCACATGCCTGTTGACATTCTCAAAGAGCTCCAAAAGTTTAGTGAGGCAAGACTTGCCCTAGTAGTAGCCATTTTGGTTCTCCTTCAGCAATGCCTTTTCTTCTATATGTTTAACAATTTTGTCCTTAAGTATGCTTCCCATCAATTTACCCAGCATAGAAGTTAAGCTGACCGTTGAATTCTTGGCATTTTCTTAATACAAGCCATGATCAAACTCTCTTGTCAACTTCATTACAAAGTTCGAGTTTGTTGGCACATCATTTCTGCAGCATTTTCCTTGACAATTTTCCTTTTCAATATCCATTTTCCTTAACAATATCCAAGGGAGCTGCAGAGTCCAAATATTGACTTGACTCCTGTGAAAAATGGTGGCAAGTCTTGAAGCAGCTATTCAATCACTATGAACTCAAGACACTTATCACAATATTTTCCAAAAAGCTGTAGAAATTGCTGAGAAATGCAACACTGATTCATATTGCCACATATCCCACAAAGGCAAATTCATTGCATCATTGCTCCAGCACAAGATCCAGAAACTTCTTATAAATTGAACACATTTTTGCCATTCCTGGACTACCTATTGACGGAGCTTTCTTCTCAATTCTCAAAAAATTGCATGAAGGATATTGCAAGCCTCTTTTCTCTGCTTCCAGTGAACCTATTTGACAAAGAGTTCTGCATGGAGGAGATCCTCCAAGCAGTGGAGAAGTATGACGCTGATTTTTCAGGTAGCATATTGAAACTCAAAGGTGAAATTCTACTATGGAGAGAATTTTGGAACAAAGTTTATCGGCAGAATGCTCCTTTGACTGCAGTCGAAGCTTTTGTTGGATCGTCAAATGGTTTCTACCCAAATTTGAATTGACTGTTTCATATTCTTTGTGTACTTCCTGTAACAGTATGTACTGTCGAAAGATCATTCTCTTCCCTAAAAATGAATACATCTGTCTTAAGGTCAGCAATGTTGGAGGAGCGCCTTAATAGCCTAAGTTTGCTTTATATCCACCGAGACGTCATTGTAGAACTGGAAGCAATATTAAATGTGTTTGTCATAAAGCACAAGAGAAAGTTGCACTTAAAATCATTGTACTTATGCTTCTAAAATTTAAAATAATCTTTTTTCTACAGTCTTCTTTTTTAATGAAAAAATTGCATTTAAAAATATTTTTCTCATACACACACATATATATACACACACACATATATGAATGTGTGTGTGTGTGTGTGTGTGTGTGTGTGTGTATATATATATATATATATATATATATATATATACACACTTAATTTTCATATATTGTTATATGTGGGGGGAAATATATCTTTTATTGGAAAATAATTCCTGGAGCACCCCCTGTATTTTCCTGCTGGATCCGCCTCACTCCCTGGCCACTACCCAGCCCTTTGATGTAGAATTGCCCCCTGGAGGGGACAAAGGTCTTACAACTTACCATGATTCCATGCATCACTCTTTGCATAATCACTTAACATGTTGCAATAGGTAGTTACCAGCTATAAATGTCATAGTTTATGGGAATGGAGTATACCTAAGGTTAGTATAGCTCCCTTTTCTCTGCTTTGAGGCTTGCACCATGATAGGATTTCTTTTTTAAGTGATAGTGCTGAATTGACTTTATATTGTCTGAGTTACTTAAGTGTAGTAATAAATTAGTGGGATAAATAGCCAAGAGTGAAAGACAGTTGGATAATAAAGCTGAAGACATTAATGTACATATACATATAAAGATATTCAAATATATTAATTTTGTACTTTGAACTATTTAGACTTTGTTACAGAATAAACATATAAGATGATAGAAGTAGAAAAGAGGCCTAAGATCTATTGGAAAACGACCAAATGTCCCCTGCAAATGGACCCTATTCAGAATCAGTAAGCGTATGATGAGTGAAGTGGTTTTGAATATCGCCTTTGGATTCCATGCTGTTACAAGGCCAGCCCCGGACATGGCGACTCTTATTTCCACACACAGTACCTCTTCACTCTCAATTTAACCTAAAAATCTGATGAACCCATTACTCCATACTTGATTTCATGGAACAAGGAGTAGATATAGTTACAAATGATCAATCACAAGCCGTGAACCAAAGCAGCAAGGCATTAACAATTCACACCATTTTGGTCCACTTGCTCAAGCAGAAGATGTGCCAGCATATTTAATGCACAGTGACTTTGCTCAGTTTTAGAAAAGACATGACTCATGTTACATTTTAGAAATGAAGGGATTTCATAGGATTTCATGCCCGCTAACCGCTTAAGTGTCAGAGTTCATGAACATCTAAACAATTAACATAACCAGGTTCTCTGTAAAGGCCATGAGGGATGCACATATAAATTATTTTTTTATTTAGGTAAAAAAAAAATGACCCTAAAAATGTTTCTTCCCAATAAAACCATGTTCTGTTAGATTGAGTTGTACAAATCAGCATCTTATTCAGCAGTGTAACACACTAGACCCCACAGGCATATGCCGTCAATTTAATGGGATCAGTGAAGAAGCAAGGCAGCTGTGAAAGATTGCTTTAAGTACAGCAATCGTGTGCTTGTCATTCTGTTCAATAGTGGAAAAATCCAAATTCGGGTAGGCATCAGTATTTAAGAGAGTGACTGCTAAAGCATCTCTCATAAGTACCTTGGGGACAATAAGATTTGACATATAACACGTAAACAAAAGTACACAACAGCTGTTAGATTAGTTTTGTTTGAGTAAAATACGTCGGGATCATTTAAACATAGCATGTGTTCTCTCCATCACTCTGACTGAGTCTATAGACCATACTTTTGAATATTGTACACCAATTGCTATGAGACCCAGAGTTGCATCACCATAACTAAAACTGTATAAGTAGAATGCAGTCAAGTAATTGTGCAACTTGGTTGCAAACTCCCACCATTCACACAAATAACAAAATCTGCAGACTCATTTATATTTATTTGATAAAGACTGTGGGGACCTTTTAATTTTTATATCATTATGGAATATTTTTCTAGGCATTTGTTTGAAAGAACAGAAATATCTACTGTTTCCTCTGAAAATATCCATAGGAATTGTGATAACACAGGTTATATCACGAGAGCTAAAAAGATGAACCACTAGATATGTGGCAACCATTCTGAACTTCTAACGGATTCAGTTTAGCTATTTATTTATCATATTTATATACCGACTGATATGTGTGTCTCTAGGTGGGGTCCACAATTTAAAACACAACAAATATAAAGCAGAGTAAAAACAATTAAAACAATTTCACAGAATAAAAACAGTTAAAACAATTTCATAAGATGAAAACAATTAAACAGTTTAGAATTAAAATTTCACAGCAAGCTGTATATAGTACAGGTCCCACAGGAGAGATGAATGGGTACAGTAAGTGTGCTTTCCAATTAACAGAAAAGTGATAAAAACAAAGCTGATACACTAGAACTTTAAAAATAGTTATATAGAAAATAAGATACATGGAAAATAATAACTTCTTGAATAAGGCTGAATATTTTCGATTGATTTCACAGAACACCCTGCCTCACAGGGTCTGAAATAACTTTGTATTCCACTTTTGATCAACAATGGGAAGCAGACCAGTGCGGTAGTTCCTTTTTATCACATTGCATTGTTTTCTACCAATTCCTTCTCAGCACAGAAGACTTAATTTTGTTTATTCATTTATTCCCAGGTCTGTAACACGTCCCATCTTTAAAACTGAAAGTGAGTTAAAATCTATCCCTTTATGAAAGAGGTGAATCAGCAATTATTGTCCTCATTCTGTTTTTGTTTGAAGGAATGGTAAAGATTGTGGTGGCTTTTATGCCCTTTGACTAAGCAGAAGGTATGAGTCAGCACAAGCTGCCATGCATTGTAGATCAACATCCCCTCCCACAGACAACTGTTTTATTTTACTTCTTATGTGAAGAGAAAGGGTTATTCTGGGTTCGCCTCCTAAAAAGGAAGTTTTTCTCAAAACAACTGAGCAATGAGTGTACCTCTCTTCCTGTTTATAAAGTGTTTGTATACAGATTTTTGTTGTAAACTATTTTATGCACACAGTGGCTGATCTCCTGACTAAGGCTGTGTGTACATGCTTCCAGCAACACTGTGTGTGCAGTGCTCGTGCTTGAGAAGCACAGGTGCTCTTATGCAAGAGTGCAGCTATTTTCTGCACTCTCCCGATGCTCTGGGAGTGTTCTGTTACACATCCTGTCAGGGATGCATTTCTGCTGCAAAAGAATACTTCTGGGGCATGTGTAGAGTGCAGAAAGTGCTGTGTTACACATTCTGTCAGGGATGTGTTTCTGGTGCAAAAGAGCACTTCTGGGGCATGTGCCACAAGGTGCCCTCTTGCCATGCAGGAGTTTAGAAAATAGTTGTGCAAGGGTGCCTGAGTAATTAGGAAAACTGGAGATCCCACATTTATTTGACCGTGAGATGTTGCCAACCATGTAGAATATAAATTTCTGGGGAAAGTAGGGGAGAGAGCATCTGAGCCTTTCTCTCTCATCTTGGGTAAGATCCTTGTGCTGTGATGTCTGAGAGACACCAAAACCAGCTGTGTACACATGAAAAAGGTAGAGGCATGCGGGTCAGATTTAAGTTGCTCAAAGTAGATGCAGGCTGTGCTACAAATTTTGTCAAATTTACTTAAAAGTATACAACTGGTTTGAATCTGATATTTGGGTTAAATGATGCGTGAATTTTATTGTTTAATAGTGTATTAGGTAAATTCTACTGGTGCTTTTGGGAATTTCTCACACTACCATATTAGAATATAACACAAAACCAGAAGTATGAAAAATCAGCACCTTGAAAAATCAGCAACTTGGTGCACATTTCCATCAGTATTGTGGTAAGATGGTGCAGGCTGTCTCTCCCATGTTGGGGAGACAGGCTTAGGTGGGCAGGAGATTAACATGGACCACTCAGTGCCTTGTAATTTTCCAGTACTGTATGCGTTCAAAGCGTTATATGACAAGTAGAATAGCAGTTTAAAGTGCCTATGTGCAAATAATGGAAGAAGCCTTCAACTACTGGATGATTGAAGGGGGAAGTTCTGCAAAACAGTTTTGCAGAAAAGGGCATAGCTTGGTGAGGGAGATGACGTCTCTGGCATCTCATTTAAAAGAATATCTGTTTTAAGAACTGGGAAAGACCCCTGCCTGCAACCTTGAGGTCTATGGTAGCCACCATTGAGTGGGAGGATATCCGAGGGTCCCCTGCCACCTTCCCCACCCACCCCTGCACTGGGTGCTTGGCCCCCAACACATGCCAGCCACTCTCGAACATAACTGAGTTGATGCAACTGAGACAGAGCTGCCCTGATCCCAGTAAGAACAGTGGCCCCCTTATGGTATGCCTGTCCTCACTGTCATTGGAGCAGCCCTGCCTGATGTCATCAGGCCACATTGGCTCGATTGGAGTGCAGCCATCCAGGTAGGCATGTGGCAAAGGCAAGCAGCAGATGAGAGCTGAAGGTAGGAGGCAAGGGGCTCTCTAACCTTTCTGTGCCCCTGCTTGGAGTAGAAAAGTCAGAATAGAAAATTTTGAAATTCTCCTTATCTGTCACCAGTTTTTATGTATTTTGTGTTGGTTGCCTGTATTAGATTGAAAGCCTGGTTGGAGGGATCTGTTTTCTTATGTTTTCTGTGCTGTGCCTATATTTTTAGGTGCTCAGTTGGTAAACTGCTAAGATGTTTCTGTTTGGCCAAGCTTTTTAATTTTTACACTTACTGCTATGATGGTATTTTTCACTGGCCTTGGTTTTTCAGTGTTTCTACTTTGCTATTTTTATTGAATGTTGGGTCTTAATTTGTATTTCAGACTGTGTTTGATAGGAGTCTTGGGGATCCTGGTTGGGGCTATGAGGTGGGATGCAATTCTTTTCATAAATAAAATGCATTTTAATTAATTTATTTTGGGACTCGTGTTTTTATTTGAGTCTCAGTGTTTTGTCTCAGTATAGTATACTTCTATATTTGTTCAAGCCACATGACTTTGTCACACATCCCAATTCTAAAAATTCTTACTTGGAAGCAGGTTCTGTTCAGGCCCATAGCTACAATATGTGCAGTGGTGCAACATACAGGCCATTGATGTCCGGGTAAGCCGGCTGCCACCACCTCCTGGTTCCCTCTGCATTGGGCGCTTGCGGCTCGCTTAGGCCTAGCACCAGCCAAGGCACAAAGGGTTAAAGGTTGCAGTCTCTTCATGCTGCAGTCTTACTGCAGTGTGCTTGCCCAGCAAAGGCAGACAGGCTGCTGGTGGTGGGCCAGTGAACCAGGGAGGTGATGGGCAGGTGAGCAAGGGACAGGGTGGGCAGTTGAGTGAGCAGTGGTAACAGGTCTGCCTTCAGCCTCACCCCAGAGTTGCCTTTAACCTCGGTATGCTTGGTCTCATTGATCTCAGTGATTTTAGTTCTATAGAAGTATACTTAGGAATGAGCTAGGGTTGCTAGCTCTCGTTATTCCTGGAGATTTCCCCCCAATATTCCTGCAATATTTGCAGGATTTCTGGAAATACTTAGAGATTGGTGCTGATTCTTGGAGACCCCAGGCCAATGCCTTCTAGTTAGGTTTGTAGTACAAGAATATTAAAATGAGATACATTTTTAAACATCACCACTTCAAAAATATCAGATTTAAAGGCATATAACTTATGGTATAAATAGCACATTTTGTATTCAGTTTGATTTGAGTGCCTTACCTTCTCAATCTGCTCTGTGGCAGGATTTCCTACTCCTTTATTAGTTACTTCAGTTTCAAGACAGGCTCCTCCTACTGTTACATTTTGCCTACCCAGCCAGTATATAACAACATGCAGTGCCATTCCTCTCTGCGTCTAGTACCTTTTTATTAGCCTTCTCTCATTCAGGTTTATGGTGCTGCAAACCACTTCTATATCTATCAAACAAGCTTTAAGCTCTTCTCTCTCTAGATATGTCCTTCACCATTACCACCTCAGAGCATCAGGCACCTGACTTTGAAAAATTCCACTACGCAACAATTTTCCGCTTGTGAGGGTTTTTATTTGGAAATATATTGAGAAAAAGGTTTCTCATAACAACCACGTAATTCCCTTTAGATTCAAAATATAGTTCCCTAGCATGTTTTCCCAACCACAATACAACCCAACCCGCCATGGTAGTCTGAAGGTTTAGATGATAGCCTGAACTGAACCAGAGAAATATAAATATACTAGCTGAGCCGGACGCAGAACATCTGCGCCTCCGGCCAACCCATCCACCGCCACTTCTCCCCCTGCACACACAGCTTTCTGGCCCACCGGCCACTTCCCCCCCCCCCCACGCTTTCTGGTGGGCAGGCCAGACAGCTTCATCTCCCCCCACCCACTTCTTGCCCCATCCTGCAGTTTCTAGCTGGCGGTCAGCCAGCTTCTTCTCCGCCTCACCCCCGCGCTTTCTGGCTGGCGAGCCAGCCGGAAAGCTTGCCTGCTACCACCACCTCCCCTCCTGTTCCCACCAGCTCGGCAGGGCCAGCTGGCCCGCCTCCTTCTCCAGCCAACCAGCTGCCACCACCATTGTCACCCCCTTCGCTATCCCCCAGGCAGCTGCTCGCGATAATTATATATAGAGATGGATGGCATCTGCAGTGTACCACTGTGCAGTGTGTGCCAGCAAATGACACTTTCCCTGTCCTTTCTCTACTGAAGCTTCCTGTTTCCATTGCTGAGGGTTCGGGGACCTTCAGCAATGGCATGATATGCAGGGTAGGTGGTGGTGGTTTTGGAAGGGAATACTTGGAAAGCTACCCTCAGTTCAAGAGGCCTGTGGATTCCCTATTCCCTCTGTTCCCCCTGTGGATGCTGCCCACAGTGGATGATCCTGGCATGGTTACAGATTGGCTCGGGGTGGGAAAAACAACTCTCTCTCTCTCTCCACTTTTCCCATAGGTACACTGTGTTTTTTGTTGTTGCTGTTTCTCTCCCTAGAAATAGAAGGAAATGATTATACTCTAATGTAATACAAATGAAATCTTATGATATACAGTATGGGATCTAGAGCTTTTTGGACAGGCTGTGGCTTGTACTGTGTGATTGACCCCCAGCCCCTTCTCCAAATTTCTCCTTAGGGCTTGTTGAGGGCAGGGTAGAGTGACCTCTGCAAATCCTACATGCAAAGATTAAAACAGAAACACTCCCATGCATGTGTTGATGGGGCTAGGGGCATAATTCCACAGCAACAGGGTGGGCTGTTAGATAATGATGGGACCAACACAGGCCAAGTTAAATGTTGCCAAAACTTGATCAAAAATACATTCAGTTAGCTCCATATGACAAAAGCAATTAGGCAAACTGCAGACTATGGGGTAAATCAAATATAAATAATGAGTGTGTGTACACTCTCTCTCTCTCTCTCTCTCTCTCTCTCT
Source organism: Hemicordylus capensis (assembly GCF_027244095.1). Taxonomy (NCBI): domain Eukaryota; kingdom Metazoa; phylum Chordata; class Lepidosauria; order Squamata; family Cordylidae; genus Hemicordylus; species Hemicordylus capensis. The sequence continues at coordinate 109,781,406 of NC_069657.1, read as the reverse complement.
CTATATATATATATATAAAAATAAATAAACCAGTTCTGTTCCTGGTTCCCCCCGCGCACCGCCTTACTTTTCTTACAGTACCTCTTACAAAAAAATTATTTTTCACAAAACTTCCCTCCCACCACTTCTTTTTATAAGCAAGCTCTTTATTCTTCTAGCCTCCCCATCCCCGCCCCCAAACTTAACTAATACCAAAAATCACCAGGATTCAGCTCAGGAGTCCCTGGCTGAATTGGGCCCATTGGAGAGAAAGAATATGCACTGTGAAAGATACATTTGCAATTTATCAAATTGGAATGAGTAGGATTCACTGATTCTGAATACATACATGTAGTGTTCTTCTATTCTAGAATTAATTTTATATTGGTACCTCATTATTATTGTTTAGAATATTTATATATAAAATAAAATATTGGTCAGCAGGCTGTGACAGGGGAAGGGAAATCAGACACAATAGCTGTTTCCTCTTCCAGCTGGCCTATCAGCACTTTGAGCTTGGGGAGCAGTACCAGTCTTCCACAGAGGCTCATTTGCTACTTTGTAATGCTAGGTCAGTCCAAAACAAATTGGAAATCACTTATGATTTGATTTTGGATGAGGGAGCTGACCTGCTATACATTATGGAGACCTGGTTGGAGAAGACTAGTGGTCCAGTGCTCTTAGCTTCTCCCAGCAGGATACTCTGAGAGAGCAGGTGAGAGGATGTGGGCAAGGAGGTGTTGTTGTAGTCTACAAGAACACTATTTCCCTTACCAGGATCCCTGACAGGGAATTGGCCCAAATCATGTGTCTGTACCTAAGCCTAGGGACCAAGGATAGATTGGGACTACTGTTGGTGTACAGATCACCCCATTGTTCATCAGAGTCCCTAACTGAGCTGATGGACCTGGTTGCATGGTTGGCATTGGAGTCATCCAGATTGTTGCTGGTGGGGGACTTCGATGTTCACTATGGGACTGGGTTGTCAAGAGTGGCTCAGCGGCTATGACATAGCGACTTCATAGCGACTATGACAACTATGAGCCTATCCCAGATGGTCTCTGAACTAACACATGTTGCTGGTCACACACTCAATTTGGTTGTTTACTCTGATTGTGATGATGTTCTGTGTGTGGAGAACCCTGTTATTTCCCCTTTGTCATGGACAGACCACCATTTGGTTAAGGTAGGACTTGCAACCACAACCCACCTCTGTAGGGATGAAGGACCCATTACCTAGGTCCGCCTGAGAAGGTTATTGGATCCAGTGGGATTCCAGGAAGCCTTGGAAGGGTTTCGAGCTGGCTCTGCCAATGATTCTGTCGATGCTCTGGTGCAAACTTGCGGCATCTGGTGGGCCACTGTGCGAAACAGGATGCTGGACTAGATGGGCCTTGGGCCTGATCCAGCAGGGCTGTTCTTATGTTCTTAAACTTGGAATAACGAACTCACTGGGGCAGTTGACACAACCACTCCTAACCATCATTTCTGACCTGCTTCAAAATTAGTCCTCTGGTAAAAGGAAGAATTATGGGATCTGAAGCGGCAAGGTAGACAACTAGAGCACAAATGGAGAAAGATGACTCGAATTGGACAGGTTACAACCTAGAGCACATTTGAAAATTGATGCTCTGGCAATACATGCAGCAAAGAAGCCATTCTTTTCTGCCTGCATTGCATCCACGTCCAGCAGAGTCATCTAGGGTTGTGAGAAGGCTATTATTAGCCCCCTCCCTTTAAATCTAAATGTAGAGCCATTGGTTACCTGTTGTGATGCTTTTAATTATTTTTTTTATGGACAAAATTGATGATGATGAATATTTATACATCTCTTTTCAATAAAAAAGTTCCCAGTGTGGTTTACATAGAAATAGATAAACAGATAAACAAGCAAATAAAATGGATCCCTCTCCCCAAATGGTTCACAATCTACAAAAGAAACATAAGATCGTCACCAGCAATAGCCACTGGAGGGCTGCTGTGCTGGGGCTGGATAGGGCCAGTTGCTCTCCCCCTGCTATATAAAAAGTATCACTTTTAAAAGGTGCCTCTTTGCTCAGTTTGCAGGGGCCAAAATCTCATATTCTGGTTGAACAGGATTCTACAATTAGGGAAAAGTTTGTTTTGGAAGTATCCAGCAACTCCTCTTATGTGGTCCAGCGGGATTACATTCAGATTGTGACTCCTCAGGATGTGGACAAGCTGTTTCAGACTTACGTCCTACCACTTGCTATCTTGACCTTTGCCCAACTTGCTTTATTTTATCTAACAATCAGAGAGGGTCTGGTAAACATCATAAATGCTTCTCTGAGGGAAGGTAGGATGCCTCCTTGCCTTAAGGAGGCTATCAATAGACCTTACTTGAAAAAAACCTACATTGGACCTCTCAGTTAGGCAACTGTAGGCCCATCTCTAATCTCCCATGGCTGGGCAAGGTGATTGGGAGGGGGATGGCCTCTCAGCTCCAAACAGTCCTGGAGGAAACTGATTATTTAGACCAGGCCTGATCAACTTCAGCCCTCCTGCAGATGTTGGCCTACAACACCCATAATCCCTGGCTGTTGGCCACTATGACTGGAGATTATGGGAGTTGTAGTCCAAAAAGAGCTAGGGGGCCAAAGTTGAGCAGGCCTGATCTAGACCCATTTCAGACTGGCTTTCGGGAAGGCTATGGGGTTGAGTCTGCCTTGGTTAGCCAGTTAGGTATTGGCAGAGAGAGTGTGACTCTGCTGATCCTTTTGGATTTCTCGGCAGATTTTGATACCATCAACCATGGTATCCTTCTGGGTTGCTTGAAGGAGGTGGGATTAGGTCGCACTCTTCTAAGGTGGTTATGTTCCTACCTCTTGGGTAGATTCCAGCTGGTGTCAATTGGAGACTGCTGCTTTGCAAAGCAAGAGTTACTGTATGGAGTTTCACACGGCTCCATTCTGTCTCCAGTGCAGTAGTGGCCGGTGAGGGTGCCGGTGGAGGGGTGATGAGAGGCACCTTTAAGAGTAAAAGTAGGTGCTTACCTCCGCTTTCGCCACACCTGAATGCTGCTTGGAGAAGCAGCATGCTGCCCAGCACCCCCTGTGTCAGGGGATCACCTCCGCCACTCACCTGGCTTCCACGGAGCTGATCCCCCACCCACGGCCAGGTGAGTGACAGAGGCGATCACCCACCACAGGGGATGCTGGTGGCACTCTGCTTCTCTGAGCAGCATTCCGGTGTGGTGAGAGTGGAGGTAATCACCTCTTCTTTTACTCTTAAAGGTGCCTCTCACCACCCTTCCACCAGCGCCCTCACCGGCCGCTACTGCTCCAATGCTCTTTAACATCTACATGAAACTGCTGTGAGAGATCATCAGGAGATTTGGTACAGGGTGTTATCAATATGCTGGTGACACCCAAATCTCTTTCTCCCTATCAACTATCCCTATCAGGAGATGGCATAATAACTTCTCTAAATGCCTGCCTGTAATGGGTGGGCAGTAATGGATGGCAATTACTGGATGGCAGTAATGGGCTGGATGAGGGATAACAAACTGAAATTGAATCCAAATCAGAAAAAAGTTACTGATTGTGGGTGGTCAAGATATGAGAAATTGTTTAGATCTACCTGTTTTTAATGGGGTTAAACTCCCCCTGAAAGATCAGGTACATAGCTTGAGAGTGCTCTTGGATACAAGACTCTCTCTGGTTTCTCAGGATGAGGCTGTGGCCAGGAGCGCTTTTAATCAGCTTCAGCTGATACATCAGCTATGCCAATTTCTGGAGGTAAATGACCTTAAAATGGTTTTACCTATGCTGGTGGTCTCCAGACTTAACTATTGTAATGCACGCAACGAGGGGCTGCCTTTGTACATAGTTCAGAAATTACAACTGATATAGAATGTGGCAGACAGGTTGGTCTCTGGGAAAACATGAAGGGACCATATAACACCAATTCTGAAAGAATTGCACTGGCTGCCGATATGTTTCTTAGCGAAATACAAAGTGCTGTTTGTGAACGACTTAGACCCAGGGTATTTAAGAAACCACCTTCTTTGTCATGAACCCTGCTGCCTATTAAGATCACCTGGGGAGATCTGGTTACAGTTACCACTAGCTCATCTGTGGGGTGACTTGGGGCTGGGCCTCCTCTGTGGTTGCCCCAGAGCTGTGGAATGCCCTCCCTGTCAAAATAAGAGATTCTCCATCTCTGATTGCTTTTAAAAAGATTCTTAAGGAACATCTGTTTTCTCAGAATTTTAATTAAAATTAATTTTAACCTATTTAATTGTTTTTATCTTGTAAGATTATTTCAATTGTTTCACTCTGTGAATTGTTTTTAATTGTTTTTAGTTTGTGAAAGTATTTTGTTTGGGTTTTTTAAACCAAATTTGTAATTTGGATTCTGTACTGCCTAGAGAGATCTATATATCAGGTGGTATATAAATATACATACATACATACATACATGTTTCACTGTTATGCAGAGCAAATGTGAAGCATAAGCTGTGTGTGTTGCGGGGATGGAGCAGACACTTGGGCATCTGGATTTATTGATACCAGTGTACACTTAAGATTGCACTGCATTGTGTAATTCACATAAATAGTGCTTATAAACTAGGAAGAAGAGTGGCTGTTTGAGGGTTTGTCTGCTATTTATAAAGATATGTCTGTTGTTTTTTAATTTCTCTAGTAAGAAATAATGACAAAGAGAAGAAGACTGCATTAAGTCACACAATGCCCTGCATGTAATATGTGTTTCTCATTCTTTTCTCTGTTCCTTTAAAAAAAAAAAAAAGACTGCAGTGAACAGATTTATTTGTTGTGAAGTCAATTGTTTTAATCATAAGTGGTGAAAAAACAGGTGATGGTAAAATTTCCTGTTGACTATATTTTAATAATTATCAGCTGTGTCAAATGTTTGATCTGTAAACATACACACTCTTCGACAGGAAACTATGCACTGAAACAACATGGATCTTGCAATTTTATCAGGACAATGCCAGTAGATTTCAGCAAGGTTGGTTCCAACTCATCTGTGATAAATGAGAAGATAAGGCAATCAGTGCACACCATGACACTCTGTGCAGCTAGTTAGACACACTTCAAAACTATTCAGGTGTGCTCACAAGGCTTATGAGTCTTACATGGGGGGTGCCTCAATATAAATACATCCTTCATGGTGGCCACTAGAAATGCAGGGTCTGTTTTTGTAAGACTTAGCCCAGGTCAGATATAAATAATAGATGTTAAGAGTTCTGGGTTGGGGATGCATTTCAGACTGTGTGTTTCAGCTGGGTCAAAAGAATGTATTTTCCCCCCTTTTTCTTCCTCTTGTATAGTTCCTCTGCTTGACAAATGCCTGCAAAATTCCATCACACCTTTGCGTGGACCTCTTTGGGTCTCTAAGGGAGAAGGTTTCAGCCCCTCTGGAGCAAAGATGTATATCCAAGGAGTGCTCTTGGCCTTGCACCAGCGATTAAAGTCTGCAAAAAACTACTGCGAACAGGTGAGTTATCCCATGTCTTTAAAAGGTTGCTTTTTCATCTTCATTATTAAAGTTGTACAAAGACTGTGATTGGCACTGTGTCATAAGGAAGTGTGACATGTATTACATGAGCTCTTGTACTCGATAGGTAGAGGAAATGCTTCTTCTATTATCTCAAAGCCAACAATATTGGAACTAACTGTATATGTTTTACAGTGCAGAGAGTTATATGTCTAATATTTTATGCTGTACAATGTACATAGCAAAGGCACCCCTTATGTGAACATTATATATAGCCATTCTGCATAGGCTCGTTAATAGTTGGGCATATGTTGTAATTCATTTCATGTTTGTCTCAAGTGGTAGAATAGCTAGGTTTCAGTTATTTATCTATTTTTGTGATATTTTTAAGTAACCAAAATGGCATCATTTCCTTTCTCTGAATGTTTTATTCTGAGGGACAGACATCAAACCTTTGCAGTTCAAACATGAGAAATGTCTTATGCATGTTAAATACATTTTAATTCTCTACACAGTACAGATAAATTTATATTTGGTGTTTTTATGGATGAAGGCTACCCTGTGTATTTGTTTTGTACTCTGCAACTTTGCAGTGTATTTGCATGTCTGTTTTTTAATGGTTTGAACATGTGTTTTAAAGACTTTTTGGTTCGCACATCTGACTGTAATTAACCTGAATTAAAATAGAATGTGCATACCTTTTCAGAATGTCTAGCTTTGGCAGAGTGTGTTTTTCTTTTAAGCAGCCATTTTGCAATTGGAAAATGTTTGAAAATGCTGGGCAGCAAGACTTGTCAGAACATATTTAAAGTCTGTATCTTAAACTGAGGTAAAGATTTATAGCAGATTTCAGGCCATGAAGTAAAAAAACTAATGCATCATGCTTTTGGTCGTCATGGTTTGTGGTTGTGGTGGTGGGGGGGAGGAGGAGGAGGAGGAGGAGGAGGAGGAAGTGATAGTCATGCTGTTTATACAGCACCTCCTGCTGTCAGGTCCATAAAAAGAAATGAGCATTTACTTTGGAATAAAATGTTTTAGTCCTGATCTAATGGTGATCTAACAATGAATCAAGAGCATTGAATCTGGCAAAGTACCTGAAGAGGGGTTCTGTTAGCAGATTTTAACAGTGTAAAAAATCCACATAGAAGCCTTTTAACAGTGTAAAAAATCCACGTAGAACCCTTATGTTTAAACTTTACCTGGAAGGCAGTTTTGACTTACAGCACAGAGAAGTTTAAATGGTCTGTCCCTTAATGATTGTGCTTTCTCTTACGACAAATACCCTTCAAGTATAATTCAAGATTTCATAGTAATTATAATTGTGGACAAAATTAATATTGAACAGATAGCCTCAGGTACTCCTTTTGAGTGTTCATTGATCTATGATTGCACCTAAGTACCTTTCTATAGCATACTGCCAATTTTCAAATACTTCATTTCCTTAATAATATCCAAGTACTGGAATATGGAAAGTGTTTTTAAAGTGGGATAAAAACTTTTCAAAGAAGAATTTAGGAAAAGGAATATCTGATTAAAGGTAAAGCCTTAATTTGCTCTTCTTTAGCGTTTCAACTTTTCAGAGTTATTGACTAGTAATATAGTGAAGGTGAGATCATTATTCTGAGACTTGTTTTAAGAAAAGAAGAGAATACCGTTCTTTTTTCAATGTTTACACATAGCAAAGGCAAGTAGCATCAAGTTCTTAAATATAATATTTGAGAGCCAGCGTGGTGTAGTGGTTAGAGTGCTGGACTAGGACCGGGGAGACCCGAGTTCAAATCCCCATTCAGCCATGAAACTAGCTGGGTGACTCTGGGCCAGTCACTTCTCTCTCAGCCTAACCTACTTCACAGGGTTGTTGTGAGGAGAAACTCAAGTATGTAGTACACCGCTCTGAGCTCCTTGGGGGAAGAGCGGGATATAAATGTAAAAATAACAAAACAACAACAACAATAACAGATCTGTGTTAAGAACTATAATGTTCATTACCAGTTTCAAATTACATTTACAGCAGTACAGTAAGAATATATCAAACCATTCATGTCCCTGTTCTGCTCTTTTAATGTTGCATTACTTAAAAACTAGAATTTGAAGTACTTGACATAGTTTTAATCACTTCTCTCGTGTTTAACACATTCTGGAATATAATTTATATTTTTTCTTCTTAATATACAGTTAAGAAATAAATTTACTGTAGCCCAAAGGGCAGGTGGGTTTGGGGTGTTTCCCCACCCCCTTCCAAGTCTTCCTCTCCAGCTACTGTCTATTGTTCTCTTGAAAAGATACTCTTGAAGATCAGGGGATCCTTTGGAACAACAGTCAATACGGTATAAGGAACAGTAGCTGGAAGGGCAAACTAGTAGGCTCTAGGATGTGCAAATGCATTTGCCCACGAACAGATTCATGTCGAATCAGGGGTGATTTGATGATTTTGTCCCAAATCTATCACCCTGAAAACAAAGGGCCAGATTTGAGGTAGAATAGAATCACCTCCGATTTGACCTGAATTGATTTGGGTGCCCTTGGGGGGCTGATTTTCTGGGGAAACAGGCCTCAAAATGGCACATCTTTCTGGGGAGAGCTGGTCTACCAACTGGGATCTGCGGGTAGACCAGCCCTCTGAGGTGGACTAACACACCCAGTCTGAAGTGAAAGGTTGGTCAACCCACCAGTCCCAACTGGTAGACCAGCTCTCTCTGGAAAACCAGGAGGGCTGGTCTACCAATTGGGATTGGCAGGTAGAACAATCCTCTGCTCTTGACTTAGCATGTCAGCCCACCTCAGAGAGTTGGTCTACCCACTGATCCCAATTGATAGACCAGCTATTAATTTTCTACTAATGCTTTCATTTTATATTCATTTACTTTTTAATTTAAAAACTTGAATTGTGCATTAACATATTGATTTTACTGAATTTGTCACATGCAGACAAAGCAGCTTCTTGGAGTATATTACAATATGAATACAGGGATACAATTCTATTGCAGCTATACTAATATACATGGTGTAATCATAACAGCAGTTATACCTTGCCCCAAAGATCTGGTTTAGCTGCCAGTAATGTTGTGTATGCTAACATCTTGTTGCATCTTGTCCTCTTAGGTGCGGAGTGTAGCAGAGTTAAAAAATTCATTTCACCAAGTATCCACTTTCTGTCCCTGTGTCTGTTTTAAAAGGTGTGATTGACATCCTGACTAAATTTACACAAGGAAGTCCTTTTGAAATTAAAAGGACATTACACATGCTACTTGTCCTTTTAATTTCCGTGGGACTGCCTCAAGTTATTTAGTCAGAATGTCAGCAAGTGTGAATAATAGTTAACTGACCTACAGAGATTACAGAGACAAAACAAAGAAAAATAACATTCCTTGGAAAGGTTTCTTATGACTCCCTGAAGACAATAGAAACAGTTGTCCTATATTTTCTCCATATTTTTTAAATTAATAGAAACCTTATTGTAGTAAACCTTATTGGGAAATGAGTGTTCTATGACAATCTGACACATGATTTTCAAGAAGTGAACTTTTCTCCCAAGATCTGTAAATTTGAGGTTTGGGAACAATAAGTGTTTTCACATGGTGGTGTCTTAATTCACTCAAATGTATGTGTGTGTAAAGCTGTTCTTGTCTTGCTTTGTGCATCTAATTAGATTTAAAATATAACATTTTCTTTTCTGTATGTAACCACAGACATTATAATATAGCTAATAATTTTGCTTTGGCAGTATGTATTTAAATTTATTTTGTGAAAACAGAGATACCTGCAAGATGAAATGATTCAAAGCTATGTTAAGAATATTAAAATTCATTAGAAAGTGTGGAAATAGCATAAACATGCAAGCATGAAGTGCAGTTAACACTTCTAGGGAAGGGGGCTCTCCTGTCTCATTAGCATTCTTGATATGTAGTTGTGCTGTTGGTGGGGGTGTTGAAGAGGAATGTCATTGTACTGAGTCCTAGTGTTTGGGGACAAACACTGCTGTGGAAGGAACGTGTGAAAAGGCCATAGTACTGTCAGTGAATGAAGAAGGCTGTGCGTTCCCTGTACTTCAAGCAGGGAAGCTGTCATTCACAAGTCTAGCACAGCAAAACAGAGGCCAAAGAGAAGACTGAAATACCTTTTTAAATGATATTAATGATTCGTAACCATTTTTATCCTTTAGAATCACATAGTAAGTAATTAGTTCTGTCTGTCACTGAGATCAATGGAACACACAACATGGATAAGGTGACAAAAAGGGTAAGGGGTAGAACCAGCAAAAGATATTACCACAACCATTTTCTCTCTTTCATTTTCCAAGATATAAAAATAGCTGCAGTTCCTCATATCAAACTAAAACTATTAAGAGAGACAAAAATGCACTTTCAATCTATAAAACTGTTCAAACTTTCTCAAAGCTGTGCTAGAGCTAATATCCATCATAATATGAAAACTGCAGGAGAATTATTATAAAATATGTACAAATATTTTTAAAGTATGTATTTTAGTTGTGGACCAAGGAGCTTAAGCGAAATACTTTTTAATAGGGAAAGCAGGGAAATATGAACTGCTGTAAATTAAAACACAGGTTATCACGTTTAAAGGAATGAGTCCAATGTGCCAGATATTTTGTTAAATGTTAGGCAAAGATATATTTTGATCCTTGTAATTTTTGCTATGACTATAGTAGCAGGATTCTCCGTAGTCACAGACTCTATCCATTATAAATCAAACATTACAGGACTCCTAATGTCACTATTTTAATTTGCATGCAAATTATTTTCCTAGATGCAATTTTTAATGCTTTAAACAGTCTCACCATATTAATTTTCAGGATCCACTTATAACTAGCATAAAATTATATAAAGTCAGTCCTGTCTTGGGTTCAGAGTAATATGTTCTCTAAAACAAGATTTTTTTATCATATTAAGAAAGAGCTAAGAGATTATTTTGCATTTTATAAACCTTTCATCTGAAATTGCTGCACTTATATACTTGCCTCTTACAATGTTGGACATCCATGATACCAACTGTTTATCATAACTTCTCTTGAATATCATCTGTGTCTCTTTGGTGAGATGACTACACAGACTGTCCTTGATACCAGCTTTGCATGTGAATACTCTTGCATCTCTGTTTGTACAATAGTATGCTATATATTATAATGTGTACATTATTGTTATAGTTCCTTTTTAAGGAGTTCTAGGATTTTTTCTGAAGTTGTGTTTTATTGAGATTTTACATTAATTAGTATTGCATCTCAGTGCACTGCTGCACATTTATAATACTCGTATGAAGTTATTTGTGTTTACATCATTACTTGAAAACAAACAGAACACAGATCAAGTATTATTATTAAGTGTTGTGGCAAGAGATTCCAGAGAAATAATTTTATATACTTGATTAGTGTTTCTAAACTTTATAGTTTTGGCTAATGCTTTCAAACCTTCTGAGGGAGGGAAATTCATTACTAAGATTTAGATAAGCAGAGTATTGTAGTGGTGATAGTAAGTATTATGGGTTTTCAGTACACAGTAGCAGTGGAGGGAAGGGAAGAAGAATCTTTCTGTCTGTATGGGATGACCTGGGTGGAAAGAAGCGGTGTTTCATATAGCAATCCAGTATTGAAATAAACTTTTTAACCCTAATACTAACCAGGCTTTATACTATACTTGCAATATACCTTGGTAAATCCTTATTAAAAGAACATTATTAAAAAGTGTTTTTGTAATTTTGAAATGGAAAAACACACTTTTTGATAGTTTTTCAGTAAGTGCTTTTAACAGTTAAGTGGCTTTATAAATGTGAGCAATGTTCTAAACATTTCCTTACATCCAAGCTGCATTCTAGTTACTAGAAGTATTTTAAGAACTTAAACTTGTGTCTTTTCCAAAGTGTCGTGCCTTGAGCAGGCCTAACATCAGTTAAATGAAGTGAAAATTGCATTCTTGTCTTGATAGAGATGAAAATGGATTTCTGGTCATGAAATAGATGTAGTTGTCACTTTTTAAAAAAGGTGTCAGCAGTTTGCTTCAGCAACTAAGGTGCCAATTCAGAATGACAGTAAACTTGTGATCTGAGCAATCAATAAAATGCTTCAATAACTTCTGCTTCATTACACTTATAATAAGAAGCTATAGATCTGTGGCACATAAAATGTTGATAAAGAGGATATGTGGGGACTGGCTGTGATATTTTATCTTAGGAACACAGCAAGTGCAATGTTGCCATCTAGAGTTTGTGCATAGGCAATTATTCTAAGAGGAAAAGCTTCAGTGATAATGTAAGCCTTGATAATGAAAGCTCTGTTTATTTTTTGTTGATAGTCTGCATATATTTGGAACCACTCTTTGCCTTGTCAGAAAATTGTCTGGATCATGGGAAAATAAAGCATCCTCTCTTTGAATAATCTGTGATCTATATTTTCCTAGTCTCATTTTAATGGCCTTGAAATTAGTTTCCATTGTGGAGATAGTGAAAATATGCTGTGATAAAAATGTAAGTTCTAATGATTTTATTTAGCTGTTAAGGTAACTATCCGTAACTATCAGGTTAAAAAAGCCCATTGCAGTATTATTAGTAATTTACCTTTTTATTAGTATTTCCCTAAGGAAACAGAAGAAAGTTTTATAATATTTTAATTGTACTTTTAAAAGTGTGAATGTACTATATGCTAAACTTATTTTCAGCACAATGTCCATTTTAATTTTGAAAATAATGTTGAGTCATTTGATATAGTGTGTTGTTGAAAACTTTGGCTACAATCCTACACACATTTGATCATGTATAAATAAATACAATTAAAATCCGAATTGAGTGTATTCGGGAACTGAGCTTATAGGAAGGCAAGAAACTCCATAGTAGCTGAGCTTTGGCTTTTATATCCTTGTTCCCAAGTTCTTTATCAGTTTCATCTGTTTTCCTTGATGCAGCTTGAACAATCTAAACCGGGGTTCAGTGTGGCTATTGGGCACTGTATATTATCCCTGTGTGTGTAAGTAAGGAAAATAGCTCATCTGCTGTGTAAACAGCCATCACCAGACATGCTTACATAGGGCAGCATCCACAGTTGTCAGTCTGGAACAGGAGTGCTGGCCACAAAGTAACATCTCCATTTCTAGACTAAGGATAACTGTGGCTGCTACTCATTGATAACAGTGGCACTTTATAGTAGAAAGGCAAGCCTTTTTTGGATAGTAGAGTACCTTGAAAAGTAGATAAAATATCCTTTACAATCACAAATCAATGTGATTGCACATTGATTTAATGGCGTGGTGATGTTTTAGACAAAAATCTATATGATTTTTCATTGTTAAAAACCTGAAACCCAACTCATGTATTGGAGATAAAGGCATATATTCTAGGGATGTGCAGAATGTTCCAAGCTTGGATTGTTCTGCCTTGAAACGGGCCATTGTGAGTGTTCTAACCCGAAACAGAAGGGCCATTCTGTTGGAACAACTAGCTTGACCAGTTATTTTGATGGAACATTCTGGTCCAAATGCCCGGAATGTTCCATGATAAATGTTCCAATGCCTGGAATTCTCACAACAGCCCATTTCAAGGCATATTTCGAGTTTGGAATATTCTGCACATCCCTAATATATTCTTAAATTCATGCATGAAAGAATGGCATTTGCAATTTCACCCTGTTTCTGTTTCTGAAAACTTGACTCCTAAAGAAATGTAATGCCCTCACATGCTTTTATTGTGAAACTAAATTTGCCAGCATCAGTCACCTCTGCAGGCTAATCACTTTCATTGGTTTTCTTTCAGATTCTTTGGGGAAAGCACCAAAATCCATTTAGAACTTTAAAAAATTATATTTGAAGGAAATTGTTGCATTTTAGAAGCTTTAAAGTAATTACAGAATTCTTCTGTAAAAGACTGTGAAAGTAGGATTTGACATATTTCCTTTAAATTACTCAACCACCTACAGGCATTATTGCCTCTGACTCTTTTGAATTAAGAATAAATTTTACAGAGTTACAACAGCAAACTGAAAGAGTGTGTTTGATAGATTTCCTGAGCACTTGCAACACCCACAGGTATTATTTGTAAGAAAACAATCATGCAGAGTCTTCAGCTGGTTAGAGAGGGCACAGCATTCCATCTTCACCTGACATCCTATCTGTTCTGTTGACATCAGTTGCCCCCTGCCTGCCACCTACTCCTCCCAAAACAATGCTCACAGGAAGAGGTTTGTGTGAATGGACAAGAATATGAATGTTGTTCTCTTAAAAAAAATCTGTAGAAGCCACATTGTTAAGGAGGAAGAGAAAGGCAACAAGAAAACTGTCTTGAGGATTGATTAGTATTTTGTACTTTTCCTTCTAATTATTCATTGTTACCTTTTACTTGTGTAGTACTACTCAACTATAATTATTCAGTAGTTTGAAAACAGATTGATTACAGGAAAGAGCTGAAACAACATGTAATGTGTTTTAATTTCAAGAAATTATCTATTTGTCTTAAATAGGCAGCATTTTAATGAAAAGTTCATGCTAATTATATAAAAAGGCTTATGCTCAGATTTAAGATTTAAGGAAATTGGCATTGATTTTAGTGTCCAGAATATTACTACAGTATGCTTAATTATATTCTGTTGAATAAAATATATGCTGCTGTTAATATTATTCAACTAAAAAACAAACAACCGCTTTGGTTTACAGAATAATTATGAGTGAGACAGCTCCAACTGAACTCTAAAAAGTGAGGAGATTCGATGGCCCATGATGCTAGACTTGATGTCCAGCCTGAGATATTGTCCTGGCTTACAAAATCATAATCATGAAAACACAATTTGGCTAGGTCCCCCATGCACCAGTGCACTACCTGTTACTTCATAGGTAACAGTACTCTCCATTAACTCAGATAAACGTGTTACCAAATTCTTCTTAAACAGTGCTGTCACACTAATCCACATAATTTTCTTTTACCACCAGCCTGCACAGGTGATTAGAACATGAAGGACCTAGCCATATTATGTTTCCATAGTTATGATTGTGTAAGCCAATACAATATCTCAGACTGGACATCAAGTCTCATGACCCCATGGTGTAAACATCATGGGCCATCGAATTTCCTTGTTTTTTAGAGTTCAGTTGGAGCTGCCATACCCATAATTATCCTGTAAACCAAAGGGTGTTTTTTTTAGCTTTAATTAAATTTCCTTACTTTTTAAAACAGAGGGTGCCATAGTAGCATTAAAAAAACACAAGTTAGCTAGGTCCTCTACACTCCATTCCTGTGTAGGCTGTATAAGTAACTGTGTTCACCATATGCTCAGAGGCACATGTTATATAATACTTCATAAATGTTTTTGTCACACGAATCTGCAGATTTTTCTCTTACGGATATGAAAAATATGTATATACTGCTTTTCAACAAAAGTTCCCAAAGCAGTTTAAATAGATACAAATAAATAAATAAAATGGCTCCCTGTCCTCAAAGCGCTCACAATCTGAAAAAAGAAACATAAGACAGACACCAGCAACAGTCACTGGGCGAATGCTGTGCTGGGGATAGATACGGCCAATTGCTCTTCCCCTGCTAAATAAAGAGAATCACCACTTTTAAAAGTCGTCTCTTTGCTTAGTTAGCAGGGGAGGCCATCAGCCTATGAAGTTGGTTAGTAGGCCATCAGCCTACAAAGGTAGTGGATTGGGATGTGGAGGACATAGCCAAATTGTGTTCAACAAAAGGGGGAATAGTTGCTGCTTCCAGGCCACTCCATCCTTTCCATCTTGACTTGAGCCTCAAAGATTCATTTGTCTATCTGTCCTATCTATCTATCTATCTATCTATCTATCTATCTATCTATCTATCTACCGCCTGATATGTACACCTCTAGGCTGTGTACAAAATTTAAAATATATAAAAGTTACAAATTAAAATATATGACAATAAAAACAATAGAAGAAAATAGATATTAAAACAAGGTTTTAAAATTATTAAAATAATTCTAATTAAAAGCCTGCAAAAACAGGAGAGTCTTGGGGTTCTTCCTGAAAACAAACAGAGAAGGAGACACTCCTATTTCAATAGGAAGCATATTCCAAAGCTCTGGGGAAGCCACAGAGAAAGCCCAGTCATGGGTCGCCACCAAACAAGTTGGTGGGATCTGTAACTGGACCTCTCCAGAACATTGTAACAGGTGGCAGGGTTTATGAGAAAGGAGACGCTCTCTTAAATAGCCTGAACCTAAGCCATTAGGGGCTTTATAGGTAAGAACCAGTGCTTTGTACTTCACCCAGAAACATATTGGCGGCCAGAGCAGTTCTTTCAAAACTGATGTTATGTGGTCCTTTCGGGTTGTCCCTGACACCAATCTGGCTGCTGCATTCTGTACCAATTGTAGTTTCCGGACAATGTAGAAAGGCAGCCCCAAGTAGAGCTCATTACAGTAGTCAAGCCTAGAGGTTAACAGCATATGTTCCACTGTTTTAAGGTCATTTGCCTCTAGAAATGGATGTAGCTGATGTATCAGCCGAAACTGATAAAAAGCACTCCTGGACACCGGCTTAATCTGAGAAACCAGAGAGAGTTTTGGGTCCAGGAGCACTCCCAAGCTACATACCTGATCTTTGAGGGGGAGTGTAACTCCATCCAGAAGAGGCATATGTAAACCATCTCTTGGGTCCTGTACCCCCACAGTCAGTACCTCCATCTTATTTGGATTCAACTTCAATTTGTTATCTCTCATCCAGCCCTACTGCTTCCAGGCAGGCATTTAGGGAAGATATGCCATTTCCTGATGAGGTTGGCATGGAGAAGTAGATCTGGGTGTCATCAGCATATTGATAACACCCAGCACCAAACCTGATAATCTCTTCCAGCAGTTTCATGTAGATGTTAAAGAGCATTGGAGACAGAGCCTTGTGGAACTCCACACTTCAGTTCTCACTTAGCAGAACAACACTCTCCAAGCAACACCATCTGGAATCTGCCACAGAGGTAGGAGCGGAACCACTATAAAACAGTGCCATCCAATCCCACCTCCCTCAGGCGATCCAGAAGGATACCATGGCTGATGGTATCGAAAGCCGCAGAGAGATCCAAAAGGATCAGCAGAGTCACACTCCCTCTGTCGATAGCCAGTTGGAAATCACCTGTCAGACCTAAAAAGGCAGTCCAAACCCCATAGCCCACACAAAAGCCAGTTTGAAATGGGTCTAGGAAGATCAAGGGAAAGCATGGGTGTACCTTGAGTATCATGTTCATGTTCATGATGCACATCAGCATCATGTCTACGTTGGACAGGGTCAACCCGTTGGCAGTCGGGACAACCGTACAGCTGCCACATGGTGGCTGGAGGTCCCCACAGTAGCCTCACAGCATCTGGAACAACCACATGGCAACCCCATGGCAGCTAGAACAATGCCATGGCAGCCCCATGACAGACCCAGGATAATGCCCTCAGTGGCGCCAAAGCAGCCGGGGCATCCCTGAACTGCACCACAGCAACCGGGGCAATCCCATGGCAGCCAGAGCAACCCCATGGTGACCCTAGTGGCCCCATGGAAGCCCTCCAACATTTCCATGGTGGTCAGATGTCCATAGTGACCTCACCATAAACAGAAGTCCCCTGGCAGCCACATTACTCTAGTGGTGTGCACGGAACTGGTGTCTGCCAGTTCAAAGGTGGGAGGATAACCTTAAGGACTGGGGGGCATGCACTACCCCCCTCCCCCACGTTTTCCCCACCGGTGTTCTCTTTTAAAACAGTCCGGTGGGGCGGCAGTGTACCTCCCTGCAGCCCTCTTGCCTCCTCGGACCAGAAGTACCTGGCACGTGTGCGCACATCGGTCACACTTGTGAGCGCGACGTGCGCTGGGTACTTCCTGTCACTTCTGCTCTGAGGAGGCTATGGGGTGGCAGGGAGGTATGCTTCCGCCCCGCCGGACCATTTTTAAAGAGAGCGCCAGTGGGGGAAACACATGGGGGAGGGGAAAAGTACATCCTCCCCAGTCCTTAAAGATAACTCCCCAGTCTTTGAATTAGCCAAACCGCCAGTCTTTCAAACCCATAAAATGGCCTCCGAACAGGTTTGTGCACATCTCTACATTACTCACTTCAGTTCTGGCTGTCAAACAACTGAAGTATAGGCAGAATTTCAATAGGTGCTGCTTGCACCCTCCGGTGCTAGGTGAAGTTACACTTGTTGAGTTTCTGCTTGTCACGCAACTGTTAAACGTATTGTCCCCTCTGGCCCTTTCAAGGAACTCAGCAGCACTTCCCCCATATGAGGAACAAGGTTAGAAGGTATTAAAAGGAGCACTGAGCCCCACCAGTTCTGAGGTAAAATGAATCGAACAGCGAGGCCTGTTTTCCTATTTACTCAGAAACATGAACTATACTATTCATTTGTAATGGTTACCCTTTCAAGACATTTCTCTTTCTTTGGAGAAGGAGCAAAAGCAAAAAAAATTCATAGCTGTTTCCTGGGCAACCTGGACAGAAGCTGTGTATTTGCCCCTCTCTTATCTGCCCACTCACTAACTCCCCCTCCCCTTTTCTCCTCACAAACATTCCAACTAATTTGAGGATGCTCCAACTTGATGTTATGGGTCCATCTTTCCTCTTAATTTGTAGAAATTCCAAACATTTTTATTTCAACTAACCCATGAATGTACATTGTTTGGAGCAGAGACCATCTAGAGAGACCTTTCCCAAAGTAATTGAATCAGTCTGTGCTTTTCTAGTCGAGGCTAAAGATTCCCATTATAAAGATAGTGGAGGGGAAAGACCCAGCTGTGGTAATGAGATTTCATGCTTTTCAACTTTCACTCCTCATAACTTTGCAATTTTTCCACGGTTTTAATAATAATAATAATAATAATAATAATAATAATAATATGGATTGACTACAAGAAAGCCTTCTATTCATTGCCTCACACATGGATACTAAACTGTTTAGAAACAACTGGTGTCAGCAAAAACATTCAGATATTTATTAAAAAAGCAAAGAGTATGTGGAGTACTCAGTTAACAATTAATGGTGAGACACTTGGACAGGTTAGCATTAGAAGAGGCATTTTCCAAGGGGACTCACTATCCCCTCTGTTGTTTGTAATCGCCATGACCCCACTTTCACAAATACTAAACAAAACAAGCCTCGGATACCAAACATCTAAAACATCAAGTAAAATAAACCATCTGCTGTACATGGACGATATGAAGTTGTATGGAAAGTCCCAGTCAGAAATCAAATCACTGCTAAACACTGTCCATATATTCAGTAGCGATATAGCAATGGAGTTTGGACTAGACAAGTGTGCTGCATTAATAATGATCAGAGGGAAAATAACAAAAACAGAAGGAATAGAACTGCCCAATGGAAGCAAGATCAAGAACCTGGAAGAGAAAGAACATTACAGATACTTGGGCATTCTCCAGGCTGATAACTTCGCACACACTGAAGTTAAAAGAAAAATTGGAAGTGAATACATCAGGAGAGTTAGAAAAATCCTCAAGTCCAAACTCAATGGCGGGAACACCATACAAGCCATAAACACCTGGGCTATACCTGTTATCAGATACACTGCAGGAATAATAGACTGGACCCAGGCAGAGCTAGAGACGCTAGATCGTAAGACCAGGAAAATCGTGACCATCAATCATGCTCTGCACCCCCGCAGTGTTGTCGATAGGCTATACCTCCCTCGCAGCTCAGGTGGAATGCTGCAAGTCCATCAAACAGTAGAGGAGGAGAAAAGAGACCGTGAAGAATATGTAAAGGACAGTGAAGAAGATGCACTTCAAATGGTCAATAATGCGAAACTATTCAACACCAATGAAACAAGGCAGGCCTACAAGAAAGAACAAGTCAAGAACCAAGCAGAAAAATGGAAAAATAAGCCACTGCATGGTCAATATTTGCACAATATAAGTGGAAAATCAGACATCACCAAGACCTGGCAATGGCTTAAGAATGGCAACTTGAAGAAAGAAACAGAGGGTTTAATACTGGCTGCACAAGAACAGGCACTAAGAACAAATGCAATAAGAGCAAAAGTCGAAAAATCAACCACAAACAGCAAGTGCCGCCTTTGTAAAGAAGCAGATGAAACCGTGGACCACCTAATCAGCTGTTGTAAAAAGATCAGACAGACTGACTACAAACAAAGGCATGACAAAGTAGCAGGGATGATACACTGGAACATCTGCAAAAAAGACAAGCTACCTGTAGTCAAACATTGGTGGGACCATAAAATTGAAAAAGTTGAAGAAAATGAAGATGTAAAAATATTATGGGACTTCCAACTACAAATAGACAAACATCTGCCACACAATACACCAGATATAACTGTAGTCAAGAAGAGAGAAAAACAAGTTAAAATAATCAACATAGCAATACCAGGGGATAGCAGAATAGAAGAAAACGAAATAGAAAAAATCACCAAATACAAAGATCTACAAATTGAAATTGAAAGGCTGTGGCAGAAAAAGTCCAAAATAATCCCAGTGGTAATTGGTGCCCTGGGTGCAGTTCCAAAAGACTTTGAGGAGCACCTCAACACCATAGGGGTCACATAGATCACCATCAGCCATTTACAAAAAGCAGCTTTACTGGGAACAGCCTATATTCTGCGACGATATCTATAACAATTGACAATAAAATTCAGCCATCCCAGGTCCTTGGGAAGGACTCGATGTCTGGATAAAACAAACCAGTCAATAACACCTGTCTGACTGTGTAAACAAGAAATAATAATAAAAAACCTGACACAGTTGTTGAGCAGGCAATTCTGAGTGCAACAATGCCCCTTCTAGCATGAATAGTACAAAGCGAAAGCTGTGAGAAGCCACAGAAGGTTGGGTGGAGGGAGGTTGGGTGAAATAACATGGCAGAATGCTGATTTACCTTTCCACCCATGATACATAGGCACTCCCCTTTCTGTGTAATTGGGTTGTATTCTAAGAAAGATTGGATTCTTAACATTGTGTTCTGATTTTATGTTTTCAAGAGCTAAATGTATATATTTCAGAACAGTACAAAAACTTCATTGGACTGCCTTGTTCCCACAGTTTGCCTGTTTTCCTATCCACATAATCCATAGCTCTGAATATTAATTACTTTCCCTAGCTATCCTTTATGTTCTCCATGTATTATTCGTTCAGTACTATCTATCTACATGGCCTTGCATTCTGGATGAAAGACTATGCCTTACTTGTAAAAGTTCTCTGCTCTGCTGTGTTCAGACTAAGCAGAAGGGACTATACTTGCAGTAGGGAGAGAGTGGCTGACTCTTAATAGTTTAACTCTGATTTCATTTCTTGCTACTCTTGTTGGACAGGCAGCAGAATGTCTCTTATCCTTGCTGGACTTATCAATATTATCCATGTGTACAGTCATATTGTTTGTCACCCATATTCAACTGGTATCCTTATCCACCACAATTAACTAGAAAGTGAAATAACACATTTTAGCTGGACAGCTAGGGCCAGAGCAGACATCCTTTATTACTGATTTATTTAAATTTAGCAGTCACATTTCCACTAGAAAGCTGTGCTCAAGGTGTCATGCCCTTGATCTCCGACAGCGAGGAGGAAGGGGAAGCTGTCAACTTTCCAGGCGATGCAGGAGTGTCTGAGGGGCAGAGCCCGGCTGTCAGTATTCATGAAACAGCTGTGGATAATGACTCTGAGCAGGCACAACAACCTGAGGCAGCAGAAATCGTGAAAGACCAATTGGAAGAAGAGCTATGTAACTAACCCCCGCTGACCCCCCAACAGCGGCGTGTCACGAGACGCAGGGATCAATTGGAGACTATTAGGAAAAGCAAACACCTCTTGCAGAGGGCTGATAAGCCTTAAATCCCTGCCAGCTGGGAGCTCTCGTGGCTTGCACTATAAATCACGTCATCAGTCGGCTACTCACTGCTGAAAAACAACATTCGTCAAACTATATGTTGACAGCGTGCAGCCAAGTCCGGTCAGACCTTGACACAAGGTGGCTTACAGCAATCTTAAAGCATTTTGGCTGACATACTCCAGAGTAAAGCAGCATGAGCAGGGCGGTTGGCGGCGGCGGCGCGGGGGGGGGGGGGGGCTCCCAGGTTCTCTTTTCATCTGAATCATTCTGCATCACCCAGTGGCAGAGCAAAGGAATGGAGTCCTAGGTTCTGCTCCATCTCTGGTAACTTTGCTGTGCACGTGCTGCGTGTGCCAGTGACACCCCTTGCATGAGGAGAACTGGTTTTGTGATAGCAAGCATGACTTGTCCCTTTAGCTAAGCAGTCCACCCTAGTTACATTTGAATGGGAGACTTAATGTGTGAGCTCTGTAAGATATTCCCCATAGGGGATGTGGCTGCTCCGGGAAGAGCAAATATGTTCCAAGTTCCCTCCCTGGCATCTCCAAGATAGGGCTGAGAGAGATTCCTGCCTGCAACCTTGGAGAAGCTGCTGCCAGTTTGTGTAGATAATACTGAGCTAGATGGACCAATGTTCTGACTCAGTATATGGCAGCTTCCTATGTTCTTGTGTGATGTCACACGAACGTGAGCTTGGCTCGATCGTTGGAGGGAAAAGGGAAATAAATGTACCCAGCCAGCAAACACTGGCTGGGAATGAACTCCAGAGGACTCGCACAGCCCTCTCATGGCTCGCAGCTGGGTTCTTTGAACCTGTCCCCTCAACAGTGACTCCACCTTGGCACCAACCCCAAATACTAAATACTCCAGCACTCTGTGTGGCACATATTTTCCAGTGGCACAGAGTAGTTCAGAGGGAATTCTAGAATGGTGAAAGTTGCCCTCCATACAAGCAACCATGCTACTTTGGTCTAGAATGCAGCATTCATTCCTTTGCTATACATGTTTTGTTAGACTGAATGTCTGCCATTCACTCAAAGGATTGTATATTGATTGTCCCTTCCATGAACAGAAGGCAATTCTGTTTACGCATGGGGCATTTTCTCCTATCTTCCTTCCTTCTACAATCTGCCAGGGCACATGCCATTGCTCCAGAGGGTTCCCCAATCCGCAAGAGCATGTTTTCAGGAGGCGGAGGGAAGCAGGAATTGATGAAAATTGCCCCCTCCTTGTACAGATGGAAATGCCTTCCATTTGTGGAATGTCCTAGGATTCACCTCAATTTATACACTTGCTAATAATTCTAAAGAAATAAAATGGGGGACAGAATGAGAGCAGCAATAAAAAATTAAATTAACCAGCATTGGGGAAAGCCTGCAGTAAAAGGTAAAGGCTCTGCTCACAGAAGGCATTGCCCACCCAATTTGCAGCAATTACCCCTGCACCTCCTCCTGCTGACAGCTCCCTTACCTGCAGGAGAGGCTTTGTGGGGGCAAGAGGAGGAGAGGGCAGAGAAGTTCTCTTGCATGTGTGAGTTTCCTTCCATTCCTACAAGTTATCATATAATTCAGTATTGCTTGAAAAGTCCTCCTCCCAGCTATCTGAACGTGCCCATGCCACTTTCTTATCTGGTGAGCATTAGTCAGTGACTTTCAGAACTGCAGTTAGCTGAAGAATCCTACTGCAGTTATTTGCATCAGAGGTGGTATTGCATAGAAGGCACAAATAAAGGCCTCAGGCTGATATTAGATTTGCTCGCTGCCCCATTTTGGGTGCTTCAGTGCACCCTCTCAAACAAGAAAACATAGCCATTTAACCATTTTCTTTCTTATCCTGCTTGCAAGATAAACTTTAGCTGGCTGCATTCCAGAAATGACAGGTTGTTCTAATAAGATGTTTCCCCATGGTGACCCCAGGTCATTGCAAGGCTGTAATGGACTAAAGGAAATGTTCCTCTGATTGCATCTGAGCATGTACAGAGAGATTTGGGGCAGACCAAATCAGCATGTTTTGATAAGAAGTCCAATGATAAGGTGAACTTCTCACCTATATTTTTCTCCTGTCCTTAACAAGACTGGATGGGTAATGTCAGAAAGCATGTCATGTCTCCCTCTCCCCCCACCATTTACATTCAGGTTGCTGTCTCTAGCCATCTTTTGTGAAGCAGTTTTTGTTTATGGAAAACACAGGAGAAAGACCCAGGATATACCCTAATCAGTACTCAATAATCATATCAAATACGGAGCAAGCATTCCAAAGTACTATAGTATTGCAGAGTATGTAGAAACTCTTACATCACACCAGGTGAAATGTTTTTGTCTATAAAACCATCTCCAGAGAGGACATCACTCTCTTGCACCTCTCTTGCACTTCTACATCCCATGCTGCATGCATGCATGCTGTGCCCATGCACCCCATAGCTCACCACCAGGGTTGCCCCTAGGTAATTTTGGTGCTCGGTCCTGAAGGACTTCAGAGCCTGCCTACCCCTGTCACAAGTTAAAATTAAAAAGTCATTTTAAAAAAAGTCAAACCTGCATTTTACTCTGGTGCTGAAAGGTCCAGGGGGGCCTCCTGCCACCACCCCACTGCTGCCCCATGGCACCGAAAACTTCAAGAATTCTAGCCATGCCATGTGCGTGGCCAGGGTGTGGAGGTGAGCCGAGCAGGCCTTCACCACCCCCGTGGTTGCAGTGGCGGTGTTGGCAGGCAGAGTGGGAGCGGCCGCTGGGTTCGACCATTCGGCTCAGCAGCCCTTGAGAACTGCGAGGAATCTCTGTTGTACTTGCTCAGTAAGCCACTCTCGCTCCACCCACTGAAGCCTCACTTCTGAGGTTTGGGAGGTACTCTGGAACAGGATTGTAGTAGTTGCAATGGGCTGCAAGTGTAAGGGAATATTGGTGAAAATCACCCTTCCTTCTCTTGTGTGAATGAAATACTTTGTGCTGAGGCAAGAGGCACTTGGAATATAACCTAATGCTTTTGATGTTGGTGTTAGGATCAAACAGGGGCTACTCTTATCCAAAGACTTGCTGAAAAGTTGACTGAACAAAAAATAATTTTACTTGAAAATCTGATTGATCACATCAGCATCAATTTTGCTTGATATATCTGTTTCACATACTGTATGTGTTTGACCTGTAGTTTCCAAAATCCTTACTACACATTACAGAACCTCTTGCCAGGATTTAAATAAATTGTAATAGATAGTAATAAATTGTAATAATTGTGGAGCCTGAACCTAAAGGCCCTTGGAGCCTCCCCCCACCCGCTGAAGGCCCCTCCCGCAAATTAATCCCACCTCCCTGCTACAAGTTAAGCATCATCCTACACACACACATATAGTGACACACTGGATATTTTTAACATGTGTGTTCTTGAGGGCACAAACAGCAACTGAACTCACAAGAATGTAATAATATGGGGGGAGACCTTGGAATTTTTCTTGCTTTTTAATGCAACTTGGGAGCTGGGTGGGAAAGAGAACCCACCAATCAGAAAAGAAGGCAGAACACTGGAGGCGCTTTTCTTTTCTCTTGCAGAGTTGCAATAAATGTGACTGAACAAAATACTGTTTTTCAAGAAAAAAATTCTGAAGAAGATACTTCCCACTGACCTGCACATACCATGTTTTACATTGAGAGTCCTGGCACTTTCATTAGCTGAATGCAGTGGTGCACTTAGCCCTGGACTTTGGGGCTGAAGTCCAGGGCCTCCACAACCCCTGGCAAATCCTCTTTAGACTGTCCCAGGTGGTCTGGTTGTTGCTGGCCTGCATGGTGCTGTGTGGCTGAGTTTGATTATGACCTGTTCCAGGTGCTTTAGAGTCAGTGGGGGGAGTGGGGAAAGAAAAATGTGGAATGGGAATATGTTAAGTTGCCTACTGAAATATCTTTTATTTGCAGAAATATACCCTGTGTGTGCATAGGGGGATGATGCTTAAATTGCAGCTGGAGGGGGGCCTCCAACGGGGTGGGGCTTCCAAAGGCCTTTAGATCCAGGCTCCAAAATTACCTGTGCACCTCTATCTGAATGCATTCCTCTTCAAACCAGAAAATGCTCAGGAAAAATGCTCTTGGAACTTGGTGGGGGTGGGGGAGTTAGAAGTAATTCTGAATAAAATACTTCCCTAGTGTCATGAGAGCTCAGAGGAAGGAAGCCATTATATACTAAGACTACTTTACTGTGTAACAGGAAGAGACAAGTTCAACAAGAAGTACAGGCAGGAAGAAGCCTTGCCTCCATGAGGATCACTCCTAGCAAATGCTACTACTAGAAATATTAGAGCAACATTTCCACACATCTCCCCCCCACCGCTTTCTTAAACCAACAACAACAATTATTATTAAAACAACACATCTAAACAATTGGCAATTCATAGGTCTAGTACCCATCTCAAAACCTCAGGCGTTTCTGAATAATTCTACCAAAACAAGTAGTTTGCTGAGTACTGGTATCATTGTTGGTTTTGGTGGCTGGCCCTGGTATAGTCTCTATAAAGGAACTTGTGGTTGCAGGTGTTGTTTTCTCATCTGGAGGTTGGACATTCTCAAGTATGACAAGGAGATGTCTGTGATTTCTGTTGAATCTTCCACTATCCATCTCTACTGAATATGATCTGGGTGTTTCTCTCCTCCCTACAACTGTAGCAGGAGTCTGCCATGACTTTTCTCTATCATGTTTTATATTGACACTGTTTCCAGGTTCTAGGTTTGGTAGTGGTTGTACTGAATGTCACCTATTCCAGGGTTTTTAAACTACTGTAAACTGTTTTAAATTGTTTTAAATGGTTTCCCATGTTTCCCAGGGTTTTTAGCTGTTTGAATGTTTAAATTAGTTTTATTCTGTTTTTATAGTTTTGATTTTAATAGTTAACTAGTTTTAATTGGTTTTTATCCTGTTGTAAACCACCCTGAGCCATTTTGGAAGGGCGGTATATAAATTTAATAAATAATAAATAAATAATAATATTGTAGAAATGGCCATAGCTGTCCTTGGCTTTGTGATCTGAAGATGCAACTTTGTGCAGATTAGGCCACCATGGAGCCAGAATTTTCTCTTGGGTTGGAACAGGTGTTCTGATTGGTTTGCCCATTAACAGTTCTGCTGGGCTATATCCAGTAGCTATCCGTGATCTGTAGCTCAGGAGAGCAAGCTGTGGATCATCCTGATGCAAAAATTTTCTTAGCTTGCTGTACTGCCCTGCTTCCCCATTTGCCTGAGGGTAGTGAGGACTTGTAGCAACATGGTTAAAGTTAAATGATGTGCAAAAGAGCTTGCATTCCGCTGCTGTAAACTGAGGCACATTGTCTGTCACGAGCTCTTCTGGGATGCCCAAATGGGCAAAGGTGTTGTTCAGTTGTGTAATGATGCTGCGACATGTGATAGTGGACAAGGAAAGTATCTCAATATATCTGGAAAAATAGTTTATGAGGACCAAGTAGTGTCGGCCTTAAAATTCACACAGGTCTGCTGCAAGTCTCTTCCAAGGTCTAGTAGGCAAGGATGTGGTAATTAAAGGCTCTTTTCATTGAGCTGGTCTATTCTTTTTGCAATAATCATAAGATAAGACCTTGGTCTTTAAGTCATTTCCATTACTGGGCCACCATACCATCTGTTTGGCACGCTCATGGCATTTGGTTAAGCCCTGGTGGCTTTAGTGCATAAGGTTTAGGATTTCTTTCCTTATTGTTCGCGGCACAAAAGTAAGATTTCCTTTTCTTATTAGTTCATCTGATCCACTGAGTTGGCCACATTCACCAAAGTATGGCTTAGATAGCTCTGAAGTGTCAATGATATATTCAGGCCACCCATTCCTGATATACTGTAAGACCTCTTGAAGTTCTGGATCATGTTGAGTATCTGCTCTGATCTTAAAAAACCACTTGTCAGATGTTTCTGTGAAGAGGTGTACTGTATCAACAGAAGCTTGTACTTCCTCCTCTAGGTTATAGGAGTTCTCCTGCTGTATGGAACTATGTGATAAGGTTTCTGCAAATGCCAGCTTTTCCCTTGGAAA
Organism: Hemicordylus capensis; assembly: GCF_027244095.1. Lineage (NCBI taxonomy): Eukaryota > Metazoa > Chordata > Lepidosauria > Squamata > Cordylidae > Hemicordylus > Hemicordylus capensis. Next base: position 109,754,131 of record NC_069657.1, on the reverse strand, counting down.
ATATTCAGTTATTGGGTTGAACCTCAACATTCTTCTCAAAAGATGTTGGCATTGTAGTGGTGCTTGATCCAGATCTTCCCCCTTGATTAGGGTCACCATGGGTTTGTGGTCAGTGAGCAGTCTGAAGGATGGTAGACAACACAAATATCTGTAGAAGGTTTCACTTGTCTGAACACTGGCTAGGCATTCTTTTTCTATCTGTGCATAATGTAGCTCTGTTTCTGTAAGAGTCCTAGGATATAATCCACTTTGAGCCATGTAATTGGAGTAGAACGCCACCCACTGCATAAGGGCTTAACTATAAGTACAGTCAGGAAGAAGGGAGGGGCTCTGTCTCTAATAGGGAACACTACTAGCAAATGCTAGTGCCACCTACTGGCTGGACATATTAGAGCAACATTTCCACACACACAGCACACTTTCCTGACACTCTCCTTGATGTCTGGAGCCTAGGAGCAGGAAGGAACCAGCCCCAGCAAAGCGGGGGGTGGGAGAGAGAAACACAGCTCAAAGGAACACATGGAAGAAAGGAACCTGTAGGGTGGGCAGGGTAGAGGTCAAAGCAGCGGGAAACAGCCAGTTTTATAGTTGTTTCCATCATACACATAAGGAAATCTTAAGTAGGCCAAACCAAAGGTGTATTCAGCAATGACTCCATTTTCTCCTTCCCTTTCCCTCTTGACTCCTCCCCCCCACTCTCTACAGGATCTCCCTTGGGACAAAAATGTCCAAACAAACGTACTTCAAGGAGTGCCACTTCAGAAAGTGGGGAGGGAAGACATGCGGCAGCGGATCTCATTCCCTCCATCCCTGTCCCCCAGCAGCCAGCGTTCTACATTTTGTATGGACAAGGCAGCATTTCTGCTATCCATGCTGCAGCCGGCAGCATTCCTCCCCACTCTCTGAGGCTAGTTCTGTTATTTCCAGCAGCTCCAGCCTCGGGCCTCCATGACTCCTTCTCACAGCTGCTGCTGCCTGCCTCTCTGTACATTTGCTTGCTGCAACAGAGATCACGTGCTCTCTTGGCAGTGCCTCTGTGCAAGCTGAGCTGGGAGCAACCGCTCTGGGAGGCAGGCAGCTACTATGCAGGTAGGCAGGTAGCTACTGACCAAGTCCCAGAGGATAGATGGGGCTGGGGCTGCTAGGGATGGAGGCGTAGCTAGTCTTGCCTTTTGGCTTTCTGCCCAGGTGAACACATGGCCTGGCAAAAAAGAGAGATTGGGTGAGGAGGAGATTGGAAGTTCCAGTCTCTCCTCCCCCATCTCTCTCCCTTGCCAGGCCATGTCCCCACCACCACTTGGAGGCTTCCCCTCAACACTGTACGCTACCGGTGACACGCACCATCCAGATGGCTGCCGGCACTGGCACTTGGAGCCCCCCCTCCACTCCAAGCAGTGCAGGTGGCGTGGGGAAGTTTGGAGCCCCTCCCCCCACCAGGCAGCAAACATTGCTGCTGACATTTCAGTTGCCAATGCAGGGCTGTCAGTCGGGCATGCCGCCATGATGGAGGCCCCTGTGGGGAGGAATGTTTGGAGGATCGGACCTGCGCCCAGAGGTCCAGTCCAAAGAGTACCATAGTAAATTGCATCCTGGTGTAGCCAGAGCTTCTGTAGAGAAGTGGCTAAGAGGCTGAGCTATGTATCAGGACTTTCCTAGTTCGAATTTCACCTCTTCCATGAATTCGCTAAGTAGCCTTAGGCAAGCCACTTCCTCTTAGTCTTAACTCTTCAGCTGCAATATGAGGATAATAATACTTGCATTACAAGATTGTTGTAAGAATCACATCAAGGTAATACATGTGAAGTGCTTTGCACACACACACACACAAAAGCAGTATACAAAATGCTTATTAAGGTTCAGCTTCTTAGACCAGGGCCTATGCTACTTATATAAGATTCCTGGAACTACAGTAGATGGATTGTACCTCACAAGCACTGGGAAAATGCTATTTGGCAGAAGCTTCACTAACCTTGTCAAAAGGCCTCCAGACTTAAGCTGATCAGGGAGAGAGACAAAAGCCCAGTACCAAATATAAAACCACTACTAGGAACAAGGATATTTATCAAAGGGTAAATCAAGAGTAGGAAGTTCTATTTGTGTGCAAAAAATCATGACTCTGGATGCGGGTTAAGGAATTTTGTGCTGCAAGGGCTTAGCAGAAAAGTGACAGAAAAGCCATGTTCCATAGCTACTTGATCTAGGTGGGATCCTTCTCTCCAAAGATGGTTCAAGCACAAAGTAAAGATGCTGGGGTTCAAGGGAGGTACAAGAAGCGATGATCTCATGAGAGGGGTTTTTATAATTGGAAATGTGCCTTGAGGAGGGCATGAGTGCTTGGGAGGCAAGCATTTTGAATACTTGTTCCATATAAGGTGAGATTTTAGTATCAATCAGGTTACATCCTGAGTATCATTGCTTCGATGATTCTTTAAGCAAAAGAGTGGTACTTTGCAACTATTAGTAAGTTGGAAAGTCTAATCAGAATGACACATGTTCTCAGGAATGCAGCCAGCTAAAACTTCTTTTCAACAGGCCAAGGAAATGGCTATATTTTTCTAGTTTGGCGGTACATTGAAGCACACACAAATAGTGTTGCAAGTGAGCCTGGTAACAAAGAAAGCCAGTAGAAGTTGATACACATCACCCCTGATTTCTGTACAGTCATGCATAGAGTATGGGAAGCAAACAGGAAGAACTTAAAATCCCAGCACAGGAAGGCACAAACATGATCTGAAAGGAGTCATGAAACTCATGATTGGAATATAGTACTTAAAGTATATAACATGAATAGTTCCAACAGACAGGGAGGGGAGTTGCATTATGTGGGAAAAATATCTGAGCATGGAAGCCCCATGGAATAACAGGAATACCATTGTGGGAGTTTACGATAGACTACCTGGCTGAGCAGAAAACATGCACAATGCTTTCTTTAGTCAGATCACCAAATTTTCTATAAGGTAGGTATTAGTAGTAATGTGGGACTTCAGCTGCTCTGACATCTGCTGGAAACTGAACTCTGCTAAGCTAATTGAGAAGTCCAATAAAGTCTTGACCTCCCTTGCTGACAACTTCATCTTTCAGAAGGTGAAAGAAAGAACAAGTGAACTGGCTATTTTGGACTTAGTCCTTTCGAAAGTAACGAAAGAATTCGTTAATGAAGTGAAAGTAAGGGGAACCCTGGCGGGGGGGGGAAGTGACCACATCATCTTGGAATTAATGATATCAAGGAGTGGGAAAAGTGAAAGAAAGACATTTTACCCTGAATTTCTGGAAAGCTGATCTTAATGAGGTCAGAGGAAAATTAGGTAGGGTCCCATAGTTAGAAATCCTAAAGGGAAAAAGGATCAGAGGGATATGAGATTCTGAAGTTGTCTCTCACGATAATTCTGGTTGACAAGATGATAATATGGAATAGACTATCCTACTGATTGATTGATTCACTGCTCTTTGGACAACCTACCCAGTGAGTGCTTACTAATGGTTTCACATCTATCTGGATCTGAGCTATCTGGAGTGGCATAGGGTTTTGTCCTTGACCCTGTGCTCTTCAGCATTTTCATAAGTGACTAGGAGGAGGGAGTAGAGGGGATGTTTATCAGATTTGCCAATCACACTTTGCTGGTGGGGTGGGGGAGTGTCACTTTAGAAGACAGAATCAAGATCTGGACCAAACCAATCATAACAGTCCTGAATATTAAGCCCAAACCAACAAGATGAAGTTCAACAAAGATAAATGTAAATACCTGCATTTGGGTAGGGAAAAAAACAAATGCACAAATATAGGATGAAGAACATGTCTCTTGGCAGCAGTATGTGTGAAAGGGATCTAGGTGTCTTAATGGACCACAAGTTGAATATGAGCTAGTAGTGTGATGCAGCTGTTAAAAATGCTAGTGCAATTTTAGGTTGCTTTAACAGAAGTATGGGTCCTAATAATAGGAACATAAGAACAGCCCTGCTGGATCAGGCCCAAGGCCCATCTAGTCTAGCATCTTGTTTCTCACAGTGGCTCACCAGATGCTGCTGGAAGCCACAGGCAGGAGTTGAAGGCATGCCCTCTCTCCTGCATTACTCCCCTGCAACTGGTTCTCAGAGCAACCTCATGAGGTGAGCTGATCTTATGGTAGCAAGTATGAATTGTCCCTTTGCTAAGCAGTCCAACCTGGTTTGCATTCGAATGGGAGACATGTGTGAGTACTGTAAGATATTACCCCCAGGGGATGGGGCCGCTCTGGGAAGAGCATCTACATTCTCGCATGCAGAATGTTCCAAGTTCTCTCCCTGGCAGCTCCAAGATAGGACAAGATTTTTTTTATTGAACCAAAGCATACAGTATGTTGCCAAAGCACAATTATATACAAAGTGGTTGTTTGTACATGATATATCTACAAAGATTTACACACAAGGATTTGGAAACCCTCAAGGTTATGAGGTATATGCAGGTAGTACTGTAACTCGGGGGTGGGGGATTACAAGGCACATCAGGTAATGGGGGGGGGTGTTTTACGTCCAACGTCTATTTCCATAATTTGTCCCATTGCTGTTTAGAAGAGATACTCTTGTCTTTTTGCACATAACGATACAAACTTTTCCAGAAGAGATTTACTGTCTCATCTGTGTGAACCTCTTGGTCGTGTCTTCCCTCCCTATTCCTATGCAGGAGCATTGCATAAATGACATAGAGGTTTACTAACCTGATTACGAGAAGGGGAACGTTCCAATTCCCTAGTATGAGGGCACCCGTTCCATCCCGTTTCCTTGAAGGTTTCTTTCTGGAACCTCAAAAAGAGGTTCTATCGCTCAAACCTGAGGTTAGTTCTTCCCAAGTCTATTTTTCCAAATCAGGCCACTCTAACAGCTTGCTTACTCCCTGCCACACTCTTTTGGCTACCACATACTCTTTTAAGAAATGTGAGTGGGTTTCCCTGAATGTTTTGCCTAGCTCACTAGCTTTCTGTTTGCAGGTGATTTTAGCACACTCTTGCTTGTCCTCTGGGAGCCATGGCTTAGCCGCATTAAGTGGTAGTACTTGGTGGTATAAGCGCCACCTTGTTTCCCATAAATGGAAAGGGACTTTTTTCTCCTTAAAGAGAGCGATAGGGTGATCGGGTTGCAACAAGTACTGTGCAGTGCGGTGTTTGTAGCGTTTACGTTCTAAATCAGGTTTTTAAAAACCCACTTCTAGAATCTCTCCATAAATTGTTTTCCTTAGATAAGGCTGAGAGAGACTCCTGCTTGCAATCTTGGAGAAGCCACTGCCAGTCTGTGAAGACAATACTGAGCTAGATGGACCAATAATCTGACTCAGTATAAGGCAGCTTCCTGTATTCCTAGAAGTAATCATTCCAGTCTATTCTGCACTGACCAGACTTCACATGAAATACTGTATCCGGCTCTGGGTCCTGCATTTTAAGAAGAAGAAAAAACATTGATAAATAGGTCCAGAGGAGGGCAACGATGATGATGAAAATGGAAATTAAGTCCTATGAGAAACAGTTAAAGGATCTGGTTATATTTAGCCTGGAGAAGATAAGATTAAGGGGGAATGCAAGAGCTGTCTTCAAATATCTGAAGGGCTGTCACACACAAGGAGAAGTGCTCTTGTTCTCTGTTGCCCCTAGGACAGGACTAGAATCGATTGATTGAAATTACAAGGAAGCAGATCTTGGCTAGACACTTAAGAATTTCCTACCTATACAAATAGTTTAGCTTGTGCAGTGGTGTGCTCTCCTTCTTTAAAAGTATTCAAACAGAGATTGGACAGCTAGGGATATGTCAGGGATGCTGTAGCAATTTGCTGAACAGGGTGTTGGACTGGAAGACTCCCTTCCTCATGTTCTATTACATTACAAATTTTATAATGATTTTCAAATTTCTCTTATTGCTCCACATAGATGTAATTTTCCAGGCTGTTCAGATGATTTTTATACTTGTTACTTGCTCTCAGACCAGGTTTCTAATGTTACATTTTGTGTGGCAAAATTTGCATGGTAGCTAATAGTATTAGACAGATGATGTGATCTACTGTAATTGCTTAGCTGCTAAGATTTAAAGATACAATGCCGGGATTTATGGCTGTATTGTATGTTACTATCATGCATTTTGCCTGTTTGCTGGTCAGAGAGAGAATAAAGCAGAGGTGGATTAAGCCTTTTGCCACTCGTAGGCGGCCAAGGATTTGCCACCTCTCCCACCACAGTGAGGGTAGGGGTGTTTGTCTTCTAAAAACTGCTGCTGTGCGGCAGATGGGGGCACCGAAGGCCGCATGACGGCGGCTGTGGGGAGGTGGGGGCAAGGGAAAAGTTCCCACTTTTACTTTAAAATGCTGCTGTGTGGTGGGATGGGCAGCATTGGCTGCAGCGAGGAGGGGGGTGGTGGGGTGAGTGGAAAGTTCCCATTTTACCTTTAAAGCAACACCACTTTGTGGTGGGGCGGCAAGGGAGTGCTCCTTCCAGCCCCCCTCCTCCCTCCCATCCCAAATGACTGTACAGCCCCCTCTGCAGCCTGTTATGGGCCTTTCTCTGCACACGTGGCCCAGGAAATTTATGACTGATCAAAAGGAATTACTTTTTCACACCATGCATAATTAATCTAGTGAATTTTCTGCCACAGAATGTGATGATGGTCACAAGCTTGGATGCCTTTAAGTGGGGCTTAGACAAATTCATGGAGGACAGGTCTATCAATGGCTACTAATCTTGATGGCTATAGACCACCTCCAGGCTTAGAGGCAAGATGTCTCTGAATACCAGTTGCAGGGGAGCAGCAGCAGAAGAAGGAACATGCCTTCATCTCATGGTTGTAGGCTTCCTAGAGACAAGGCCATTGTGGAAAACAGGATGCTAAATTAGATAGACCTTGGGCCTGATCCAGCAAGACTATTCTTATGTTCTTATCTGAAGTTGGGGCTGGGCATACGTAATGTTCTCCATGTAGATCTGTTTTCCCAACTATTCCATCCTCTCCAACAGAATTATGCCATTGGCTCATATGGAATCCAGAATAAATAAAATTATTCTTTTAAAAAAACCTGGTCTGCTGTCATTTAAAAAAAAAAGTGTATTATTTTCAGGTGATTAACAGACTGTTCCTGAGCATGTGGAATGAAAACATAACAAAGATGGTAATATATTCATAAAAACACGGAGCTTTGTTGCATTAAAATGTGGATTCATAATTATGATTTGCAGTAGGGGTGTAAATGTTTTGAAGTGTTTGTGAAGTGCAAATATTTGATTATATGAGACTTTGCTACTGTTAGTTTTTGCAGTTTTTGTATTAACATACTCCTCCAGGTGTGTTAGTATGTCGGTTAAAACTGTTTTATGACATTTTAACAGAGAATACTTAGCTTATATTTTAAATAATGATTGAAATGAGAAAATGTCTGACTAGTGGCTACATAGTCTTGATGATTTCTACTGAATAACTGGTTCAGTATTATTCAGTTCTTACCCTTTCCCCAACATCCTTGAAATAAAGTGTGTATATATGCGTGTGTGTGCAATTTTTTACACAGATTTTAATTTCCAAAAGTTGTTGACAGTCTTAAGTCTTTCAGATTTGTCATGATCATGATGGAATTTATTCTTTCTAGAAAAGCCTGTGATTATTTAATTTCTTTTCTCATTCTGAGTAACAATTTTTGTTGTTTTTATGTCACGTAACTCAAAATTTAGCCATGACACATTTCTAATGATACTGAATTACAGACCTTTTTAAAGAGATAAAACATTATTGTCATTAAAGATAACAATCAAAACAATGTCCTATCCCCCCTGCCCCCCAATGGGAGAAGTATTTATATTAGTTATACAAGTCTTACAGTTTTGGAAAATTTACCATTCCTTACAAAATGCTTAAAATTTTATGCAATATAAATCATGTATATTTCTCACCTGTAGTTATCAGTTGTTCAATGTGAAAAATGTTTTAATATGTAAATGAGGGTGCTGTTGTGCTTATTATAACTGAAAAGTGCAATATGAAACCAATACACACATTCTGGGCATTTGTATTTTATGTTTTTAATTAACATTTTCAAATTCCTCTATTTTCTATATTAATTCAGATATTCTTTCCTATCTTTACATTTGATATGTTATTTTATTATGTATTATATTATTCCTGAAAATATAGAATGTTATTAAAGGACTGACTGCACAGCATGCAGGGCCTTTGAACTTCTTTTTCCTCGGTATGGGGAGGGCATCCTAACATGATGGGTTATCAAGCTCTGCATGCTCTGAGACAGGACCAATCAAAATTCAGGTTGGTTATGCCTATCCAGGCAGCTGTCACTCATCCCCAGCTCCAGTCCTGTCTCACTCTGCAGATAGAGCTTGATTCTCACTGTGAGAAGTTTTCCCCAGTTTTACCTACCTTATTCTGTCTCATCAGACTACTCTCAGGCCAGTTCTTCTCCCTTTCTTTCTTCTGTGTGCCAGAGTGGGAAGGGAGTCGCTAAATTGCGTTCTTTTGTTATTTTAGTTAATAACGGGTAATCAAAGATGTCTCTCAGGAGACTGGCACAACTTCTGTCTCTGGTTTGGACCAGGAAGTCTTTCCATTTACTTCTATTTCTGCAGCCACTGTGCCTTTTCCGTCATTGTTTAAGGATGTTATGCTGGCAGAGTGGGGTGTGCCGGTGGCTATTAAACCTGCCCTGTCATTTCCCAAAAAATTATATGCCTTACCCCCTGACATAATGGCTCTCTTGGCAGTTCCCATAGTGGATGGGCCAGTGGCCCAACTGGTCACGTGCTCTGGTGAACAAGGAGAGTGATGATTTCCTCAAGACACCTGAAGAAAAGAAAGCGGATCACCTGTTATGTAAGGAGCATGAGGCATCTGCAACTGTCATTAGGACGGCTGCCACAAATTCTATCTTTGCCAGAGCCTCCATACTATGGACTAAGGAGCTTGTTAAGATTGTACCACCAGAAAATTTAAAACTTCACCAAGGTTTGAATAAGTTGGCCAGAGCGTCTGCCCTCATGGCAGACTCAAGCCTGGACTGCATACAGCACGCTTCTCGTGCCGTGGCAGCGGGAGTGGCAGTCCACAGAGGTTTACGGTTAAAAAATTGGTGGGTAGATGCCAAATCTAAGGTCACCCTGGTGGCTACTCCCTTTGGGGGGGGGGTAAGTTATTTGGCAAATCCTTGGATCCTATTTTGGTGGATACCAAGGATAAAAAAAAAGCCATGCCGGTGGGGCGTGGGGATCCAAGGAGGAATTTCAGAGGAATTAACACCTTTCAGAATTCCTTTCCTTCCTTCAGAAATTTTAATAGACCTGCCTATACAGGTTTCAGAGACAGCAACAGAGGGAGAGATGATTGTGGATCCTCCTTCAAAAAAGGACGACTCCTGGCGAGCAATCCTGGATCTGAAAAGATTGAATTGGTTCGTGCGGAAACGCACGTTTCGAATGGAGTCATTAAGGACAATAAAAGCAGCTGTACACCTGGGCAATTACCTTTCATCTATCGACCTTTCAGAAGCGTACTTACATGTACCAGTTCATTCTGGCTCCCGCAAATACCTGAGGTTTGCTTACAATCAGAGATAGTTTCAGTACAGGGCTCTTCCCTTTGGTTTATCCTCAGCTCCTCGGGTATTCACCCGATGGTGGTGGTGATAGCACACATGCGCCTGCAGGGGCTTCACATGTACTCGTATCTGGACGACCTTCTGGTCCGGTCTCTATCTTACCACCAGGCTTCCAGGGACATAGCCCAGGTCGTCCAGATACTAGGGGATCACGGGTTTGTCATAAACTGTTCAGAGAGTTACCTAGCACTTTCGCATGTGCTCCAACATCTGAGAGTTGCTTTCAACATGAGAATGAGCACAGTTTCTCTTCCACCAGATCGGCAACGAAAGATTGTCGCACACATCAGACCATGGATGCCCAGAAGCCGGGGTTCTCTTATGTCTCTAGCCCAACTCATGGGCTCAATGATCGCCTGCCTGGACTGTACACCCTGGGCCAGGTGGCATTCAAGACCGCTACAGTGTTTCTTACTTCCTCATCAGGCAGCCATTAGGGAAAAGAGACAGATGAAACTTCGCCTACCACAGAAGGTCAAGAAATCCCTTCTTTGGTGGCTTTCCCCAGTGCTACAGAAGGGTATACTTCTGGAAACTCCCCAGAAGATTGTGGTGACGATGGACGCCACTCTCTCTGGTTGGGGGGTCCACTGTCTTGCACATCATGCGTAGGGATTGTGGGATCAGAAGGATCTGGAGAACAATATCAATTGGCTAGAGCTGAAGGCTATTCGATTGGTTCTCCTACAATTCCACGATCTGTTGATAGGGAGACATGTTCTGATAAGGACGGACAATGTGACCGCCTAGGCTCACGTAAATCACCAGGGTCGCACAAGGTCAAGGGCCCTCATGCGGGAATCGAACTTACTATTCGCATGGGTGGAGATTCACCTGTGCTCCGTGACAGCGGAGCATCTGAGCGGCACAGAGAACTTACAAGCGGATTGGCTGAGCTGCCAATGGGTGGATCCAGCAGAGTGGGGCCTACATCCAGCAGTCTTTGAGGAAATTGTATACAAATGGGGTCATCCACAGCTGGACCTATTCACTTCACAGGTAAACATGAAGCTGCCGAGGTTTTTCGCCAGATATGTAACTCCTCACGCAGAAGAAGTGGATTCTCTCACATCTTCTTGGCTGTGGGGGTTACTCTATGCGTTTCCCCCGACTCTGATTCTAGGCTCCTTCCTAACTAAGTTCTTGTTGGAGAAAGCAGAGGTCATTTTGATAGATCCTTATTCGCCTTGGTTTTGCGACCTCCTGAGTCTGTCAGTTCAACCGCCGTAGCCTCTTCCTCTAAGAAGAGATATACTATCGCAGGGACCTCTCTATCACCCGGACCTGGCCTGGTTGCGCCTTCACGCTTGGAGGTTGAGCGTAAGAACCTAGAATCCAAGGGATATTCCCACCAGAAGCAATGGTGATTTGGCATCTACACCATTTTGGCTTCGAGACAGTCGTCCACTTAGCACATTTATCAAGTCACCTGGTTAGCTTTTTGCACCTGGGGACGAAAGCAAGATCTCATTCCATCTGCGGCAGGGGTTCCAGAAGTACTGGGATTTCTTCAAGCAGGCCTTGAGAAAGGTCTTCGTCCTAGCACCCTGGAAGACAAACCTCTGCCTTGGCTTCAGTATTAGATTTAGTGGTGCCGGGTTGTTCTGCCTTGCATCCTCATATTAGACGTTTTCTGAGGGGAGCCACCAACTTGGCTCCTCCTCCCGTACATAAGTCCCCCTCTTGGGATTTGAACTTAGTTTTAAACACTCTTACTAAGGCTCCGTTTGAGCCGCTGCATTCAAAACCTTGAAGATTTTGTCTTTTAAAGTATTGTTTTTAGTGCCTATTACTTCGGCGCAAAGGGTATCTGAACTAGCTGCCCTCTCAGTGCGCAATGAGTTGTGCGTTTTCCAAACGGAGTGTGTTGTTTTAAAATTAGATCCCACCTTTTTGCCTAAGGTTAATTCCATTTTTCATAGAAGCAAGATGTGGTACTGCCCTCTTTCTGTCCTAGTCCTGCTCACCCAAAGGAGCGTGTTTGGCATACCTTAGATGTGCGCAGAGCTCTTAAACTCTATATTAAATGGTCCAAGACATTTAGAAAGACGGATTCACTTTTCATCTCTTTTCAGCCTTCGTCCTTAGGGGCTAGGGCGTCCAAGTTTTCCTTGGGTCGATGGATCAGAGCTGTCATAACATTGGCTTATGAGTCTCTTCATTTGGATATTCCTCGTGGCATTACAGCCCATTCCACAAGAAGTGCTAGAACTTCTGCGGCCTTTTCAGCTTGCGCCCCCTTAGAAGAAATTTGCAAGGCGGCGACATGGGCATCAGTGCCTCCTTTCATTAGACATTACAAGGTTCTGTCCTTTCACGGTGCTCAAGCAGCAATAGGAAGAACAGCCCTTCAACAGGTTCAGTTCAGGCAGACTTTTAGAACAGTAGATTACTATTGACCTTCAGGAGAATGAAAGAAAAAGTATAGGATCTATGCTGAGAGTAAGATTCGGAGAGGTGAGCTGGTCTTGTAGTAGCAAGCATGACTTGCCCCACTAGCTAAGCAGGGTCTGGACCAGGCCCTGTTCAGCTCTACCCCAAGCCCAACACACACACACACACACACACACACACACACACACACACACACACCCAGGCTGTCTTGGAGCCTGTCTGGGGTTTGGAACTCATTTCCGGGTCCATGATCATGGCCTGGCCCAGGGTCATGACCTAGGGACTCAAATAGCCTGTGTGCATATGTGGCAGCCTTCAAAATGGCTGCACAAGCTGGGAGAGGGCCAGGAAGGCCTGAAAATGGGCCAGACCGGCCCAGAAAAGACCGGGGGGAGGACAGCGGGGGGAGAGGAAAGCTTCAGAGATTCTCCCCTCCCAGGGCAGAATGACTCTGGGCTCAGCATTGTGTGTGTGTGTGTGTGTGTGTGTGTAGAGAGAGAGAGAGAGAGAGAGAGAGTGTGTGTTAGTTCGAATTTGGGCCGAACCAGGGGGGGTTTGGGGGTGCACAAAACTGAACATGCCCAGTCCAGTCTGAGTTCAGTCTGGACTCGAACCAAACTGGGCAAACCGGTTTTGTGCACGCCCCTACTAAATTTGCCCTCACTACATACTAGTGCTGTCTACACGAATGAGGTTTGCAGTAAGTGCTTACAAAATACTTTATTACATATAGCTTTAATCAAAAGGTGCCATTGCACAAGTCACATGTACTCCTCCTTTTGTAGAAGTAGGACCAGACCTTTGCTTATTCCCTTTGCTTGCTGTAGCCCACGCTTCTCCTTTAAAAGCTGCTGCTGAGAGTTGGGAAATCTTCTGGAGTAGCATGAGATATGGTATAGGGGCCTTCAGTAAGTAGGGGACATTTGATGAAAATAGTCACCCAGTCTTGTGTGAGCAGAAGTGTTTTCCATTTGTCACATGCACCTTTGGATCCAATCCATAATTTGTGGGCGCAGTGGCCAGGATTTAGACCAGTGTGAGGAACTGCCTTGCACAGGTACTTTTAAGCTCCCCCTTGAAGCAAAAGGTCACCACATCTCTCAAAATGCTGCCTCCCAATATTGGGGACCTTGCAGAGCAGCACCATATATCTATCATTGGAAGGTGCTCCCCCTCTCAACCATGTGCTATCAAAGTGCTTTTCCACTGGTACATGGAGGCATTTAGGGCTGATCCACAATCAGGAGAATATTTTTGGATACAAAGAGATGCATGTATGCCAGAGATTTGTACCCACCCATCCCATTGCTTCTGCAGCCCATCACAATTCCCTCAGATCCTCCAAAGCAGTAGAGCAATAGGTAGTGTGAGGCTACAAGGGATGCATCTAAGATGCATGGACATGACTCTTTGCATCCCAGCCAGTGTGGCTTTATTATAGTAATTACTTTTAATTTAGTACCTTCCTACACAAGATCTGCTTTTGAAGAGATGGACCACTGGAAGTATAAAATGCAACTGACTATTACAAATATGAGTTAGTCAACTCCATATATATTATCTTTAGGCAATGATAGTACCAAATGTTCCATATTGCAATGATTCAAAGATATTGAGAAGCAAATACAAATAGTTGAGATAACCAAATGCAAACCAAACCCATTTGTATACATATTTTTCCACCGATCTATGTGACATCTCCTTCTGTAAGGGAGCTAAGTGATGTGGAGCTAAGAAAAACCTTTTCCAAATTCCGATTGAACATCTCTATATATACAGTATTTCTCTTACACGTACCCGTCGCTAATCCCATGCATGGCAGCTCTTGTGAGAGTTTGCGAGCAAGCTGCCGGGTGGGGGGGAAGCGAACGGGCAGAAATGGAAAGACAGGTGATAGAGCAGTGCCGGGGAAAGCAAGGAGGCAGCGGGGTGTGTGTGTGTGTGTATGAAGGAGGCACTGGGGAAAGTGGCCGAGGGGGCGAAGAAAGCGGCACTGGGGAAAGCTGTGTGTGTGTATGTGTGTGAAGAAAGCAGCAGTGGGGTGTGTGTGAAGAAAGCGGTGGTAAAGAAAGTGGCGGCAGCAGTGGCCAGCAAGGTAAGAAAGTGGTGGGTGGTGTCCGGGGGCTGGAAAAAGCAGTTGGCTGGCAGCCGGACAGAGGAAAAAAACATTGGATGGGGGAGGGCTCAGAATGAGAAGCCAAGAAATAGAGGCCAGTGTTCCCTCTAAGTCATGTGTGTGTGCACTCGCATTCACGCATTTTTGATATTATTATTATTATTATTTCTTGTTTACACAGTCAGACAGGTGTTATTGACTGGTTTGCTTTATCCAGACATCGAGTCCTTCCCAAGGACCTGGGATGGCTGAATTTTATCATCAATACTTTTGGTTATTATAGATATCGTCGCAAAATATAGGCTGTTCCCAGTAAAGCTGCTTTTTGTAATTGGCTGATGGTGATTTCTGTGGCCCGTATGGTGTTGAGGTGCTCTTCAAGGTCTTTTGGGACTGCACCCAGGGCGCCAATGACCACTGGGAGTATTTTGGTCTTTTTCTGCCACAGCCTTTCAATTTCAATTTGTAGATCTTTCTATTTGGTGATTTTTTCTATTTCTTTTTCTTCTATTCTGCTATCCCCTGGTATTGCTATGTCGATTATTTTGACTTGTTTTTCTTTCTTCTCAACTACAGTTATATCTGGTGTATCGTGTGGCAGATGTTTGTCTGTTTGTAGTCGGAAGTCCCATAATATTTTTACATCTTCATTTTCTACCACTTTTTCAATTGTATGGTCCCACCAATTCTTGGCTACAGGTAGCTTGTATTTTTTGCAGATGTTCCAGTGTATCATTCCTGCTACCTTGTCATGCCTTTGTTTGTAGTCAGTCTGTGCGATCTTCTTACAACAGCTGATCAGGTGGTCCACTGTTTCATCTGCTTCTTTACAAAGGCGGCACTTGCTGTTTGTTGTGGATTTTTCGACTTTTGCTCTTATTGCATTTGTTCTTAGTGCCTGTTCTTGTGCAGCCAGTATTAAACCCTCTGTTTCTTTCTTCAAGTTGCCATTCTTAAGCCATTGCCAGGTCTTGGTGATGTCTGATTTTCCACTTATATTGTGCAAATATTGACCATGCAGGGGCTTATTTTTCAATTTTTCTGCTCAGTTCTTGACTTGTTCTTTCTTGTAGGCCTGCTTTGGTGTTGAATAGTTTCTCGTTCTTGACCATTTGAAGTGCATCTTCTTCACTGTCCTTGATATATTCTTCAAGGCCTCTTTTCTCCTCCTCTACTGTTTGATGGACTTACAGCATTCCTCTTCCACCTGAGCTGCGAGGGAGGTAGAACCTATCTACATCACTGTGGGAGTGTAGATAGGCTCTACCTCCCTCGCAGCTCAGGTGGAAGAGGAATGCTGCAAGTCCATCAAACAGTAGAGGAGGAGATTATTGTTTTATTTTATTTTATTTAAAATATTTATACCCCACCCCTCCAGTGCACTACTGCTCGGGGCGACTCACAACAATAAGATAGACACAAGATACAATAAAAGTAATAAAATTAACTAAATTAAACAAGGAAAGAAAGAAAAGAAGAAAGTTGTCAGATTAAAAACTGCAATCACTAGGTTCAAATTAAAATGGAAAATTATAAAAAGCTAAAGAACCTACCACTTATCACAAAATAATAATAATAATGGAGCATTAAAAAGCCTCCTTTAAAAAGGTGCATTTTAAGATTTTTTAAGATGGTGGAAGGGAGCATGGTGAAGTTTTTCAGGGAAGGCGTTCCAAAGCCAAGGGGCCACAACTGAAAAGGCCCTGTCTCTAGTCCCCGCCAACCAGATCTCTGTTAGTGGTGGGGTCATGAGGAGGGCCTGAGATGAGTGGAGGGCCCTGGCAGATTCATATGGGCAAATGCGGTCCGACAGGTACCCCGGCCCCAAGGCATGTAGGGCTTTAAAGGTCAATACCATCACCTTGAATCTAGCCCAGAAGTGGATCAGTAGCCAATGAGGCTGACGCAGGATGGGTATAATACTCGTGACCAGGGTGGATTTGATTTAAATCAAACTGATTTAAATCACGATTTAAATCACGATTTAAATCACTAGCAGTGTGGATAAAAATAAAAAAAATCCGATTTAAATCAAAAAAATCCGATTTAAATAAAAAAATCCAATTTTTTTTATTTAAATCGGATTTTTTTTATTTAAATCAGATTTTTTTATTTTTATCCACCCTGCTAGTGATTTAAATCATGATTTAAATCGTGATTTAAATCAGTTTGATTTAAATCAAATTCACCCTGCGCGTGACGCAACTTGCACCCACGAGCATCCTTGCAGCAACATTCTGAACCAGCTGAAGCTTCCGAACAGTCTTCAAGGGCAGCCTCACATAGAGTGCATTGCAGTAGTCCAATCTGGATGTTACCAATGCATGAGTGACTGAGGTCAGGTCCGGATTCTCCAAATAGGGTCACAGCTGGCGTACCATCCATAGTTGGTAAAAGGTGGTTCTGCACATCGTCCCCTCCTGCGCCTCCAAGGACAGTGTTGGGTCCAGAAGCACCCTCAAGGCTGAGGGCTTTGTATTTCAGAGGGAGCGTGACCCCTTCCAAGACCAGATTTACCTCATTACTTGGATGATCTGTTCTATCAACCCAGAGCACTTCCATCTTATCTGGATTGAGTTTCAGCTTGTTTGCCTCCATCCAGTCCAGAACAGCCTCCAAGCCCCGGTTCAGAGCATCCACTGCCTCCCTGGTGTCTGCTGACTTAAAAGATACTGTAGGTAGAGCTGGGTGTCATCAGCATATCGATGGCACTGCATCCCACACCTACAGATGACTTCTCCCAGGGGCTTCATGTAAATGAATGTAAACCCCTGCTAACTTGGCAAAGTTAAATGTAATCCCCTGCTAACTTGGCAAAGAGGCACCTTTTAACATGGTGATTCTCTTTATTTAGTGTGTGGGGGGGTGGTAACTGGCCCTATCCACCCCCAGTACAGTACCTCCAGTGACTGTTGCTGGTGTCCATCTTATGTTTCTTTTAGATTTTGAGCCCTTTGGGGACAGGGGTCCCTCTTATTTATTTGTTATTTCTCTGTGTAAACTGCCCTGAGCCATTTTTGGAAGGGTGGTATAGAAATGAATAAATTAAAAAAAAAAGTTAAACAGCATGGGGGACAGAATAGATCCTTGTGTCACCCCATAGGCTAAAGGCCAAGGGGTGGAGCAGGCATCCCCCAGCACCACCTTCTGAGTATGACCCCCTAGGTAGGAACAGAGCCACCATATAACCATGCCCTCAAGTCTCAACCCAGAGAGACATCCCAGAAGGATACCATGGTCGATGGTATCGAAAGCAGCTGAGAGGTCCAGGAGGATCAACAGAATCACACAGAATCACAACAGAATCACACTTCCTCTGTCTATCTCCCAGTGTAGGTCATCCACCAGGGTGACCAAGGCAGTTTCAGTCCCATATCCAGGTTGCAAGCCAGACTGGAAAGGATCTAAGTAATCAGATTCATCCAGGGCTGCCTGGAGCTGAGATGCCACAACGCTCTCCCACACCTTTCCCAAGAAGGGGAGGATAGAAACTGGTCAAAAGTTATATAAGTCATCTGGTTCCTATGAGGGCTTTTTAAGGAGGGGCCAGTTCCTCTCAATTGATTTTGGATCCTGCTCAGGTTTAATCAGGGGGAAAAATGCTTTGAATATACATGCACACACACTACCTTGATACTGCCGCCCAGAAGAAAATTCATTCTGTACACAGTTGAAAAAAATTAGAGCGAACACTGCTAGAGGTGCAGATGCTCTGTGCCTGGCCCAGCTAGTTATTCTTATTGCAGAATGGGAGCATCAAATTAAGGGTATTCCTAGAAGAAACAAGTCTACCTTTGCTATCGCCTGTATCGCCTATATTTGAATATGAATATTGAATATGAGGCACAAATACCTCTGTGTTAAGTTTATCCATTCATAGTTAACTGGAAAGATGGGATGTCCTCACCAAGGTAATTTATTGTTTTTCCTAAAGGATACTTTAAAATATTTACAGGATACTGTAAAGTATGTGACTGAACAGCAAAATTCATTGCTCATGCACTTCATTGCTCATGCACTATTAATGCATTCTAAAGCTAAAGGAGATGCTATGGATTACTGTGGACCATCATAGGAACCTAGGAAACTGCTGTATACCGGGTCAGATCAATTCATTGGTCCAAGCAAACACCAAAAACTCTAAGGTTTTTGATGAGGCCATATAGCTCAGTGGTAGAGCTTTTGCTTTCTCTTGGTGGAAGAATAGTTCCACTTTTCACACCAAAAAACTTTTCACACCAAAAAAGAAGATTTTGTTTCTTTCCCTATGATCCCGTTCCTTACCACCCCACTGGGGTTGGGGGTGGGGGTTAGAGGAAACAATGAAAGTGTATTGCCTGACTGGCAATGGCTTCTCCAGGTTTCAGGGAGGCGTCATTCCCAGCCCTACCTAGTGATACCAGTGATCAAACCTGGGACTTTCTCAGTGTAAAGCATAAGTTCTACCACTGAGCTATACAGCCTCATCAAAAATCATAGTTTTTGGTGTTTGCTTGGGACTCATTATTTTTGTAATTATTTGCAATGCATTTTAATATTCCATGTGTAAGGTTTGTTTTCTTGATGTAGGGTAGATTTTGTATAATTTATATAGTAAATTGACTTGGGCTATAGTAATTGCATCTGACATCCTCAGCTCCCACATCCTTGACAAACACCAGCCATAGCATTCTTCTTTGGTTGGAAGAAGCAGACTGCGGCATGTGTGCAGTCCCCTATTCCTTGGCTGGGGGCTGTTGTGACTGGTCAAGTTAATGCAGAATATATATACTAGGAATGGGGAAGTTCTGGTGATAGTTCATAGCTGCTGTTTCAGGTTCCAGTTATATGTGTGGTTTATTGGGGCTTAGCTTGCTTGCTTTGGAGGGAGGGGTGTATGGAACACACATGGGGAAACCATTTAATAGAGAGTAAGGTAATACTCCCCTCTGCAAGTCCTGCTATGCTGCCTCATCATGGCGGGGTGTGTGTGTGTTGCAGGGAGGGATGAGCAAAGTATGCCAGGAGGTATACTCACAGTAGGGTTACCCAAAGCGCGAAGGTCATCCCAGATGCCCAGCTAGAGCAAGCAGGCACTTGTATTGGGCAGCAGCGATATAGGAAGGTGCTGGAGGCAGACAATCACTTCAATGACAATGACATCATTTCATATTGTGCGGGAGGAGGCAATGGTAAACAACTCCTGTATTTTACCAAGAAAACCACATGGATGGACAAAATAGAATGATTGTTGATGCAGTGCCAGATGATGGGCCCCTCAGGTCAGATGGCACTCAACATGCTACTGATGAAGAGCTGAGGATCTCTAAGTGCCAATGGTGTCTACGACGTGGCTAGATTAAAGCTTTTTGGACGTTAAGCGGCTGATGTTGCTATGCGGGAAAAGAAAATCCGAAGCTGCAAAGACAGAATTACTATGGGAACATGGAACGTAAGAAGCATGAATATGGGAAAGCTTGACACAGTGAAAGATGAAATGAATCAATTACAGATTGCCATATTGGGCATCAGTGAATTAAAATGGTCTGGAATGAGACACTTCCAGTCAGAAAATCATACCGTTTTCTGTATGGACACGAGAAACAAAGGACCGGTGTTGCTTTCATAGTCAGGAAGGATATAGCAATGACAGTACTTGGGTACAATGAGGACAGTGACTGACTAATATCAATTAGATTTCATGAACAACCCTTTAACATGACGGTTCTTCAAGACTATGCCCCAACCACTGATGCAGAAGAAGAGGAAGTTGATGAGTTCTATGCTCAAGTTTAGTTTGAAATTGACAGAACATGCAAGCAAGATGTGATGTTGGAGACTGGAATGCCAAAGTTGGAAATGGTAAACAGGAAAACACAGTTGGACTGTATCGCCTAGGAAAAAGAAATGAAGCAGGAAAATGACTTATTAGTTTTACCAAGCCAATGAGCTTTTCATTGCTAACGCATTCTTCAAACAACCCAACCGGCGCCTATACACATGGACTTCACCAGATGGAGCACACAGAAATCAAATTGATTACATTATTGTTGCAAGGAGGTAGAAGAGCTCAGTTATAATAGCAAAAACATGGCCAGGGGTCAGTTGTGGTACAGATCACAAACTGCTCATGTGCAAGTTCCAAGTCAAGCTAAAGTGGAAAAACAAAGCTATCCAGCTTCCATGGTATGAACTTGAGAATGTACCTACCTTTTTCAAGGAAAACATCAGGAACCGCTTTGAAGTTCTGAACCTCATTGATCGGGAACCAGAGGAACTGTGGAATGAAATCAAAGAAGTTCTTAAGGAGTAATGTGAAAAGAGACTGCCAAAGACTAAGAAACAGAAGAAAGCAAAATGGGTGGTGAAAATTGCAGAGAAGCAGAGAGAAGCCAAAGTCAAGAAAGATAAAGGCCTCAGGAAAGAACTTAATAGGAAATTTCAGAAAGCTGTTAGAAGAAACAAGGAGCAGTATTACAATGACATCTGTAAAGAACTTGAGGATGGAAATAGTCATGGAAAAACAAGGCAAGTTTTCCAAAAGATCTCTGAATTCAGAAGGAGATTCCAACCTTGAATCAGTATGAGATGCCAAAGGACAGATAGTAACTGATTCAGAGAAGATCAAACAGAGATGGAAGGAGTATACTGAAAATCTGTACAGCAGGGATATCAAAATCCAAGATACTCTAGAAGATATTCCCTACTTGGGAAGATGAAGTTAGATTAGCACTCCGGTCATTACCACGTCAGAAGGCTACAGGAATTGATGGAATTGCTACAAAAATATGGCAGGCAACAGAAGAAGAATCAGTCAAGGCTCTAATGAAACTATGCCAGCAAATTTGGAGAACAATACAGTGGCCAACAGACTGGAAGTCTACATACCCATAACAAAGAAAGGAGACTTAACAGATTGCGCAAACCATCGCACAATATCCTTAATTTCACATGCTAGCAAAATAATGTTCAGGATCATCCAACACAGATTAGAGCCCGGATGTTCAAGCTGGTTTCAGAAAAGGCCAAGGAACAAGAGACATCCTTAATGATGTACACTGTATAATTGAAAAGGCCAAAGAATACCAGAAAGAAGTCAATATGTGCTTTTTTGACAACAGAAAAGCCTTTGATTGTGTTGACCATGTCAAGTTTTGTAATATCTTTGGAAAATGAGTGTCCCAGAACATCTCATTGTTCTCATGAGAAACCTATAAACAGTACAGGAAGCCACAGTCCAGATGGAACACGGTGGAACAGACATGATCCAGATCAGCAAAGGAATAAGACAAGGCTTTATACTTTCTCCTTCTTTATTCAACTTTATATGCTGAACATATACTGGGGGAAACTGGATTGGAAGAAGATGAGTGTGGTTTTAAAGTTCGAAGAAGAAACATCAATAACCTGCACTACGCTGATGACACCAATCTTGATAGCTGAGAATGAGGATGATCTGCAAGCTCTAGTAATGAAAGCACAGTGGAAAAAATGGGTAAAGTAAATAGTAAAGAAAAAATTCTTTACTAAATGTAAAGAAGACTAAAGTAATGACAATGGGTACAGCAATCAGCCTTAGAACTGACAATGAAGACATTGAAGTGGTGGATAGCTTCTGCCTTTTAAGATCAACCATCAACAGTAAAGGATCCAGCAGTCAAAAAATACGCCGCAGACTAGCACTTGGTAGGGTTGCAATGAAGGCCTTGGAAAGGATATTTAGATGCCGTGACGTGTCTATACCTAAAAAGATTCAAATCATTCAGACAGTGGTTTTTCCTGTGACACTCTATGGATGCAGAAGCTGGACTTTGAAGAAGCAAGATAGAAAAAGCATTGACGCTTTTGAACTTTGGTGCTGGAGAAGACTTTTGAGGATACCATCGACAGCCAGGAAAATAAACAAATGGAACATAGAACAAATCAATGCAGAATTTTCACTCGAGGCACAAATTACCAGGCTCATAATATCATACTTTGGACACATTATGTGAAAACCCAGCTCCCTCGAGAAGACCAAAATGCTGGGAAAAGTTGAAGGAAAGAGAAAAAGAGGATGACCAGCAGCAAGGTGGTAGGGTTGCGCATTTTGTATTTTTTCTGTTTTGATTTGTACTAAATCCAAATCAATCCTAGTTTGTATTTTGTCCGAAATTAAGCCTTCTGAATCAACTGAGTTTTGTTTTGTATCCGAATTAATCCGAATCTGAATTAATTCAGATTTTAAAATGGGTCACATGGTCAAAAGAGTGGGTGGGGGTTATAGTGCCCAATGAGTGGAAGCTACCGCAAAAATTTCAAAGGAATTGGGCAAACTGCTGGTTTTTGGTGAATTTTTGAAGTTTGTGCAGCTTTCAGATTTTCCCCATAGGGTATGATGGAGGTTTCAGGAAAAGTATAGCTTCACGCGGAGGGGAGGGGTGGCCCAGAGTGGGGTGTGGTTGGTGGTAGTGCTCAGTTGGTACAAGGAAGGTACCACAATTTTTTCAGAAGTATTTGGCAAAGGGCTGATTTTTAAAGAATTAATGAAGTTAACACATCTTTCAGATTTTCCTCATAGGGTATAATGGAGGTTCCTGCAGTCCCATAACTCCACTTAAGGGGCATTGGGGTGGCCCAGAGCAAGTGGCAGTGTAGTGCACATAGGGTGCCAACCACTCACATGGGTTGCCAACCCATGAAGTACAGGGTTTTGTTGTTCTAGAGGTGTTCTGAGAGTAGATTCTCTAGTAGCATATGAGAGTGGATTCATGGTTTTTCATTAAAAATCTCATTTGCTACCAGAGAATCTAAACACAACACTGCAGAAACAACAAAGCCCAGTACCCCAATGGGTTAGCAATCCAGGGGGGTGGTTGACACCCTCTGTGCACTACACCACCACTCGCTTTGGGCCATCCCAGTGCCCCCCAGGTGGAGTTATGGGGCTGCTGAAACCTCCATTATTCCCTATGGGGAAAAATCTTAAAGACGCATAAACCTCAAAAATTCCTAAGAAATCAGCCCTTTGCCCTATTTGGAATCTGAGTGCACCACCCTTGGGGCACTGCCACCCAACCCACTGTTTTGCCCCTGAAGCGCCACATAAACAAGTTGAAAGAGTAAAGGGAATGATGAACAATGACACTTAATTTTTTGGCACAGTTATTTGAGAATTTTGCAGCGAGTGTGAGCCTGCCCCTGTGGCACAGCAGCACAACCCATTTGTGGATTCAAGCAATCTTTCAATAAAAACACTCCCTCCCCATGGAACAGTGACCACAGGTCATCTGAAATAGCAAGATAGACCAATGAACTGCCTTGGTACTATGGACCACGTCTAATGTTCATTTAACTGAAGTGGAGTGAGCCGTAGCCCAAACAAATCAGCCTACTGTTCAGAATTGTTGAGATTTATCATCACTGCATTTAAGAAAGTGCAAAACCATGGATCTGGTTACAAGAAAGAGAGAAGCAACTAACATTCCTGGGGATGTCAATAGATTGACAGGGGTATTCCCCACCGTTCCATGTGGATGAGCTGTCCCTGCAATGGCAAAAGTTGTGAACCACTGGCTTAGACATCATGTCCCACCAAATTACATTGTGGCCTAAATTACATTAGACTGCTCAACTTGGGCAACAAAACGTAGACACCACTATAACTCATAAAAATCAGAAGAAAAACAAAATAGCTCTTCGAAAGACACCTGAACAAGTCAAGAGATTCTTTCTAAACCTTTGGAAAGAAAAACCTGTGTAATTTCAGAACTTTCCTAACCAGCTTCTCGAAAAGCTACTCCACACAATTTATACCATGGCTTTTAGCAAGAGCTTTGGAATTGCATTTAGCTCCCAAAGATATTTGGTTATTTCTGTCTCAAAATGCTGTCTTCTAAATCCCTTTGCAAGGTCAGTTTGCATTTCAGTCACACTGAATACAACACATACTTAACGAAACCATTCATGCTCAACAGCTTTTTGCATATCTTATCTTCTGCTAATCACTCAGTGCCTCAGCTGGAGTGGAGAGTCAGAGAAGTCAATATGAATTGCAATACTTTCCCGAAGAACAAAGCATTCTGTCCAAAACACAGTCATTTTTATTTGGAAACAAAAATCTCTGTTTTTTAATTCTTGATTTTGTTTTGGTTACAAAACCTCCAAAATTGCCATTTTCGGGCACAAAACATTTTGTACCCAAATCGAAATGCACAAGCCTACAAGGTGGATGGACTCGATTCCGACAGCAATGAATGCACCACTGAGAGACCTTAAAGGCCAAATTGAAGACAGATTATCCTGGAGAGAATTTATCTATGTGGTCGCTAGGAGTCGACACTGACTTGACGGCACTTAATCAATCAATCAAGTCCATAGAGTAGTAGAGTTTCCTATTCTCAGTCAGGCACTCACTAGTACAACAGCTCTATTCCAAAAGCTCTTCTACAGCTAGCTTCCATATCTCTGCCTTGATCTCTGCTCCTGCTTCCAAACTCAGCGATCTGTACCTGCCATCCCACCTTCCAGTTGCAGCCTGCCATTCTGTCTCCTCGCTCCTGTCTAGCTCATATTCTGACCTCAATCTTCAAGCATCTAGAACTATCAACAGTTCTCATCAGGACCTTTTCTTCTATAGGTATGGACAGGTTGTGATATGGTGGCAGTAGCAGCAGTATATCACTCTTGGTCAGGAGCATATGAAAAACCTTCTGTGCTGAAAGTGCTCTCCTGCATTGCCTGCTGTGGAGAGGGATGAGGCTTGAAAACATATATTCCATTGTTAATCTTCTCATAGACTCCTCCAGACTTGTTTTTAACAAGAAGCTGTGTTTTTATGGTATGGATGTTTAAAAAGTTGTTCAGCTCAGCTATCACAGAAGAAGAAGTTCCACACCTTTCTTAAGAACTTGTGAAATATAAAGCATTTGCATCAATGAATCTGCTTATGACATTGGCATAACATCTCTACATCCCAGATGTAGCATTGTTTCACAGTGTCTGGTTACACCCTCATCGGGAATCAGATATTAATGAGGCTTTCTCTTGTAAAAGATCTGGCCCACATGGGATCTTGCAGCACTGATGAGGATTTCATGGAGCCCACAGCCCAGAGACAGCTCCAGGTTTAAAAGGAACTCTTGCCAAACTGCCCCTCATCCGTCCCCTCCTACTGGGTTACTCTGCCGCTGTTACGCAAAGACTATGGGCACAGAGATGGTATCAGAAATCAGCAGTGGACCTTGAACAGCTGCTCAGTGATGCCTCTGAGGTCTGTGAGGTCTCAAAGAGTAAAGCACTAGGATTTGTACTTGGAGAAACTGATGTTTGGAGTGCTTTTAGCCTTGGTTAGAAGACTGATTAATTTTGATTATTCAGAAGCATTGCTTGGAATTGAAATATCAAGGTTTCTTCAACAAGAAACACATGATTAAGGATATTATTGAGATAAGATGATATGGATACTCTTACAAATTGATCCATGTGAAAAAGACATTATTTCTTGAAACAGAAGCACGCTGGGTCACCGTTGATTATCTTTATGGACATTTATTTACATATGAATTTATTTTGTTTATTTATGGTGTTTTATAGTCCTGTTTGATGAGCCTTTACACCTGATGCTGGTTGTATGTTTTATTTAATATCTATGCCTCTGTTTATATGATATATTAAATATATAGTTCATTTAGGTGGAGCTTTACTGTCAATGGTAGCAATAGCAATAGCACTTACATTTATATACCGCTTTATAGCCGGAGCTCTCTAAGCGGTTTACAATGATTTAGCATATTGCCCCCAACATTCTGGGTACTCATTTTACCGACCTCGGAAGGATGGAAGGCTGAGTCAACCTTGAGCTGATAGGTAATGGTTATATGTAAGATCCTGGTACACATAGTTCGTGAGAGCAATTATTCAGTCCAACTTCCAGAAACAGCAGTGAAGTTCTTGCCTGGCCTCCCACGGCTCTGATGCATGCCCTAGATCCAAGAGGAGGTGGGGCTTTCTGCTGCTGTAGTCACTCCTCAGTCTTAGACAGGCCTTTGCTAGTTCAGCAGCTCTACATCAGGAGCTTATTAAAGAGCTAGCTTCCAGTTCTCTCTTCCAGCCCTTGACCCTTCAAGTCCTCTTCTTCAGCCTACCAGTACAATATCTTGCATTACTCCTGGGTTTCTAGTTTCACAGCTTCAGCCTACTTCTACTGCCTCCCACTACAACTTCAGCTTCAGCCTCAACCTGGCGTCCATATCCTGAGCCTCATGCACTCCACTACCTCCCTGGGCAGTAAGTATGGACACATGGTGACTTGCTTGTACAACTGTTGAAAAACCTAAGGACTAGGACATTGACATTGGTTGCAATATAGAATTTTCTCACATTTTGTTTTCAATAAATCTTTCTAATTATTATGATGACCTGCATTATGTGCTGATATTCCCAAATACATTGTGCTTCTCTCTATTTAAGAGATTTGAAGCAGCAGGCACACTTCCCCCTGCATGTTGTTGTAATGGAGAAGCTGCACTTGCACTTGCCATACTTCTGTGTTCCTCAGAATTCACAAAGGAATACAAGCTTTGCCTCTTCTGGAAAGGTTGTCCTTTGCAGAGAAGTGTGTACACAAGTTTTATTTTTTGGCAACTTAGAAAAGAAGTTATGGAGGATGCGGCCCAAATCCTTGACTCCTGTCGTATTCAGTGTCTGGTGTCCTGACTAATGAAGTGTGTATGTAAGGAGGCTCTGTGTGGATGGGCCAGGAGCCTGCATGCAACTCACCCAGTCCCCTTACACATGCACCTCTGCACCAGAGGGCCAAGACAGATGGCTCAGTGGTGCTAACACCCCTCTCTGCAAGATCTTTCAAACGAGCGCTCTGCAAGATGAGGCTGAGCAACATGTTTCTCATCATGCAGAATGCTTTCTGAATGTGATCAGTGCTTGGAAGTCTTGGCCCTCTGGCACAACAACACACATGTAGGAGAACTGGACATGTTGTGTGTGTATCAGCAGCCACTAAGCATTGGACGAAGTCTATTGGAAGTTGTTTCCTGATGAAATTCAGTTTACAGGAAAAATTATGCAAAATGTTATCTATTACATATGATTTTTCAAGAGAAACATTTAAATTGTACAAAGAATACTGTTTGTTGTATGTAGGCTTGTTGTAGCACTTGCCATATTGCAATCCTATTAAACAGCTGCTTCCTCCGTAATCTTCCCTATAGATACAAGTACAAAATATAGTTACACTTTAAAAAAGGAATTCAACTTCTATTAAAGCATTAAATAAAATAACTCAAAATATAATGGCTGTGCTAAACCTTATAATTATTGTAGTTACCAACATAATTGACTTGAAGTTTGCTAAAGGATTGAATTGGGGGGGGGGTGGCAGAACAAAACTGAGATACTCTTTTCTTTAAACAAATAGACTTCTTATGTATTGTACCACATACACTTCTTTAGAAGAAAAAGTAAAAGGCATTTAAAAACAGATGTGCCAGCTCTGACATTTCCTGTCTGATGACAACGATAAGAGTCAGCCTGTTAAGGACTTAAAATAAATGTCTTGTCTAATTTGTGCTCTTCATTTTTACTTCTTTTCTCCCAACTGTCTCATTTTACCCCTCCTGTCACACATAATAATCTTATACCCCACCGTACTTTTTAAAGCTTTACCTTTTTTTCCTTGTGTGCTATTCTCTTTTTCTTTAACTCATTCCCTCTATATCTTTATTCTGTTTAATTTCCTGATATGTGCAATAATGTTAACTAGATCTGTTGTCTGTGTTGTTTTTTGTTCTCCACTTAAGTTGTTAAAGAATGAATGGGAAATTTATATTGTGTGGAACACAATTTATATTAGTGAAACTTGCGAAAAGAATCTTAAGAAACATTTCTGAAGTCATACAGTTTTTAAAATTCAGTAATATAATCATTCAATTTTACATTATTTGCTATGAGTTGTTTAAACTTTTTTTTTTTTTGCATGGTGGAAGCGTCACAGGAAGTGAGTAATTTTTTAAGATGAGGTTATAGAAAGTTCTTTGTGAATATGTAGCCATGAACAGGGGCATAAGTAGGGGAGAGGGGGCCCATGTTCGCCCCTCTCCTCCTTGGAGTGAGGGAGATAATGAAGGAAATAAGGAGGGGTGGAGCTGGGGTGCCCCCAGGAGCTGGGGGCACAGGTTCTTTGAACCCATCCACCCAATGATAAGACTTGGATCCAAAGGACTGCAAGCAACATATTGTTCATGGAATGGGGCTTTCAAATGCCACTCTCCTTCCTGCAGCACTCAGGGCCCTTAAAACACCAATCCCAAGGGTCAGGGACCCCCAATAATACTGTGAGGGAAAGACTGCTGATGGAGGGGAGAGTCAGCAGAAATCTTGCTCCCCCTTACATGAGCAAAAGTGCCATTCACTAACACAAGCACTAGCTGAGGTTCAGTCAAGTGTGATTGTATATACTTCAATAACTCTTGCATTTAATATGAAAATGCATTATATTGGGTTAATGTTGTAACATTACCTTGGAGGCCTTTGAACAGAAAGTTGACTAATAAACATTATGAATTTAAAAAGGTATTTCATCACATTTACTTGAAAGTAAATAACACTGATACAGAATAATTCTTTTTGAGAGGGTTCAGGTAGATAAGAGAGAAATAGTATTTTGAGTGATCCCTTGGTCTAGTCAAATTTATCTTTGTGAATGTGCAATTATAGTTACCCAGGATTCTTATTTCTGCTTGGCATTAACAGATGGGTTTTTCTAAACTGAAAATTTTTGCACATGTACTCAGAAGCAAGTATTTTATAATTTCACATACTTCAGAATGAATCCAGAAAAAATCCTATACACGACCTTGTATGATGATTAAAATCAGTGAGACAAAATAGCAATTGGAGGCTTAAGTCAGTCCTGATATTTTCATGGCAAATCTAACTACTTAAGGATCTAGCTAATCACTCTCTTGCCTCATGTTGACTGATTTGGCACATTATTAAATCAACACTGAGATATGCCAAGACCATCTTGGCAACCTGTGGCATTATGGCAAGCAAACATGTAGCCCGCCTTTTGAGACCAGGCACATGACCAATTTATGTTATTGCAGAACAGCAACAAGCAATTGTCACCCCATGGAATCAGTCTGCCCACTGAAGGATATTATTTCTCCTTCCACCAACCAGCTCCCCTTTTCTCCTAAACTGTTTGTTTTATTATAAAATGTATAGATTGCCTTTCTATAAAATGCACTCAAGGGAGTGCACAATAACAAATTTCTTTTTACCTGTATATATCCTTAATATAAATAACGGCCAATGTATCTTTTGCTGAATTTTTAAAGAAAGGCCAAAAATAACACACACACACACACACACACTCTGATTAAGGTCAACAAAGCAATTGAGCAAAGTAGAAACATATTCTTCAGCAGGCCAAAATTAATCTCACCCCAGGCCATAGGCCCAGCAAAACAAAGTGGCCCAAGATGCCTAAAAATCGAGATTGCAGGGCCATGTGCAAATTCACCGCACACAAGTTCTTGAGATAAGCGTAGCCCGCAGTGGGAAGCTGCATGGGGCAGAGTAGGTAGGGACTTGCTCTCCTCCTTTTTAACGACCCCGCTTGCTCCCCACTCTCCAGAGGCGCCAAATTTGTTTTGTGCATATCTTTAATGCACATTCTTTGTCAGGCATTTTTAGCTCAGAATTGTGGGGCGGGGGGGAGAGATCCCTTTGTCATGCACTCTTCTGTTTCTTTTATCTTTCTTCACCATGTTTAGGGTTTCTTAATCTGGATGCCACCCCTACAAAGGCTCTTGTGTTCTTGTGCCTACCTGCCACTAGGGATGTGCATGAGCTGTTTGTGCACTCCCTTGTGCACCTTTAAGATGCAAGTAAGGAGCTCCTTACCTGCTCGCCCTGCCCTGCCCCTTCCCCCCCATCAATGCTCATTTTAGAAACAGCTGCGTGGGGCTGCAGCGCTGCTTCCTGTACCCCTGCACTGTGCCAGCATGCACATGGCCAGGGCGCACATGGTCAGCAACACAGTGTGTCTGTTTCTAAAATGAGTGCAGGCAGGGGAGAAGCAGCAGGTTGGGGGCAAGCAGGTAAGGAGCTCCTTACCTGAATCTTAAAGGTATCCCTCCTTGCCCATCAAGCCAGCTCGAACTTTTGGCATTCAAGCATATTCGGTGCTTGAAAAATGAAGTGCCAAACAGGCTCATGCACATCTCTGCCCGCCATACCTTGGAAGACTTGGATCAGAGTTCTAAGGAAAGTTCATATGGAAGGAGGCAGTTCCACAGATACCGTAATACCAGGCCACTTAGGGCTTTAAAGGTGAAAACCAGCACCCTGAAATGTGACAGGAAACAAACTGGTAACCAGTGAATTTGGTGAATGATGGCAATAAAAGATTCCTATATCCTGAGCCCAACCACCAACCTCTTGGCCATGTCCTAGACCAGGGGTAGGGAACCTTGGCACTCCAGCTGTTGTTGAACTACAACTCCCATCATCCCCAGCCACAATTATTGTGGCTGGGGATGATGGGAGTTGTAGTTCAACAACAGCTGGAGTGCCAAGGTTCCCCACCCCTGTCCTAGACTAACTGAAATTCCCGAAGTGTTTTCATGGGTACTGCCACATACAACACATTGCAGTAATCCAACCTTGTAATTAGAGCATGAATGACTGAGGCCAGGTCTGATTAATAGATTGCTGGTCTCATTTATAGTTTGTGGATCTATGGACAAGATGGGTTCTTCTTTGAAGCAGTTGGATGTTCAGAGGAGTTAGCCTAAATGATATATTTTGGAAATGTTGTAACAGATGTGGTTATCCAAATTTTAAAAATATGTACAATCATCCTTAACAGTAAGAATATAAGAATTTGCCTTAGACCAACTATTCCTCTTTCACAATAACAATACTTCGTACAAATATAACACTTTATGATGTTGAAACTGATCCACATACATATCTCTGTTTCTTACAACCATACTTTTTCTTGGTTTCTGAAGCCCAAATAAAGACATGGTGGATGGAGTGCTTGACACCAGCAAAGATGCCATATCTTCCTCACTGAAGGAAAGTTTTACATGAGCACAATTTGTGACATTGCACAACATCATTACTATTCACTTTGCACGTCTGTTAAAGCATCAGCCTTGGGTTCCAATTTCACAGCTTTGTGGAGTTTGAGTCAACTCTGGTCTGAAATTGGCAGGTTTTTTGATGGTCTAATTTCCGTGGGTTGTGAAAAGGAAATGTATCATTACAGTGTTGATAATCCAATACCCTCCTCAATGTCACATTTAATGTTGATTATAAAGAGACAATGAATTGCACTGTTTTTTATCTATTTCTAAAACAGTTGAAGTATGTCCTGCATTATAGTAGTTCTATAATCTTCATAGTGATATATCACAATATGTGCAACAGTATCTTGGAAGGTGAATATGGAATGCTAGGAAGTGCATTCCTTCCTAGCACTTTCCCCATAGAACTCTGTGAAAAACCTGCTGGGAAGGAGTACACTTCCCAGGGCTCTGTGTGTACCTTCCAAGATGGTGCTGGGGCTTTACAGGACTCTGTTACTCTTAAAGTCCCACCACCACCACCTGGAAAAAGCACAACACTGGGTGGAGCTGGGGAATGACTTTCACATTGCAGATCCTGCCCCCCCCCCCCCCCGCAAATGGCCTCCACTTGAAAAATCATGAAGATCACTGAACTATGGGAATTTCCCACTGTAAAACCAAAGCCACCACCCGCTCCCCACAAGATCTAGGACAAGGTTGCACAACTTCAGCCCTTCTGCAGATGTTGGACTACAATTCCCATCATCCTTGACTTAGGATGATGGGAGTTATCGGCCAAAAACATCTGGAGGGCCAAAGCTGTGCAGCCTTCATCTAGGACAGGGTTTCTTAACTTTGGGTTGCCAGATGTTGTTGGACTACAACTCCCATCATCCACAGCCATGTCCTTTGTGGATGGGGATGATGGGAGTTGTAGTCCAAAAACATCTGGGGACCCAAGGTTAATAAACCCCAGTCTAGGAGAAAGGAGAGAGCAATTAGTGAGCTGGAATTGAGGGATAAATTGAACTTTGTAAATAGGCTGTAAATAGGCTAAACCTAGCTGAGATTACCTCAGTGTTTTGGTTTTTAAAAAGTGTAGGTAAAGTAGCCCTGCCCATTGAAGCCAGTGAGATCTTCTCATCGCAGAAGTCAAGTGCAGTTCACTGTCAGCATTCTGACAAGGGGGGATGGGCAGCAGGTTAACCCCTGCTAACTTGGCAAAGAGGCACCTTTTAACGTGGTGATTCTCTTTATTTAGCAGGGGGAGAGTAACTGGCCCTATCCACCTCCAGTGACTGTTGCTGGTGTCTATCTTATGTTTCTTTTTAGATTGTGAGCCTTCTGGGGACAGGGATCCATCTTTCTTATTTATTTATTTATTTATTTATTCATTTATTCATTTATTCATTCTCTGTGTAAACCGCCCTGAGCCATTTTTTGAAGCGTGGTATAGAAATCGAATAAATAATAATAATACTGATGATGATGATGATGATGAAGATGATACTGCCAACTTAGAGAAGTGTGAGGTAATTCTGAAGAAGTGTGAGGGTCTGACAGATAAGAGAGGATGGGGAAGGGAAGGGAAGGATGCTGTAATCCTGGGCAGGTTTACTCCAAAGTAATTCCCCACACTGGCTCTAATTATCCACGTGGCTTTCCCATTATATCTCCCCTCCACCCCACTCCCTTAGAGTTCATATTCCACCACTAACAGATTAGGCATTGGGCCTGCAATAGACTTCACTAGATGGCTGCCCTTGCTAATGTCAGAGAACTGGCAAAACATGTCAGTGTTCTGGCTTCATTATCAAAACAGTCATGTTGATAATGGCAGACCTTTTTTTGCTAATCAACTTAACTTAAGGGGCACTTCCATGCCCCTTTAATTTTCATATACCAAACAGAAGGCAATGGCTGGGTTTTGTGGGGGAGTTTGGCATGCAGTGAGTTCATGGATCATCTGGGATTTGAATTGGGAGATTTACATCTCACATTCTTAGTAGCTGTGCTACACCCACTGTCAGTGTAGTGTTATTTATAGTGACAGTTGCAATTCTCCAGGGTTTAAGACAGAGGTCTTTTTTGGTCATGCTACTCAAAATCTGCTTAACTTGAACTTAAAATCTGTTTAAAATTATGGCAGTATACATGCAAGCATGTATTCTACTGAGTTACAGCCTTTCCTTGCTGGAAATGAAAGACAGAAACAAGTGTTCTATGAGAGATTCATTGAGAAGGATACAGTTATACTATACAACAAGCAAATCACTTCTGTCTGCACACGTGGCATCCATTGTATTGTTACCAGACAAGCTGTGTTTCGAGGTAGCACAGAAAAGCATCCCTCTGTGTGCATGGGATAGTGAGATCACAGTATCCATTTTGGAAGCTTCAGTTCATGGGACCATGAACTTTTTACTTGCCCATATTTGGCAAGACTCACAGCTGGTCGCTCAGCATGAGCAAAGCATGGGGCAATGCACCCTAAAGTCAGAATAGCAAATTCTGGATATAATGATCCCACTTCTCTCTTTCAAAAACGAAGGCATTGAGCCAAGTGAGCAGACCTTAATTCAAAAGGTAAAGCAAAAAAGGAAGGTATCCTCCTCTTCATGGAAAGATCAGCCAAGTACCCCTTGAGAATTGGAAAGATAAGCAGTGCATTTCCTAACCCAGCTTTGAATTAACAATTTAACTGGCAAGGACTCAGGGAGATGAATGCATCAAAATTGGATGAATGAATCTAATCTATCTACCTAAAGGCATCTTGTTTTTGGATGGGCAGCCCAACAATTCTTTATTTACATACTTTTTCTTGCCTTTGTTGGGCAAGATCCACTCAACCAGATTATGTTCACGTAGCAATACATTATTTTGTCTTTCATGGAGTCTGCCACCATCAGGGTGTGTAGAATGGCTTGTAAGTTACCTCAGGGCATGTTTCAAGGTATGCGTACCTCTACTGTAATGTGTTTAGATCTCTATCCCATGGACTCTCATACCGGCTTAGTGCTTTGCTTCTTGCTGTGTTTTTCTCGCCTTTTGGCCCATTTCCCACAAGAAGACCTGCAAGTGCAACGTATGCACCACCAGACCAAGGAAAGGTAACCTAACCTCTTGCCTCTCTGAGTCTCCTTGCCCACTTTTACCTTCCTCCCCACTTTCAAGCATTTTTCACAGCAAGCCTTAAGCCAGGCTCTGCTCTAAGCACCTTAGCCAACCCGATCAATCTTTAATTAGGACTTTAAGTTAAATTACTGCCAGCTATATTCTTGCTGAGAATATCAAGTAAGATTTATTGCCTTTCCTAACTCTTGGTATGCAGCAAAGTGGCCAAATTTGCAGATGACACTAAACTATTATTAAGTACAACAAAACTATTTAGGGTAGTGAAAACCAAAACAGATTGTGAGGAGCTGCAAAAAGATCTCTCCAAACTGGAGGAGTGGCGGCAACATGGCAAATGTGGTTCAGTGTAAGCAATTGTAAAGTGATGCATATTGGGGCAAAGAAATCCCAACTTCACATATACACTGGTGGGATCTGAGCTGCCTTCCCCGCTAGCATAGAACCTCCAGTGACTGTTGCTGATGTCTATCTTATGTTTGTTTTTAGATGGTAAGCCCTTTGGGGACAGGGATGTGAACTGTCCTGAGCCATTTTTGGAAGGCCGGTATATAAATAAAACAAACAAACAAATAATAAATTACTTCTCTGTGTAAACCACTTTGGAAACTTTTGTTGAAAAGCGGTATATAAATATTTGGTGGTGGTGGCTGACCTGGAGAGAGACCTTGGGGTCTTGGTGGACAGCTCATTGAAAGTGTCAACTCAGTGTGCAGCAGCTGTGAAAAAAGCTAATGCCATG
The DNA here is from genome assembly GCF_027244095.1 of Hemicordylus capensis. Lineage (NCBI taxonomy): Eukaryota > Metazoa > Chordata > Lepidosauria > Squamata > Cordylidae > Hemicordylus > Hemicordylus capensis. The sequence continues at coordinate 109,719,077 of NC_069657.1, read as the reverse complement.
CTACGAGTCATTAAGAAGGGGATTGAAAATAAAAATACTAATTTATAATGCCCTTATACAAATCTATGGTGCAGCCATATCTGGAGTACTGAGTATGGTTTTGGTCACTGTTTCTTAAGGATATTGTAGAACTAGAAAATGTGCAGAAGAGAGCAACCAAGATGATCAGGGGCCTGGAGCACCTTCCTTATGAGACAAGGCTACAGCATCTGGGGCTCTTTACCTTGGAAAAAAGGCGACTAAGGGGAGGCATTTCTGTCTCCTAATCATTTCCAAAACACAAAACTTTCTCAAATTGATACTGCAGAAAATAAGGGAAAACATCCCTTCAGAAAAACTTCTGAGGTGTGAATTCTCATTCAATGATAGCAAATGAGATTTTTTTCAATTAAAGAACTCTCATGACCCCACTTTCACTTTTTCACACTCTCATTTACTATGAATATCAATCTAGCACACTGCACCTTATGAAGAAAAACCTCAGAAATTCACCAAAATCCAGCCCTCTGCCCAATCACTCTGAAATTGGGGATGGGTGGTAGCCTCCACCCATTAGACACTATTTACCAGCCCACCCCACTCTTTTGGGGCAGATCCACTTTCTGCCCCCAATCTGCCCCAAAGACACCAAAACTTCAAAAATTCCCAAAAATCAGCCCTCTGCCCAATCCCCCTGAAATTGTGGTGGTAGCCTCCACCCATTAGGCACTACCACCCCACCCCACCCTTTTGGGGAAGATACACTTTCTGCCCCCAAACTGCCCCAAAGACACAAAAACTTCAAAAATTCCCAAAAAATCAGCCCTTTGTCCAATCCCCCTTAAATTGGGGTGGTAGCCTCCACCCATTAGGCACTACCACGCCACCCCACTCTTTTTGCCCAGATCCCATGCTATGCCCCCGAACTGCCCCAAAGTCACTAAAACTTCAAAAATTCCCCCAAAATCAGCCCTTTGCCCAATCCCCCTGAAATTGGGGTGGTAGCTTCCACCCATTGGGCACTACCACCCCACCCCAAAATTTTGCTCCTGGGCCCTTTCCCCCTGAATCGATTTGGATTTGGATTCGGATTAAATCCGAATCCGAACCAAATCAGGGGTGATTCGGGTGGCCCATATTCGGGCACAAAACAGAACAGGGGTGATTCGGTTCAGGTCCCGAACCGAATCACCGAAAATCCGAATTGCACACCCCTAGTAACAATGTCTTGGTTGCTCTCTTGCTCTGTTCTTCCCTTCTGTTTGTCATAACCACTGCTCTCTGCTGTACTTTTTGCTTGAGCTTCATATTAGTTGACTAATTCCTTTACTGTGCAAGGGTAAATGTAGAATGTAGAACACAAACATGTAGAATGTTTATGTTTTTCAAATTCTAACAAACTATAGGTTCTCTAATACCACAGCAATAATGTGCTAAAATGATGTCAGAATATAATATGAACTGTGGCTGAAATCCTGACTAAAGAAGCACCAGTGCAGAGGGAAGATCAGAATAACAGCACTTCTTCCAGTTTAACTACACCAGTGTGCAGCTGTCAGGGACATATTTTTGGATCCCTGAGGGCTTCCTGGGAAAGGGGAGGCCATTAAAAACCATTCCTTCTTTGGTGCACCAGAGCAGTTTGAATGGAAGGGCTGTTATTTTGATCTTCTCATTCATCCATGCTTTCAAAGTCAGGATGTGTCAGCCAGTGAATGGTTTGCTTATGGAGATAACTCACACACCTGTTCATATTAATTTCAGTTTTTATTAATTTCTTTCACTAATTATAACTCACTATTGAAATCTCAGTTTAGCAGTCAGACTATTAAAAATAATTAGTTTTTGACATGTTGAAAACTTACTTTGTTTTTTACAATTAAAAGGCTATTAATTCCCCACCCCCACTTTGCTAATCCCAATTTCCCCCCTCTGTTATCCCCCAAATATGATTCTACTTTTTCTTTTAAAATGACTAAATATGTTCTAAAATAAAGCTTGTCAGACATTGATGTCAGTGACTCTAAGCTATGTTTAAGTGATCTACTGGCATCTAGTAATTATCCAGAACTATTAAATGCAAGGCAATATTCTCTGACGTGTAAATTTAAATTCTTAGTAGAATTTCCCAATTTTAAACATTTCTTAAGACAATGTTAAATTGACTTTTGAGTTTTAGAAGTTTCTCTATAATTAGGATGCCTGAAATGTAAACTTTATGACACATACAGTTTAAAGATGAAGTACATCTTTCAGGTACAACATAAAATGTAAAAGTACAACAGTAGAGGTATAACAGTAGAATGTCACAGAGCCATCTTCTAGTACTTATGTAAAAGACACATTTTAAACTTTATTGTACCCTCTGCTTGGCCTTATGGATCTTTTTTACCTTTACTAACCTTAACAGGAAATGAGAAATGTATTCTCTTTTCACAGAAACATCTCAGTTGTATTCGGGGATGGGGTGTGACTTAAACCCACTATAGAGTCCACTATATGACTAATTCATATAATGGAAAGGTTTCCTTTCTTCCAAAGTTTCCTCCCCTCCCCCTCTTCTAACCCATTTTGAACTCAGAGATATGTCCTGTGTTTTGGTGTTGGACACAAAGCATGTGAATTTTGATATCTTTTCATCACTTGTACACTAAGTATTCTATTTTTTAAATGATATCCTGCCTGTTTTTTCACAATCCATTAATTCCTGGATCAACATCAGAAGGTATGTCAGAGCAGAGTAAAATTCCTGTAAGACACAGATGTCAGGATCAAAAGTCTGAAGCATTCTCAGAACAGCGGGGAAGCATGCTTGTTAGATCCTAATCGTAACAATTAGTATCTGTCATGTGACAGTCTCTATATTCTCTCTGTTTTTCTGCTACGTTCCAGGCATGCTTGTAAGAAAATGCTTAAGTTTGATGGAAAATTTTAGGTGTTGTTGGTCTCTGCAACATTGGTTTTCCCATTACTAGTTTTCCAGAGTATTTAATTATCATAAATAGTATAATATTGTCTGCTACTTTTCTTTACTTATTTCTTTTTTAGATTTAGAACAAATGTTTCATACTGTTACCAAATGGTTCAATACATAGCACAATAAAATATATCTGCACTTAAGTTGGATTTGATCATGCAAAATCTAGTATACTTATGGTGTACACTTGAAGTCATGAACATTTGTTATTGTTTTATGTGGTGTTCCATAACAAAGTGCTCTCTGTGTGGCTTACAAACAGTAGGTGTGTTTAACACAGTGTACTTGTAAGCAAAGGTAAAAGAGAGGTAAGCAACTTTCAAAACTTGAGTTCAGAAAAATAATCCAGAGGGGAAAAATGGAAGGATGAAGATAGTATTACTGAAGAAGCACAATGAATTGTTTGGGGCAGACTATAGCACCACTAAAGTTAAATGAAATGAGAAGTCTACACACTTTATTGTACTGTAGCAAACTGCCTGTATTAGAGTCTGTGGCAATTTCATAAACTTTACACACGCATTGGGCCTGTGTGTAAAGGGTTGCCATAAGGCCCCATTTTCAGGGGTATGTCCATATTCCGGACACACCACCTTGTTCTTGTTTGACCATAAGTTGGCCTGGATTCCCAATGTTCCTTTTTTTTACAAAACATGTCAATAACTCCTGTAGAACCAGAGATATAAGACAAAATGTGCTGGAAGGATTCTGTCCAATTATTTAGTGTGATGTGAACCAGCTCTTCCTATGTACCCAATAAGGGAAGTCACATCTAAGTTTGTCAAGTAAAGGAAGCAGTGATATCCACAGAGATAGAAAAATACTAGAGTCATAATAAAGGTTTGCTTTTTTTCACAATCTCTTTGCATTGTGGTGTAACATTTTGGCGAGCCAGGCAGGAGGATGAATTTAGCAGATTTCAACCCCAAGAGACAAATTTATCGGGTTCTGGAGGACAAAATACTACAAGAGGGGATTCTTGAAGACCGTAATACAGTAAGAAGGGCCTTATTAAGAATTGCACAGGCAAGAGGCATTGTGGCTGGTAATCAGTCAACCATTTATTGTTACAGTCACAGACCAGCAAAATTGCGGCTGGTAATGATTTAGAAAACCTGCTTATGGAGGTGGAAGGACTTTTGTATCAACTGCAGGAGGAGCAGATAAAAGAAATGTGTGACTCCTTGAGCATTTCTGGGCCAAATCATTTTAAAATTGCAACCAAGAGCCATTTTGCTTCATTCAAATGTAATAATAATAATAATAATAATAATAATAATAATAATAATAATAAATAAACTTTGTTAGCCACCCCATAATAAATTGTTCTCTGGGCGACTTACAACACAACTTTAAAACATGAAATAAAAACACACAACATATTAAATCATTACAGACCAAAAAAGAGGGAGAAAGGAATTACAAAATACAATACAAAACAATTTAAAATACATTTGTTAAAATCAGTTAAAATCAGATCAAAATTTAAACAGTCTGAGTGAACAAAAAGGTCTTTACCTGGCGTCTAAAAGAACAAAGTGATGACGCCAGGCAAACCTCACTGGACAGGCTATTCCATAAATGGGGTGCAACCACCACAAAGGCCCTTTCCCTAGTAGCCACCTTCCTCACCTCATTTGGCAGGGGCACTTGGAGGAGGGACTCCAGAGTAGATCCTAAGGTCTGGGCTGGGACATACGGGGTAAGGTGCTCTTTCAAGTAACCTGGTCCCAAGCCATTTAGGGCTTTAAAGGTTAACACTGACACTTTGAATTTGGCCCAGAAACAGACTGGGTGCAACATTTGAATAATGCTGAACAAAGAGAATTAGAAGATGAGGGCCTATTCACATTACTGAAAATGAAAGATAAGATGTAGGAGTTCAGAACTGTAATTAAAGAGAAGGGTCTACAGAAGCGATATCTTGAGAAAGTAAAACTATTAGAAGACCAGCTCCAGTAAAAAAAATGGAGGAGATAGGAAACTTTTGGAGGAGAGAACATCAGCTATGGGAGTGGAACCAAACCAGAGGGAAGGTTTTAAGATAACTGGAGAGATAGGTAGGTCCATGGTGTCTACACAGTGGGCAAAGGGTAATCTTCTAGGAATTCACCCGAGAAAGCTTGGATAACTTCTAGAAATAGACAGTGAACTGGACCTGAAAGTAGCAAATAGGGTTCCAGTACTCTATGAGGGATGGATCGAGGCCCAGTTTCAGTAATCCTTAGATGATGACATCTTGACTATTCATATGCTTGTCAGTTCACATGAAATGGAGAACATGATCATTAGCTACAATGTTACTGAGGAGGCTGTAAAACATCAGTTCAAACAGGAAAGCACCTACATCCAGTTTCTTCAGCAGAATGAAGCATGCATTCCCACATGTTGACACTGGAAAAATTGAGACTTTTAAACCTCATTAGAGGCAACAATTCTGATCAGTTATGTGGCCTTAAGGTAGGGGGAAAGGGACATATTGATTCATAAAGGGATATATGGATTCATATATGAGAAATGTTGGGCCCATGTACAGCCTCACTAGGAAAGCCTGTGAAATAAATAAATAAATAAATAAATAAATAAATATATTTAAATCAAAACTGAATTACATTTTGGCCTGAGGAACTGTACCTTGTAGAAACACTGGTCCAAATACCAAGAGGAAGACCCTCTCAAGTAAACATCCCAGTTAGTAACCCCACAAAACATGATATTCTCTTAGGATGAACCCAACTGGGAAGCTACCACCAGATCAAATCTTAAACCCCAGTGGATATTCAGGGACTGAAAATATTTCAAGTAACTTCAGACTCAAGAGTCAATAGCAACAGTCTTAAGCATTCTGAATCCCATCGGATGAAGGGAGAAGAAGAAAATATAATGTTTGAACCAGCTGTGGATCTAAGTCTAAGCCTACAGAAGGAAATGGCCCTCTAAGTCTAAGCCTACAGAGGGAAATGGCACAAAAGATGTTGAAAGAATAATAAGTAGCATTTTCCAGAGATGAGGGAGACCTGGGACAAATTCCCACACTGCAGGTGCTTATTAATCTGCATGACCAACAACCAGTTCAGAAGCCATACATCTTTATATAATGAGTGTGGGATTAAGATGTATGTCTTCTGAACTGGTTGTTGGTCATGAAGATTAATAAGTAAAGGAATAACTGCAAGACTTCAGCAAAGGATACATTACAAAATCAAAATCTTCATACTCATCTCCAATAGTCTGTGTTTAGAAGAAAGATGGGAGCCTCTGTCTCTGTGTGGATTATCTTGATCCGAAAAGGAAGACAATATCAGATAGGCAGCACATCCCCCCAATTCAGGATGTGCTTAATGGATAAGGGGGCAAAACTTGGTTCTCTGTTTTGTACTAAGGACAGGCCTATCACTAAGGATACATCACTGAACAAAGTCAACACCTGACTGCTTTCATCACTCCCTGGGGGCTATATAAATGGATCTGGATCCCATTTGGATTGACTAATGCTCCTACAACTTTCCAGAGATGTATGGTGGGATGCCTAGTATGACTCAGGGATGACATTTGCATACCATATTTAGACCATGTCCTAGTTTACAGTGGCACATTTGAGGAATGTGTGGAGAATGTGAGAAGGATGTTACAGCGGCTACAGAAATATGGCATCAAACTCAAAGCTTCTAAGTGCAATCTCTTTAAAAGAATTGTGCTATTTGGGGATGGTGGTGTCTGCTTAAGGTTACAGAGTGGATCCTGCTGACACTTGGGCAGTTCTCACCCTGGCAGAACAAGCTCCAAAGACCATTGGGGAATTTCAGAAAATACTATGGTTTCTTATTATTTGAAGTATATCTAAGATTTTTCTCAAATAGCTAAACCTTTGTATGCCTTGTTAAATTCTCCTTTAGAATCTGGCAGGAATGATTTTCACTGAGTGACTAAAAAGGCACCAAGATGGCAAGAACCCAAGGAATTTTTTGGGGGGAGGGGCTATACCTCCAAACAACCAATCTCTTGGACTGAACATCATGGATGGGTATTGAATGAGCTGATTGACCACCTAGTGAAACCCCCGTAATGGCATTTCCAGATATGCTATTGCCCTTTATTTTACATGTACAACTACTACAGCAAAGGATTTGGTGCAGTTTGCTATCTACGGCAGGAAGGCCGACTCTGTGTTATTGGGTATGCGTCAAGGACATTGGCAGCAGCAGAAAAATATTATCATATCCACTCAGGGAAACTAGAGTTTCTGTCCCTGAAATGCGCAGTCACAGACAAGACTATCCATATTATGCCCCCTCTTTTACAGTGTACAATGATAATAACTCATTAACATATATTTTTACTTCTGCAAGACTCAGTGCCACAATTCATCGCTAGGTGGGAGAACTGGCTGATTTTAATTTCATCATAAAGTGTCACCCAGGAAAATCAAATGGGGATTCTGATTCATTATCTAGGATGCCTATTGATATGGACAGTTACATGACAGTGAGGCGATTCTCACGATGGAGAGAAACCAGGCTAAGGGAGGCCAACCCGGTCCTCCCCCCCCCCCCGTGACGGAGCCAGTAGTCGTGTGGGCAACCGATCCAGCTGGCCAGGGCTAGTCTGGGGATCACCTGCGAGGAGATGGATTGTGTGTAGAGCCTCAGTGTGTACTAAAGGAACAACTACTGATATTGTGGAAGCCATTTTACAAGCTGCAGATAGGCAGGAAGAGGGCATTGTATCTTCAGTGATGGCTGTGACCTGCAATCCAGTGGTTGTGGATAAGTTTGAGGAATCCATGGACAGTATGCTGCATCCCATTTCCCAGGAAGAATTCTGAGCAGCCCAGAGCCTGACATTTCTTGTATCCTATAGCATAAGACTTTGGGAGAAAAGCCAACTCTGCCCATATGAAGGGAAGTCTTGTTTTACTGGGGGGAAACAAGAAAAATTGCTGGGAGTGGCACCAATTGTATGTGAATTCTGAGGGCTTGTTATAGAAGAACTGCAAGTGAAGGAATCAACTTGTGTAGCAACAATAATACAAGACCTTAGTATACCATGAACTCCATGAGAAAATGGGACATCTTGGTGGTAAATGGGTTTTTGCCTTCGTTAGGGAACAATTATATTGGCATCACATGAAAAGAGACATTGAACACTATTGTAGCAACCGGCCCCTCCCTTACCCTAAAGAGTGAACCAGAAGGGAACCCTGTTCTGTCTGTCAGGCAGTGACCTCTAGGGATCAGCCAGTGACCGGGATTTAGGAGGCCTGACGGCAGGAAGCGAAGGGGTCCTTTGTTCTCGGGCTGTTGGAACCAGGCAGGGGAAGCAAGAGGTTGGCTGGCCAAGCCATGGCAGCAACCAGGAACTCTGCCAGGGCCTGAAGTCTCTACCATGGTTTTTGTGAGTTCAGGGAAGAAGCCAGGGCTTGCCTGTGGAAAAGAGTTTAGTCAGGGGACCATGTGTTAGATAGCTGGTGTCAGATTTATTTATTTTAGTGCTTTGCAGATCCTTACAACTAGTCTATTGTGTTTTATTTCATAACGTAACCTTATCAGAAACCCTAGACTGAGCCCTTTTATCCACTCAGGGCTCTGTAGAAGTCTCTGTACCCTATAAAGGTGCTTTTAAAGGTTCCTGGCAAGTGGGGGTGCTTTTTGGATTATCTTTGCAATTGGGTAACCAAGATTTTAAAGTGTACCACTCCAGCTATCAACTGGAGTGCTCTTTTTCGAAGTAATCTTGTAAGGTACTGAGTGTTTGCTGTTACCTGTAACTGAAGCTGCTAGATCCTCAGATTGGAGCAGTCTATAGTCTTTTTTTTTTTTTAAAGTTTTCTCTGTTTATTCTTTTTAATTACACCTGCCTCTGAGTGGATTTTTAACTCAGGAAAAGGGTTTTTTACTGTGGTGCAAAAATGCCTCAAGGTTAATTGTCCAGCAACTTACCAAGTTTTCTCACCATATGTAGGCTGCACACGGGAGGTTTTTATATTTTTTCCATTTGGTAAAAGAAAGGGAGTCTCCCTGGACACTTGCCCAAATCCAGGGAGGAATTAAACTCTGTAATTAGGGCATGGTGGCAGCGATTACCAAGAAACGGTTAAGTTTTAAAGGTTAAGTTTTAAAGCCTTTGTTCAGCAGTCATGGAGGGAATGATTCAGCATTTTCCTTTTCCCCATGTGGACTTGCTCTGAGACAAAGGCTAGGCTTAAATCCTCCATTTGCTCTAGTCACTATTCATTACAACTATATGATCAACATTTGCAGTTGTCTCAAGCAAAATAAACCTCATTGCTCTCATAAAGCCAAACTAATGAATATTGTTATTTCAGAAACTTTTGAGTTAGGGTCTATTGATTTCTTGCATTTAGACAGAGGTAAAGGAGGCTATGAATATATCTTCATTCTGATGGATCATTTTACAAGATTTGTGCAGGCACATCATATTAGCAATAAGTCTGGGAGCACAGCAGCGGACAAAATCTTCAATGACTTTATTCTGAGATTTGGTTTTCCCAAATGACTACATCATGATCAAGGTGCAGAGTTTGAAAACCATCTTTTCAAAAGATTTCACCATTATTGCAACATCAGTTCTTCCTGTACTACTCCATATCATCCTCAAGGTAATGGTAAAGTAGAGAGAATGAATCGTACAGTGCTGGCTATGTTGTGCACTTTGAGAAACAAAAGGCCAATTGGAAAGACTCCCTTAACAAGGTGGTCCATGCTTGAAGCCACACAGTATGAAGCCACTGGATTATCTGTCTTTTATTTTTTGTTTGGGAGATCACCACGCTTTCCAATATGCATTGCATTGGGGCTTTCGCACTGCATCCTCATCAAAAGACCACATTACTTATATAGACACATGAAAACAACAGATGAAGGAAGCATACGGATTTGTTTGTTTGTTTATTACTGAAGTGACCTTCAGTATGCACCCTGGGTTGCATCTACAATTATGCTGGTGCAAACACAGGGAATATTCTCCACCCCTTTCTTCCCACCAGCACTCTCCCTGAGCCTCCTGAAAAGTTGCTTCTGACCTCTGGTTACCAGTTTACTCGCTGATTCCTCTCTGTTCAACTCAACCTCTGGCATGTTCCTGACCTTTGGCTACTGAAGGCAGGCAGGAGGGCACATTCATCCCTTGGAGAACAAATCCCCTTTGGGAATTGGGCTACATCTCAGTGGTTCAGCACCTGCTTTGCATGCAGAAGGTCCCAGGATCAATCCCTGGCAGCTCCAGATAGGGCTGAGAAACATCCCTGTCTGAAACTCTGGAGAGCCACTGCCAGTCAATGTAGACAATAATGAGATAGCTGGTCTGGTTTGGTATAAGACAGCTTCAAATGTTATACAGGTAGACCTCATTATCCGCAGGGGTTCCGTGCCCGCAGATTATCATGGGTAACAAAACCACAGATAATGAGTCATTGAGTCTATGGGGATGCAGGGGTTATTTTCCCAGACTAACCCACCCTCAATTGACCCCAAATCACAAAAAGGGGCCAAATAAAGTGACCTACCATGCTCTGCGGGTCTCCTGGTGTCTAGCAATGCCCTACAAATGTCTCCCCCAGTCCTAAATGGTCCAAAAAAATCACAGATCCACCTCCAGAAATGAGCCACAAAATGGCTTCCATGGACAAAATGGTGGTCCAAAATGGTGGTCTAGGAACTGCAGATATGTGGGTTTTGACCCTTTCATATTCCTGGATAAGGAGGTCAGGTGTCTATTTGACACCCATGGATACGTCAAACCACGAATAGCAGTTCCACATATAATGAGGTTTGCCTGTATTTCAAAGACAGACACTTTCAGGTTTCCTTCTTTGAGGGTCAAACTACACATTTTGTGAATCCTGCCCATAAGAGACAGGCCTAAAGCAAGATACTGCCAATTTAAGCCCACCTCTTAAGCATGGGCTTCACAAAATGAGTACTTTTTTGTCACAATAAAGCAACTGTGAGTGAGGGGGGTAATTTACAGGAAATAACCACTGTAGGGGGACAACATTCAGCAAGGAAATGGTGCAGGGTTAAAAGTTTAATTCCTCCTCCCTATGCATTGTCGCCTTGATCCACATCAAAACCCTGCATCACTGCTTTTAGTGACAGAAGAGACACTTCCAGTTTATGCTCAATAATGAGCTTAACACAATGGACTGGGTCTCACGGTCAGTGAGACCCGGTTCCTAGCCGTGAGCAGGAAGAGTGGGCTAAGCCCACTCTCCCCGCTCATGAGCGGGCAGGGAGTCCAGGGCGGCCGGATCGGCCGCCCACACGATGTCTGGCTCCGAGACGGAGCCGGCGGGAGCTCGGGGGCTGCGCAGCCCCCAGAAGCCCCAGTATGCCCTGCGCAAGTGCGCAGGGCATACTGGGGAGATCCCTGAGCCAGGAGGCTGCTTTTAAGCCTCCCAGCTGGGGGTCTACTCGCGAGTAGCCGCGGCTACTCACGAGCAGATAGTCCGTGTTTGTGGAGTGCTCGCTCCGCAAACCTGGGCAAAGGAGCGGGCTACAGGAGCAGGTTAGCCGCTCCAGAACCACCGGGCTCTGCTGCAAGCCCGGTGGTTCTGACGATCACAAAAATCGCGCTAGGATTTTCCTAGCCCGATTTTTGTGATCATAAGAATAGCCCCAATATGTAGTTTGACCCTGAGAGTTATTCTCTGCTCCAGGTTCAGAAGAAAGATTAATTAATAATAAGTAATCAATAAAGGCAGGATGACGTGGTGACTCTCACGCCTTATGGTTTCTTCGTTGTGGTCTCCAGGATCCGCCTGTCTATATCCACCATCCTGCAGACCTGGCTAAAAACTTAGTCTTCTGTTAGGGTCTCAGTAGAATAGCTGAAGATATAGAGCTACATGGCTGTTCACCTGGGAACCTGTTGGATTGCTATTATATCCTCTAGAAGAAAGTAAATGCTTCTAAAGTATCAGCGCAATGATCCCCCACCTCCCACTACAGTAAAGCGTTGAAGGAGAATGGGGAGAGAACAAGAGAACATACTTAGGAAGGCTGGAGTTTAATCCCACCCCCCCACCCCGACCCAGGCTTTCCAAAACCGCAGGTCTTTTAGGCACTGCAAGGGTTTCACAGCTATGAATGGCATGTGAAATAATCTGGAGCAAACAGGTGGTTATAGTCAGCTCCTGTTTAGCAGCTCTTAGTGCTGGAATAAGTATTTAAAATGCCCAATGGGCATTGCCCATCAACTGAGCAGTTTGGGAAACTGACTGGCTGTTTTGGGCCATGGAGATCCAGGACATCACTTTTTATTAGCCTACTTTCCAGTATGCTTATGAGATCACCCGGCATTCTGTGTGTGTGTCCATGTGTCCCCTCGCTATCAACTTCGCAATGCCTGGACCAATATGAACCAAACTGGGTGCAGTTGTAGGGACACATAGGGACACCACAACAGCATAGTTTGTGATGATGTAATACACCCCAATCCAAGATGGTGGACATGCAAACTTTTGAGGCGCAAGTGGGCTAACTTGTGAACTGCTTAACTGATTTGAACCAAATTTGCTACAACTGTTGGGACACATAGAGACACCTCAATGGCATAGTTTGTGATGATGTCATCTACCCCAATCCAGGATGGCGGACATGTAAACTTTTGACATGCAAGTGGACTAACTTGTGAACCACTTAACCAATTTGAACCAAATTTGCTACAGCTGTAGGGACACATAGGGATGCCCAGATGTCGTGGTGTGTGATGATGTCATCCACTCCAATTCAAGATGGAAGATGCATGAAATTTGGAGGAACAAGTGGGCTAATTTGTCGACTAACCAATTTAAACCAAATTAGGTACAGTTGCATTGAGTGACTCACAGGGACACCTCAATGGTGTAGTTTGTGATGATGTCATCCACCCCAATCTAAGATGGCGGACATGTAAACATTTGAGGCGCAAGTGGGCTAACTTGTGAACCACCTAACCAATTTGAACCAAATTTGCTACAGCTGTAGGGACACATAGCGATGTCCCAATGGTGTAGTTTGTGATGATGTCATCTACCTTGATCCAAGATGGTGGATGTGTGAACCTTTGAGGCACAAGTGCTCTAACCTGAGGACTGTCTAACCCATTTGAACCAGATTTGATACAGTTGTAGTGAGTGACACACAGGGACACCTCAATGGTGTAGTGTTTGATGATGCCATCCACCCTGATCCAAGATGGTGGATGCATGAACATTTAAGGGCATGAGATCTAACTTGTGAATGTTGATTTGAACCAAATTTGGTCCAGTTGTAGAGACAGTGAAAGGATAGTAAGCTGAATAGTTCTTACTAGAATAACTTATCTTTCTACCATGTTGCTGCCTACCTCTCAAGTGGAAGGAGAAAAGCTGTGGAGCCAATCCAAACAATCTAAGTGAGACAGTGATCTCTGACTCTGGTCCTCTTTATTGCTCTTTTTTGAAGTGTGATATCTATCTATCTATCTATCTATCTATCTATCTATCTATCTATCTATCTATCTCCTTATCTGTTCCCAGTGTTTGCATTTACTGATATTTACATCTTCTGCTGTCAAGATTCCAACTATTTCCTTTTGGGTATATGGAGTTGAGTGGCAATGATTCACTGCTCTAGACAACTCAGTGGTGGCTGGTGCCTGTGAGCTTCCAGAAAGGCCTCTACCAACATAGCAACATTTTATCACTTGCCAGGCTTTAATGGGATGGTATAACTATTGCAGGAAATACCTGAATTCTGCCTAGATTGTTGCAGATTTCCTAGTAAACCTGGATGCCAGGTATAACTCCAAGACTTTGTAAAGGTATGCTTCAACTTGGGCTTGTGTCCTGGGTTGTATCCTGAGAAAGACTTTCTTCATGTACAAATGTTCAATATTTCAGTAAATAATCTCACTTATCTCCCTGTAGTCCTCAGGTTTGCTATGTGGTCTCAACACTTGTAGTATAAGGCTCTTTTATTTCTTTGCAATATATATGATTGCTGCTGTCAAAATGTATGGCACAAAAACCCTCTCCCAATCATATATTCTGAATAACTGAAAGTATTGTGTGCCATTTTAAAAACTTGACATATTCCTCCAAATAAATGCTGGAGGAAGCTCAATGGTAAAACACAGACACTGCATGCAGAAGGTCCCAGGTTTGATCCCTGGTATGACCAGGAAGGGCTGAAAAAGAACTCATTCTGAAACCCTAAGAGCTGTTGCCAGTCAATGCAGACACTAATGACCTAGATGGACCAATGGACTAACTCTGTAGGCAGCTTCATATTAGATATGGAAGTCACCTCTGTCATTATTGCATTTCCACCATTTATTTTGAGTTTTTCTATGACAAGCTCATTTTATAGAATTTGGGGGGCAAGTTCTGCATCATTCTGGAGGTCTAAACCTCACCACTGTTTAATGAAAATATGTCTTTCTTCATCTCTCATACTATGCTGAACAGCAGCATTTAATTTCAACAGTGAGGCTATTCACACGATGGGGCGAAATCAGGCTAGTGGAGACTAGCCTGATTTCACCCCATCGTGTGAACCACCGGGCTCGGCTGTGAGCCCGGTGGTTCCTAGACGGGTAACTCACCTAACTACCCCGCCCTAAAACCAGGTTTGTGGAGCGAGTGCTCCGCAAACCTGGTTTTAAAGATTGTGTGTAGCCGTGCTGTGGCGCCGCGCTATGGTTACTCATGAGTAGACCCCCCAGAGGGGAGCCAAAAAGCCACCTCCTAGCTCCGGAGATCTCCCAAGTATGCCCTGCGTGCTTGTGCAGGGCATACTGGAGCTTCCGGTGGCCACGTGGCCCCCGAGCTCCCCAGCCCCCGCCGGCTCCGTCACGGTGGGCAGCCACTCCAGCCGTCCAGGGTTCCCTCCCTGCTCATGTGCGGGGAGAGAGGGCTTAGCCCGCTCTCCCCGCGCACCCTCCAAAACCGGGTCTCACTGATTGTGAGACCCGGCTCAGGGTGTGTTGTAGGGAAGTGTCTTGTAACCTACATTTTCTTGCTCTAATTTAGAACCAATGGGTTGTAACCAGACCCTGTGCAAATGGGGGGGAAGCTCACACAAGAAAACTTTGTCACCTGCTTCATCTCACAGCAGCCCCTGATAGCTGCATTTGAGGGTTGAGGGATTCTCGGAAAGGAATTGCCAACATTTGGCACTTTCTGTGAGTAGGACCCAGGGGCCACTTTTGATAGACTTACAATTTGGAAATGCAACATAGCCACCCCCTCTCTGTTCTTTTTTCTAAGTTAAATACAGACAGTTACATCACCCTTTCTTCACAAGATTTTTATTTTGTATAAGGGCATTATAATATTAGCAGTTTTATTTTCAATCCCCTTCCTAATGATCCTTAGCATGGAATCTGTCCTTTTTCACAGCGGCTGCACATTGAGCCGACACTTTCAACGAGCTGTCCACCACAACCCCAAGATCCCTCTCGTGGTCAGTCACTGACAGCTCAGATCCCATCAGCGTATATGTGAAGTTGGGGTTTTTCATTCCAATATGCTTCACTTTAGACTTGCTAGCATTGAACTGCATTTGCTGTTTTGTCACCCACTCACCCAGTTTGGAGAGATCCTTTTGGAGCTCCTCACAATCTGATTTGGATTTCACTACCCTAAATAGTTTAGTATCATCTGCAAATTAGGCCACCTTGCTGCTTACCCCAACTTCTAGACAGAGGTATACCTAGGCAATATTGGAATGTGCACCTAAAGGCCTTTGGAAACCCCCCCTCTGCAAGTTAAGCATCATTTTTTAAACACATAGGTTCTTGAGGGCACAAACAACACCACCCAGGACAGACTAAAGAAGATTTGGGGGCTCCAGGTTGTGTGGAGGCCCTGGACTTCGGCCCCGAAGTCCAGGGGTAAGAGTGCCTCGCTTTCCTCTGTCCCTAAAGGATTCAATCTTTAAACAAATGAGTTTGCAAGAATGTAAGGATGTAAAAAACAAGGTAATCTTAAACAGCATGGAAAGGGCAACTGAAAGATAAAGTCTACATTAACTGGAATTGCTCATATTTATCTCTGTTTCTCAACTTTTGTTTGGGCTGAACTCCACATAACATGCTGCTGTTGCTTGTAACTTTGCCACAATGCATCCCCCCCATCCCCCAATGAAATTAGCCATAGGACACTGCAATCTTGATTGAGTGAAAGACTAGCAGGTAGAGAGAAGATGTTTCACTCTTTCCTAGTGGGGCATGTTTCCTTTTGTTATTTTGAGTATTTCCAGTGAAAATTAACTCAATAAGAGAGGATTATACAGAGGCAACAACTCTTATTCCTGAATAGTGGGGAAGGGGCAGGCAGGCTGGGCAGCTGACAGCTACAGGCACATATGCATGGGTTTATTTTATGACTTTCTATGCCATTTTCAGTCAGATATTCCTCAAAGTATTTTAGAGAACTAAAAGTATACAGAAAAACTACTCAAATGACAATAGGATCAGAAGGCAATGAACCAGTACCCAGAAAATAAAAGCCCAAAGACTGCTGCTCTACTCCAACTCCAGCGTACAGAGTAGCACATTTAATCCCCACTCATCGGTGCCACCACAGCAAAGCGCACTGACCCCCACCCCACTCAAACCCCATGGAAGCTGACTGAGGAGGGTTTGCAAAAGGAGGCTCATGCAGTGTAAGTTAGGAGCTGCTTTGGAGCAAGACTGCAAGAGAAGTTGAGATTCGGAGTAGGAATGTGCACGGACTGGTTCGGAGGCCATTCTAAAGGCCTCCAGACCGGTCTGGTCGCGGGGTGGTTTTGGTTCGGAAGGGTAGGTTGAGGGGTTCCATTAGGGGGGGGCTTTACTTACCCCTCCCGCGCTTTCCACACTCTGCCGCTGTATTTACTGTAAAAATTGCTCCTCCGATGGCTCCTCCTCCGATGGCTGCTCCATTTAAAAAAATGGCTGCCCCCTTGAAGCCCCGGCCCCCTGCTGCTGCTGCCCTCTTGAAGCCTCCTCCCGTCTCCTTAAATCTCGCCCGGGGCCCGAGATAACTCTTCAGAAGCGGGCGGCGGGGAGATGTCCTCCTACCCCAGGCTTTCTAAAAAGATTAGTCTCCCTCCCCAATCCCCCTTTACCTCTCTTCTGCATATGGATTGGCCAGGGAGGAGATTTGAAGTTTGAATCATTCCCCCCATCTCTCTCCCTTGCCAGACCAGCCATGGGAGCCCACCTGATTCTCTCCTCCTGTGCCCAGCCAGCCCTGATAAGGCAGCTATTATTTTTGCACAACAAACTCACCCCCTTTATTTCCAATTATTACCGAGCTGTATATGATTTGTCAGGCAACCTTAACTTACTCAGCACTTTCTGTCGGCAGCGGCTGGATTTAATTGCTTGGTTTGCTGCTGTCACCGCCTCGCCTGCTCTGAAAGCACTGCTTTCCATAAGTTATGCTGCCAAGGCAGGCAGGCAAGCAGGGGGCTGCTGACTGCCCCCAAAAGATAAATGGGGCTGGGGCACACTGTGCATGCACTGCACAGCTGATCTTTGAAGGTCCTCCACTCCCCATAAGTCTTGCTGCTGAAGCAGGCAAGCTGGGGGCAGCTGACCGCCCCGGAAATGGGGCACACTGTGGATGTGCTGTACAGCTGGCTCCCCCCTCCAAGTACTACATGGTCGCCACCGGGCTGGCCTCCGCCAAGGCCTGTGCACATGGCTGGTGGCGCAGATACATTTGGAGGGCCCCCACACCCAGCGGTCACCCAGCAGCACAGGCAAAGGAAGCACATGTCTGTCGGGGCTGGCAGTGGGCCGAGCGGTGAGTACAGTAGGTTTTTTTCTTTTCTGTAGTCACTGCACAGCACGGCCCTAGTGGCGGATCACATTCCTTGCCACACACTGTGCCCTTATCCCATGACTGGTAAGTTTTTTCAAGAGTCTTTGATGAGGAACTTTGTCAAAAGCTTTTTGCATGTCTAGGCATACTCTGTTAAATGGATTACCTTTATCCACACACCTGTTGCCACTCTCAAAGAACTCCAAAACGTTTGTGAGGCAAGATTTACCTTTGCAGAAGCCATGCTGGTTCTCCCCCAGCAGGGCCTGTTTTTCTATGTGCTTTACAATTTTATCCTTGAGAATGCTTTCCATCAATTTGCCTGAATAGACATTAAGCTAGACGGCCTATAATTTTCCAGATTGCCCCTGGATCCCATTTTTGAAAATCAGTGTTACATTGGCTACTTTCCATTTCCAATCAGAGCATGATTGTAGAGATAAGTTATATATTTTAGCAAGGAGGTTGGCAATTTCACATTTGAATTCTTTAAGGACAATTGGATGGATGCCGTCAGGCCCTGTTGATTTGCTAGTTTTTAATTTTTTCACACAGTTTAGAATGTCATCTCTTGTCACCTCTATCTGACTCAGTTCTTTAGCCTCCATCCCTGAGAAGCCTGGTTTAAGAACAGGTATATTTACAGTATCCTCTTCCATGAAGACAGATGCAAAGAACTCATTTAGCTTCTCTGCAATCCCCATATCCTCCTTAATAATCCTTTTCACTCCTTCATTGTCTAATGGTCCAAACACTTCCCTGGCAGGTTTCCTGCTTCTGATCTATTTAAAGAAGTTTTTGTTCTCCCCCTTGTTCTTTTGATTTATTTAAAGAAGTTTTTGTTTTTGTAAAGAAGTCTGATGTATTTAAAGAAGTTTTTGTTCTCCCCCTTGTTCTTTTGTTCTCCCCCTGATGCTTTCAGCTAAATGTTTCTCAGACTTTCCCCCCCGCCTCCCTTATTGTCACCTTGTATTTCTACACCAGAGTTTGTGCTCCTTTCTGTTCTCTTCATTTGGGCAGGACTTCCAATTTCTGAAGGAAGTCTTCCTCCTCTTTATAGCTTCCTTGACTTTACCTGTTAGCAATGCTAGCCTCCTCCGGGTCTTGTTAGTACGTTGTTGTTTTTCATTTTGGTCTACATTCATTTTAAAAAAAATCTTTTTATTGTTTTTCAACCAAATAACAGAAATAGAAAAGAGACATAGAAAGAAAAGAAAAAGAAAAAAAGATAAAAGTAACTTTACAATTAGCAGTTCTTAGACATCTCGTAATTACATACATCAGTCGGGAGGTTCAGCAGCCCT
The DNA here is from genome assembly GCF_027244095.1 of Hemicordylus capensis. Lineage (NCBI taxonomy): Eukaryota > Metazoa > Chordata > Lepidosauria > Squamata > Cordylidae > Hemicordylus > Hemicordylus capensis. Next base: position 109,700,023 of record NC_069657.1, on the reverse strand, counting down.
CTGTTCTCCACCTTCCAAAAAACACCCACCCACATAAATCTGCCCTTGCCAAGAATTGTGAAAAAACAAACAACAACAACAAAACAAAACACAGAAATACCACTTTAATTAGCCGTGTATTCTAGAAAGAAAAATCAAATCTTGGATGAGGGTGTTGACCCCGTGCTAAATTGTAAATTATGAAAGGCTCCCAAATAGAAATAAATGTTTCATCTGAAGTATTTCGTAAGTAAGCAGTAACCTTAGCCATAGAGGCATATTCCCATAATTTTAATAACCACTCATCTACCGTTGGGATTATTTGTTGTCTCCATTTAGCAGCATATAAGATCCTGGCTGCAGTAATCATATACAAAGACAGCTCCGAATAATTAGTAGGAATATAGGATTTAGTCATGTTTAACAACAACAACAACAAAACATCTGGAGAGTAAGGGAAATGTATGTTTAAAATTTCTTGCATCTTACGGTGAGTTTTTTTCCAGAATTCTTGCGCTTTGCTGCTACATGTACACCACATATGATAAATGGTCCCCGGTATTTTACTTTCAACAATCTCCAGAGTAATTACTATCCATCTTTGCAATCATCGTGGGAGTAATATACCATCTAAAATATATTTTGTACCAGTTTCCCCTTAAAATGCTATTTGTTGTAAATTTAATGTTCACCTTCCATCGGTTTTCCCATTGTTGCATATCAATTGTTCTATTTAAATTTTGCATTCTGTTTCTGAATCATATTTCAATTGCAACTTATATATCAAATGATTGGTATTTTAGGTAATTAATACTTCAAATTCTGTTAAGCATCTAAGTTTTCCACCTCGTCTCTGTATTTCTTTCTGCACTATAGTACTAATTTGTAGATATTGAAACCATGAGGGCTCATTGGACCATTCTGAAGCAAGAGTCTGGATGGATTTCATATTTGTTTTTCCAGTAGTTAAACTTTGCAGATTGTATGCCTTCTCTCTCCAGTGGGCAAAATGTCTAGAGTTTTCTTCTCCATGAAAAAAAAAAGTTATGATAGATGCCAAAGGCGATAGCTCCGGACTTATCCTGTTCTTATATTTGTCCCAAACATGTAATAAACTACTTCTAATTGTATGAGATTTTATGTCATGATCTTTCCTTTTTATATTAGTGCATAAATACTTATGTAACCCTTCTGGAAGGTCAAACCTTTCCATAGCCATCATTGAACCATATGGTTCTTTGATCCAGTCCAAAATCCATGTCAAGTAACTGGCATGATGATATAATTTCAAATTAGGAACAGCCAGTCCTCCCCGATCTTTTACATCTTGCATGACCTAGAATTTAATTCTCCAGTGACTGTTGCTGGTGTCTATCTTATGTTTCTTTTTAGATTAAACTCCATGTATTCTGGAGTGAAGTGACTCTCCTGATCTTCCCTTTCACTTTTCTTTTCACCATACTCCTCATTTTGGAGAAGTTTCCTCTTCTGAAATTCAAAGTGTCTGTGTTAGACTTTCTTCTTCTTCTTCTTCTTCTTCTTCTTCTTCTTCTTCTTCTTCTTCTTCATTTGATTTCTATACTGCCCTTCCAAAAATGGCTCAGGGCGGTTTACACAGAGAGATAATAAATAAATAAGATGGTTCCCTGTCCCCAAAGGGCTCACATTCTAAAAAAAAAAAAAAGACAAGATAGACACCAGCAACAGTCACTGGAGGTACTGTGCTGGAGGTGGATAGGGCCAGTTACATTCCCCCTGTTAAATAAAGAGAATGACCACGGTAAAAGGTGCCTCTTTGCCCAGTTAGCAGGGTTTGTTGATTCTCTCCCCGCATGTATGCTGAATCTGATCACACTATGGTCACAGTTCCCTAAAGGGTCCATGACAATGACAACATGCACTAGGTCCTGAGTGCCACTCAGGATTAAGTCCAAGGTTGCCTTCTCTTTGGTTGATTCAATGACCAACTGTTCCAGGCACAGTCATTCAGCATATCTAGAAATTTGACCTCTTTGTCATGACCTGACTGTGAATTTACCCAGTCTGTGTGTGGGTAATTGAAGTCACCCGTTATTACAGCTCTGTCTCTGTTTGCTGCTTCCCTGATTTCCTTCTGCAACTCCCAGTCACTGTCAGAGTTTTGATCAGGAAGGCGATAGCACATCCCCAGTAGCACATCTCCTGTCAGCTATTCCCCAGGTGTCATTTAAAAAATTGCTCTGTGATCTTTTTTATTTTAAGTGCCAGTAGTCTGGTTCTGTCTTGGTTCAAGTGAAACCCATCCCTTTTGTACAGGCTTTGCTTGCCCGCATCCAGTGCCTAACAAATGTAAACCCCTCCTCCCGGCACCAACATCTCATCCATGCATTGAGACCACTCTGCTCTGCCTGTCTCGCTGAACCTGTGTGTGGAACAGGTAGCATTTCTGAGAATGCTACCTTGGGGGTCCTGGACTTCAGTATGCTACCTTTCAGCCTAAATTTGGCTTCCTGGACCTACTGACTACATTTCCCAACATGGTTGGTTCCTATGTGAACCACAACAGTTGGCTCCTCCCCAGCACTGCCTAACAGCCTATCTAGACACTGTGTGATGTCTGCAACCTTCACACCAGGCAGGCAAGTCATCTTGAGGGCTACACACGTGTCAAAGACCCATCTCTATATACCTCTAATGATTGAATCGCCCACTACAAGGAGGCCTCCACCCCTCCACAAACTTATTCCCCGAGAGCCAGGAGCTCCTTGCACCTAGCACACACCCATGACTTCTGCTCAAGGAGCAAATAGTCATACATGTGACACTGTGCAATATACTGGGAAGTGCCTCTTCCTCTGCTGGCTTTCTATCTTCATAACTGGTTTGTTGGCTGTTTAGAGATTATTAGAAAGTTAGGTCTTAGCTGTATTGGTCAGCTATTTAACTGTTCAAACTTGCTTTCCCAATAATATGAAGGAGGGAGTAGTACTTACCTTCTCTTCCCATTGGGCTCCTTGTGATCAAGGGGACTTGTTTCAGGCTCCCCTGCACACTTCCCTGCTAAACTCCATGCAAAACCCCAGTGCCCTGTTTGCTATCCCTGTTCACTAAGCTCTCAGGCCTTCACCTCTTCACCTCTTCTGCTCTACTCTAGAGAGTAGGCTTCAAACTGAAACAGAAATGTGACCCACAGGGATGTGGCACCTCCT